>NW_005054465.1:1408147-1438291 GCF_000277835.1 Geospiza fortis
TGAGCGGAGGGGCGGGCAGGGGCTGTGTGGGTGCTGCCGTGGTGTGGGGGCTCTGAGGAGGAAGGGGAGGGCGCCTGTGGGAAGTGCAAGGAAGAGGGGCAGCGTGTGCGGGGCTGGGTGGGCAGCGTGCGGGGCTGGGCTCCTGCGGAGGCAGCGCAGTGAGCACTGAGCACTGCTGGGGTCACGCCTTGGAGGAGATGGGGGTGAATGGTGGCGGTGCAGGGAATGCTGGTCAGTTGAGCAATGTCAGCTGAGACTCGGGCTCAGGAGGGGCCTGTGGGAAGTGCAAGGAAGAGGGGCAGCGTGTGCGGGGCTGGGTGGGCAGCGTGCGGGGCTGGGCTCCTGCGGAGGCAGCGCAGTGAGCACTGAGCACTGCTGGGGTCACGCCTTGGAGGAGATGGGGGTGAATGGTGGCGGTGCAGGGAATGCTGGTCAGTTGAGCAATGTCAGCTGAGACTCGGGCTCAGGAGGGTGAACTCTTTGGTGGTCTGCCTTCGGTTCTTCGGAGTTGTGCTCACACTTCAGTTCCCAGCGTCTCCTGCCTGTGTCTGTTCTGTGGTCCGGATTCGGTGTGGCCACTGTTGGGGTGCCAGCAGCAAACAAGCTCAGTATCGTCTTACTTCCTGTTGTCAGAGCAAGGCACGCACTCCTTTGTTTTTCCCCAGTCGAGTGACCAGTTGTCTATCATTGCTGTAGGGTTATTTCTGCTTATGTCAGGCAACGTTTCCCTCAGTCTTCCCTTATGTTTTTACCCATTCTATGTATGTATTTTACACCGTTGTATCTAATCAACACAATTCTGCCTCTCTTTGGGACGTGTGGCTGGTGTGTGCCTACATTCACCCAGTTTCTGTGCCTGGTATTACCCTGCTAGATGCTGGAGACACAAACAGCTCCATGACGTGATGTTTCACTGCTGTGCCTGTCCTGTCCCATGCTGAGCTCATATCTCGAGCGCCTGTGGCTCTGTGGTGAGCTCTGGATGTTGAGGGAAATAGTGCTGCTCTTCCTCTGCTCTCTGCCTGTATGTTCACGCCTCCTCTTTGTATCAGCTTTAGCAATCCTGTGGTATCTGGAATGTAGGGGAAGTTGGAGAAGGAAGGTTGGTTGAATGGCTTACCCTTGGCAGAAGTTGGAGTTCCTGTTCTTCCCTCCTTTGCTCCTGCCTGTGCTGCCAGTTTGTCGCTGGCTGCTTCTCCCACGGGTTTTTTGGTGGCTGTGACGTGTGTTGTTGGATCCTTCAGTGAGCTGGGTGCCCTGGCAGAGGAGACTGGATGGTTCTCTGCCAGGTTAGTGAGTTGTGTCAGCGTCTCAGTGGGTGTGAAACCTACTAAAGCTTATGGGGAGTAGAGAGAGGAAACTTCACTGCCAGGGGCAAGGCTAGAGGAAGGCAGTGGAGAGGGAGACTTCCCTTAGGGCAGCAGGCAACTTTTTCATTGGCTTAGCTGTTTCACAGAACTGTGTCCTGAACTGGACATGCTTGCTAGTGTATATCCCATTTGGTGGCAATGCAGTTGTAGATTAGCATAATTTAACCACAGAACTATACCAGTAGTTGCATTATTTTAGTTACTCATACCTGCTAAAGTACTAAATACATTCGAGCAAACAAGAAGTTGTGACTAAAATTTGTGAGCAGAAGTGTGCTGCTGTTTCTTCAAGGTAAGTCATACTAGTTCATTTGAATTCACTTTGTAGCATTCTCCTTTTGCCCCTCTTGATTCTTTTCCTTCAAGGAAAATAATCTGGAGAAAACCCTTTGTTAGGGTCTTCTAGTACCTCATGGTCTTTTTCCCAGTCTGATACTACTACCTTTGAATAAATTGCAGAAAACCCTATGGTGTAATCACATGATGCCATCAAAACATCCTTCCAACCTTTAACTGATAGGAAATGGTTAAGATTGCTAGGCAGAATTCCTGTAGTATTTCTGAAGAAGTTCCATATCGTCCATTATTAGTCATCAATATTTGCTGTTATAATTTTGGTTATTCTTAATGTTCATGTAAATTACTCAACCCAAAGAGTAGAAACCTTCTGAATGAAGGTTACTGCAGTGGTTTTATTGAGGGATGACAGAGACACAAATGTAGAGCAAGGTCATGACAGAGTCCTGTTTTCTTGCAGGGGGTAGTGTGGGCATAAAGCAGCTTCTTGCTCTGTGTTCTTGTAGCAAAGCTGAGCTGCGGCTTTCTCCTGACCTTGCTGAGCAGGAGGGTGTAGCCTCTGTCCTTCCTGTCAGTATACCTGTCAGAGCTGTTAAATAAAACTGTGGGGAGGTATGTAATGAATAGAAATGTCACAGGTTACTTTCTTATGGTTGTGGTGATAACTGGGAGGACACAGGTGAATCAGAGTTCCTGAGTCACTGAAATCCCTGTTTTCATGGGGAACTATTTAAATATTTCAAAACATGCTACCACAGGCAGCTTCAGCCACATGGCTTTCATTCTTGCTTATCTATTTCTTGTGGAGTTCATATTGATATTTCTTGGCTTTGAGATTTAATTGGGCCCCAAATCACAACACCTAAGGTCTGTTTCCTTGCTTAAAGTGCTTGTGGAGGGATGGTGGTTTGTAGCTGTTGAGGTGCTGATATGTGATGAGATAATAATGGCTATAAAGACTCACATCAGAAGTATGATGAGTTATTTCATAGCAAGGCATACCAGGTTTTTTTTCACTCTCCAGTACATGATAAAGAAATCTCTGAATTACAAAACCTGAAGCAATAATGGCTTATTGTATCACTAGATTTGTAAACTTACAATATGCCAAATCAGTTTGTAGTTGGAGACTTGATGTTTAGAAACTGATTTTTGAGGTAGTAAGAAAGGCTATGAATTCAGGCACACTTATGCAAATGTGTAGTTTTTTTCTAAACTTGCTTTGAAAATAGTCTTGCTGAAATCACATGCTTTTCTGTCATGATCCCCTCTCCCAAAACATGGACACACCAAAGATCTGGTGAGGAAATGCGTTTGCAGTTCGTGTCAATGACTTCCCATCAAATGAAGAAGTTAGCTGAGGAGGGGTTTTGGAGCAGCCCTTGAACAATAAGAACTGAGCTGTGCTGGCAAGTTCTGTGTACATAATCATGCATTCCTGCAGTGGTTTTTAAATATGCAAATAGCATTGTGAAATAATTCTTTCTCCTTTAAACAATGAGAGTTTAAGTTTCAGAGTTGAATGGAACAGGCTTCTACATTCCTGTTTCATTTTCATTTTTTCTTCTACCTATAGAATGTTTTTTCTCAATGAGGTATTACTGTAGCAACCACATGAATCATTGGAACTAAATTACTAGAAAGGAGAAGCAATTTTAAGTGATGTGGAAATACAGCTGTTCTAAGTAGCAGTTAACAATTTTGATAAACAGCAAATAATAGAAAAAGCAAAATTCAATTGCTTGTAATCTATGCAATTGTAGAACTCTCTTCAAAAACATTCCAGCTGATCCAGGCTTTAATAAAAAGCTCTGTGTTTTTGAGATAATTTCTTTGTCCTTATCTGTCACTGTTGCCAAAGTTTAAATTTTTTTACATTTAAATTTCTATTCATTTCCTGAGGCCCCAGCTGCAGAACAGATGATGGGTGAATGAGGTAGATCAAAATATAAATGAAACTGTTGTCAATTACCATTCTTAGTAAAAGTATTTTTGGGTAGTTTCTGGGTATAACTGTGGTTACAGTGTATTCCCTTCAAAGGGACTCATCTGAAGAATCTTCATTTTGCCTGAGCTAAAGCCCTGCTCTGGGGGCAGGCCTGTGTGTGAGGCTGGCTTGTCACTGGGGTTCCCTGCTATGTGCTGCCTTCCTTCTCCTTTGGCCCTGCTCTGTCTGTGTGGGGCCAGCTCAGGTGCACCTCATGCTTATCCAGGGGATGCAGGTTGAAGAGGTCACTTGTGCCACTTTCTGGCTTTCTAGATTTATGATGTATTTTTTCTCACTTCTTTTGCCCTATGTAACCAATGGTTTGTCACTAAGCATCTGTTTCCCAAATAGTAGTAAGTGTTTTGTCACTTAAACTATGAGTAATATAAGAAAGTAAGTTATTTAACCTGTTTGGAGTATGTTGTGTTCAGTAGTCAGAGAAATTATCAAAAGTGCCTAATCCATCTGCTTTGGTCTGCTCATTACCTTCTGGAGAAAATGTAAAGATAGGAACATGAGGAGAGCAGTCCCTTCAGTTCCAGTGGGAAGGCTGCTGGAGGGCAGCTGCTTCCTAACCTGCTGTGAGTGGCAATAAACCCCTGGTGTTCATTCAGCCTGGCTTTATAGCTCAGCATGGATGTGGCTCCACTGAAATCACTGGGGGTAAACTCAGCCACATGGCAAGTGTGAAAAGGAATGAGACCAAGAACTCTGCGTACAAAATCTCAGACTTACCTAGCTGTTTTAGAACAAATTTCCAAAGAAATGTTTGGTCTGGGCTTTCTGCCCTTGGTGTTTGGGACTGAAAAGCAAGTTTGTAACGTGCTTGGCAAGGGAGGATGGAAACTATTGCAGAAGAATAGGAAAAAAGATACAATAAGTCAAAAGAAAAAGCTGCCAAGCATTTCCTTTTGAGTTTGCATTTAGCATATTTCATACTTACGTGGTTGTTAACGTTTATAATTTCCTGTATGAGACTGCAGAAGTGCACTTTTTGTAGCTGAAGTGACGTGGAGGACAGTCTTGGAGCGGTGTCGATAAGTTACACGTGTACAACATCCCTGTCCATGCTGCTGGGAGTCTGGTGGGGTTAAACTTAGTTAAACTGATTCTAGGTTTCTAATTCTGCACTTTTGTGGAGATTGCAGTGACTGTCCTGTTCTACTCAGGCTCTAGTCAATGGATTTATTTTTAAATTTGTAACTATGTCTTTCAAATGTACATTAAGAAAATGATTGACCTAAAGAAAGGGGGATGTATTTGAGCACAGTGTGCAATGTTAGAGCATTTTTTTCAGGGAAATTGTTTGAGAATAAAGAAGGTTAATTGAAGATCACTCTCAAATACATCTCTGAAAAATTTCTCACACTGAAATACATGAAAATATCTGAAAAAACTTAGTAGTAAATTGTTAACAATCCTTCCTAATGGAGATTAGAGAAATGTCCTGAAATCAGAATGTCTTCATTTGGTTAGTGCACCTGCATTTTTAAAATAACAAAAAGTTGCCTGGCACAGTTATGAATAACAAAGAATAGGGTTATTAATGGTGATTCTTTTTCTTTATTGTTTGATTATGATTTATATTAACAAGAGCAAACTAAAAAATCTTAACTCTATCTCAAATTGCTAATAGGAACTTAAAATGTTAACTTCCTCAGTTTTGGTCTTTTTACATTTTTATCTGGAAATGTTTAAAAAACCCCACAGTGAGAAGGGAGCTTATAGTGAAAGTAGTGACAAAATCTGCACGTTATGATAACATTGCTCTAGCACAGCAGCAGGATGGTTGCTGAAGAACTGATGTTAATTAAGCCTGTACAACTGTTCTTTAATGAGTACTTGCAGAATTAGAGGACAGCTTATTTATGTGTGTGTGCAATGGAACTGTAATTATACAAGTCCTTATGGCCTTTCAGGTTTTAAATATAGATTTGAAGAGGTTTGTTCTTTAGCCTGGAGTGTCTCCTTTATGTTGGCTAAGCACATCTCATGTAATTACATTAAGAACCAAAGTTATGGAGATGGCAGTTTTATATTTTTTGGGAGGGGAGGAATAGTAATGTTAAAATCTCTGGAAAAGAAGATCAGTAAATAGAATATTCATTGGGAAGGTGGCAACTATCAAATAGAACCCTGTGTCTTGGGCTAGATGGACTTTTTGGTGGCTCTGTTTTTTCACTGTACATATCTGTGAAACTGTTGGCCTCTGAATAGCAAATGTGCTGATTTCAGCAATGTTTGCAGTGTCCTGTGATCTCTTTTCAAGCTTAGCTTCTTGACAACCTTGTACTCAGAACCACATTATTTAGTCAGCATTTTCCCATTCTTACTTCGTGCAGTGAACAATATGGCTTCAATTATTGCTAACTTTTTACTAGAGTAAATCATTCTAAAAATTTCCCAAAGCAAACTCTGTTCTTATAACCTGTTTGGGGAGAAAAAAGGAAAGGAAAACATCTAATTTCCATTGGTTACAGAAATTATTGTTTACAGGCAAGAACCCTTTGCCTTAATCTTGGTGTAGGCCTTGCTGCCTGAATCAGTTTGGTATCTCCAGGTGATGCAAATGCAGAAGTGTCATGTTTACATAGGCAGGAAATAGAAGAATAAATTCTGAGTAATTCAGGGTTTGGTTGTTTTCTTTTTTTTTGCCTCTGTAGTTTACATTTCAATATTAATGGGCATTGAAATAGTTGTATTGTGCTTTTGGACAAGAATCTGACAGTAGGTGCATGTGCACAAACTACCTTTTCGTTTCATGAGTTTGTGATCTACCTTCAGCAGCAGTTGTTAAAGAAAGACCTCTGCTCGTGGTTTTGTCTTGATAAACATAAAGCAGAGCTAGTGGGAATTTGCATGGTGTGATTTTGAAGTTTCTAAGTTGGATATAATACCAAAAAAATTGAAGTAGTCACATGTAGTGAAATGTCTTCAGTCTGCTAAAATTTAAGAAACCATATTCTCTGCAAGACAATTGCAGATTTCCATCTTTATATGTGCCAGATGTTGAGTAGGAACACATGCATATCAAACACACATTTCTGTGCATTTGAAATATTCTAGTCTTCAACTTTTAGTGATCTTTTACTTATCGTTAAAATATGTATAACTTATGTAATGCCAGAGATCACTTAACAGATTTTAGTGTCCTGATATTCAGAATGACACTGTAGATGGAAATTTAAATTCAATCCTTAGGAACAAAGGAAAAGTGTGTGGTATTCAGAGTTCTGACCAGGAATGTTATCCCTTCTGTCTGTCAAAAAAGAGATGTGGAATATGACCTGGGAGATGGGGTTTGGGTTTCTGCTCCTGTGGACTCTACCCAGGGAGGCACTGAGCCTCTTCTGTCCCTGTCCTGTGGTCAGACAGGGATCCCTGTCCTTGGCACAGAGGTGGTGGCTGGTGCAAGTCTGTGCTGGAAGTCCTGTCCCACCCTCTGATGCCTTCCTAGGTTGCAGGTCTCCAGTGACTCCCTTGCTGCCCAAGCCACTGGTCAGTGGGCACTAATGGGTGTCTGAATGTTGGTCATTTTTGGCATAAAAAGATGTAGTTTGTGTGGGGTTTGGCGTGTTTTGTTTTGAGTACTTTGTGTAGTAATCAGACTCAGTATTTGACTGGATTGTTGTGATAAATTCAGTGTAAAGAACATGTGGTGTTACAAAAATGCTATTGGTTTTATAAAACATGCTGTTGTTATTATACTTTTGGGTTAAGATAACCAAAATAAGAACTCATGGATGAAGAAGAAATGTCATGTAGGTGTAGCAGTGTTGGGCCTTGTGTTCTTAACTGGCACTAGCAAAAGGCACTGTAAACACTCACAGGCCAACTGGAAATGTAGCTTATATCTTTCCTAGACTTCATGTACCATCTAAGTTGGACTTCCTATCTATAGAAAGTGTTTAGTAAATAATGACCTAGGCCCCTTCCTTAAACAGGAAAAGGAGAATGCATCTCATCTGCTGTGTGCCATCCCTCCTCTTAAGCCAGATCTTAGGCTTAGGCTCCTTACAACTATTGATCTTCATTAAGATTTGATCCCAAGCAGCTCCTGTTTTGTTTTAGCCATATGTGTCAGGATAAGGTGACCTGTGCCCTGGACATCACATGTTTCTGCTCTGTCATTCCCAAAGGTGCTTTAGCTGACTAATTTGGGTATCTGAGCATAGGTACCAGTGTTTGATCAGATCAGCACACAACAATTATAGAACAATTGCTTTGGCTTTGCCAGACAGGGCTGCTGTTAAGGATAAAAACTGTTCAAGACTACTGAGGAATCGAATGTTTCATTGAGGATGCAGCTTCTGGCTGAATTTGTGTGTTGCTAAGTTGGACTCTGTTTAAAAAGACTACACACATTTACACACCTACTCTGTGGGATTATTTCTCAAAAGAATCTACAGGATTATTCTTCAGAAGAATCTTCAGTTTGTAGAGAATGATTTTTAAAAGTACTCACTTAACTTCATTTCTTTTGTCTAGTGTCTGATTTTGAAGAATGTATCTGCCTATTTATTCTATCCTACTTGATATAGCCCAAAAAGAATGATGAAAAATGACAAGAGGAAGCATTGAATATGCCTACTATTACAAAATATCCACTGAATTGTAAATATCAATCTTGCAAGATTTTTGAAAATATTTGCAGTTGATTTGAAATGAAAAATCTTTAACATGTAATAATTAAAGGATAGGTAAGCTTCTGTTTTGTTGAAAAACAGCTTACCTGCAGTTAGCTTTGATAGATGAATGAAATCCCACGGTCTTTAAAATCTCTTGATGACTAAAAGTAGTGGGAGAAAAGATACTAAATGTACCCAGAAAAGTTCCAGAGCTGTGGGTGTACTGCATGCATTTTGTAGTTTTTATATTATAAAGTTCCAAATGCTTTCTTTTTTTTTAATAGTTTATCATCATTTGAAAGGGATGAGGAGGAAAGGCAACTGGCCTTTCCAAATTTGAGAGCAGTAAATTTGAGGAAAACATGAATACACTATATTTCTCTATTGTCCTGCTTTAATGCTTATCCACTCTTTTGGTTTGAGATTGGATTAATTTGACTGGCTGCTTCAGTGTGAAGGCATAAGGGGCAAACAAACTGCTTTTTGCAGTATGCAGGAGCAATAAAACTGCACAATAAAACTCTTAATTTACATGTAAAATGCACTTTAGGTTACTGAGTGGGAGATCCATATATGTATATTCACCTAATAGCTAAATAAAAAATTCAGGTTCAGAATTTGTGTATTACAACAAAACTGCAGCCTTCTCTCTGGCTGTCAAATAGAGCATTTGTACTGAAATATTCAACTTCTGAAATGGACAAAAAGGGTAAATACTTGCTGAGGACTTAGTCTTCAGAGCAAATCTGAAACTTCCCTCAGGTTTCAGTAAAGAAGATCCACCTGATAAAACTGTAATTGTAGACAGCTAATGGTCCTCAGCTCTTCTGAAACATGGTGAGCTCTGGTTACAAAGACTTTGCCAGCTTATGCTGCTTTGTACACAGCAGTGCTCCTCTAACTATGGTGTAAGGTTTAAATTAGCAACTAAGGGAGTTACAAAAAGAAAGGGACAGATGTTACCTAATTTTTCTGAAATGGAAGCAAACCCAAGATTCATGTTAAGATCATATGGTGTCTTCTTGTTTAATTGCACAGGACTCAGGCCTGTAGTTGCCTGTACTTTACTCGGGGTTTCCTGTGTTGGTGGTTAAGTGCTGCTGTATCAGTTCTGAGCGTATTGGTCCTGAGAATGCTGTGCTGGGGCTATGTACTGATTTTTACTCATTCTGCAGGTGAGGTACATAAGGGGTACCTTTCCAAATCTTTCCAAATTAGCATCTTCACTGCTCTTCAGACTGTTACTACTTACAGCTTTTATAAGCAAAGTTGACAGGACTCCTTAGCATCTGACTGGTAACTCCAGATCTTGAGGCTAACAGGGTGTGTTTGTTAGATGTCCTATCTTGTATCTTTTGCAGTTGGTTGCTTGATGGTTATATTTATGCTTCCACTTCCTGACCTTACTACATACTTGAGTTTTCAAATGTTGAAATCCTTCATTCCATCTGCTGCTTCTGTGTTCAAGATCCTGGGTAGCTGCTGAGATTTAAAAGATTAAAGCAGCTCTGTGATGTTGGCAAATTTTCAGCAGCAAGGCTTCTGTCCACCATCAGTTCCTCGAGCTCCTTTCTGCTGCCCTTTTTTTTGTTGCAAGATCTTGATACTGTAGTCCTACTTCCTTATCTGGTAGTAGATCCTCCTAAAAAGCTTTTGGCCCAGTCATGGACGTTGGAATCCCTAGTCAAGTGTTGTGCAGGACATATATTGTGATATGTTGCACTCTTCCCAGTTTGCAGTGTAATCAATTTCTTTTCCATGAACCTTTCACAGTCACCATTGTGCCCCCATTCTGTTAACAGCTGTCTTCTGATGAACAAAACACTGAAGTTGAAACATGAAGAAAATCCTGCTTCTCAGACTCTTTGTGGAGGAAAGAGTTGCTGACTTCCTGCTTAGGCTTACTGTCAAGCTCTCCTGTGATAGAAAAAGCTTAGGAGGAAAATATTAGGGGAAACTATTGGGAAAATAGCACTTTAGGCATTTCTTGCAATTTACTCCAAAAGAGTATTGAGAGGAAGAGTTTAAAAATTCAGGTCCAGCAGGTAGCACAGAAGTCCTTATAGTTTGGGTGATAGACTGGGTCATATAGACTGTTAAATGCTAGTGCAAGTTTAGTGGTAATGAGTTTGGCTTCCAGAGGTGTATGTTAAGGGCAATAGAACTTGTTCCTTTTTGAAGACTGATTTGTTTATAATGTTCATTATCTTTGAGCTGTGTGTAGCCTAGCAATAAAGAACAAATTAAGTGAAGTGTACATCTTTAAAGGATTTGTCCTACTTGTTATATTAGACCATATGAATTATTGAGGAGGAACTAAACCTTGTAGGTGCAGTGATACCTACAAGCAGACCTTTGCTTTAGCAATTTTATGGATTCAGTAAATACCCTTGCTGTATTTCGTTTGATTATTTTCTAAGTCTTACTTGAGAGAAGTAGAGGAATGGTCCTTTTAATACTGAGGACTTGATTCCCGTGTCTGTGGGGAAATTTGAAATGCAGACAGTATTTGCTATGTACCTGAAAACTTGGCTTATTCATCAACATCATAATCTTCTGTTCAGGAAATGTATTTCCATATTTCAGTCCCCCCATGCTCATAGAAAATTTCTAGGATTTCAGGGTGGGGGTTCAACTTTCTGATTAAAAGCCCTACTGTTCATGTAGGGCACATAGAAGTTTTTCCAAGCTATTGATAAAATGTTGTGTGGCACTGACTGAAGAATTAATAATGAAGGGATTACTAGCATGAATGAGGAATTTTATCTTAGTGTGTCAGGAGAGTTCATCATCTGTTCCTCAGTCTGGAGGGGCTCTGTGCCAGTGGGGAAAAAACTCTGCAGTGCCAAACCAGGACTTCAATGGGCTCTATGACAGGCTGCAACAGTGTTCTGTCTTCAGATCATATTTATGGTTATGACACATCTCATAAGATGTAAAACTCTACTTATATCTGTCCATGCTGTTATCCAAAGTTATTAGGCCTTATTGTTGCATGTATGCCTTCTTTGTTCCTCAGTAATGTCATGTTTCTTTTTTAGTCTCTGGTGTCTGATGCCATAACACACGTACCAACTGTATTCCTTCTTGGCAAGCTGGTTAACGTGCCTCTGGACACCTTTGTAATATATGAAGGAAATGAAATGGAGTAGACAGTGATTGGAGGGAACCCTGAGAAGCTGGAGGGTAGGTCTGCCACCCAGCAGGACCTCAGCAAGGTAGGGGAAAGCACAGGAAGAAATCTCCTTAAGTTTAACCCAGACAAATGTGAAGACTTCCTCTGAAAAGTACCAGCCCTGCAGCTGTGCTGGTGGACAGCGATCCTTGCAGCCTGGTGACAGCAAATGGCCCTTGGTGAGCAGTGAGAAGTGGCAGTGTCCAGTGCCATTAGTCACAGTGCTGGGTGTGCTCCCCTGGCCTGAGGCTGCCCTCAGCAGTCTGTCTGTGGCTGTTTCTGAACTCACCTGTGAGTTTCATTTGATTATATTCTTGTTTATATTCAGTTGCTTCGCATCTGAAGGGTGATCCCAAGGTGCAACTGCTGTGGGAGGAAAGGGAGGCAGAAGCAGAGGAAGAGACAACCTAGACCAAGCAGCTGAGCAAGTGTAATATCTTCTGTGGTACACCTGCATTTTAATTTGCCTTTGCATCACGCTACAGGTCACAGTATATCCTCTGATTAATGTCTACTGTCCTTTTTGCTATCGGTCTCCTGATAGGCTCTGGCACAGAGGAGGAGACATTCATGTAAATCATCAGGTTCATATTCTTATCTTGCAATTATGCATCTCATTTCCAGGTTTTCACACTCAGTAGTACCTTTTCTTTTTCAATCTGTCTTGAAGGTGTAGTGGATGTTGGCTGAAAGGATGTCATCTCTTGTGAAGTGTAAGTTGTGCATTAAGGAGCTGTTCTGCAGAGAATATGTGCAAGTAAGAGAGCTGTGTCTTTCTAAGATTTGAGGACAAGACTTTAGCAGTAATTCCATTGAAACGGCAGTGGTAAAAATCCATTATTTCCATTTCATGAGTCCAAAGATATTAATGTATTCAAAAGCCCCAGAATGAATAGCAATTGATTTTGTGACATGTTCCTGTTCTTCTGAAAGTATATTCAATAAATGAATCAAAACTTTTCTCAATTAAAAGAAAAAAAATAAACACACACTATTGGAAAATATTTTATTGTTGGGCTTTTATAATTCTGAATATTTTTATAGTGATGTATTATGTCTAGAATTAATAATTATTAGTTAGTTGCCCATAGCACCTTTGACCTCTCCAGTTTGTTGTTTTTCAGCATCTGATTTAGAGTGACCACTGATTCCAGCCTCCTCATTTTCAGGAACACAATCTGAAAATGCAAGATAGAATATGATGAATGAATGAGCAAAAGACTAAAGGCAGGGTGTGTCTTCAATGGCAATTAGACTTTGAAGAGGAGCTAAATTTAAAAGCACTGGTGATCACCACTCTTCTGTGAGAGCAAGCAGGCCCTGCAGACACCTGTCCATGGCCATGGTGTGTGTGCTGTTCTGGTCAGCAATGTGTAGTGACCTATTTTTTTTTAGAGGAGAGTTTATCCATCATCATTCTCTTTGGTTCCTGGGATTTTTGTAGTACCTTAACCTGGAAGAAAGTCTTTCACTGGTCTCCTAAAGGGAGTGCTGTGATGGATGTCAAAGTTCAGCTGTCCTTCACATACACTGGGCTGGGTAACTGGTGACATTATCCTCATTTTAAAAGGCTGCAAAGTTAGGTCTTGAATTTTCTTCCATTATCTCCTGTATTCCTCCTGCACTGCAGCTGTGCAGGAAGCTGTATCTAGCAAACTGAACTGTGTTTTAGGAGGTGGTGGAGGAGCGAAGTCACAGCAGAGGAAAGAAACACATTCCTGAGAGTCCTCATTACAGAGCATGAAGAGTATGGGAGACTGCTCATTTATAAAAGTTGTCCTCCACCCTTAAGCAGCTGTTCTGGTTTTGTGCATTGCCATGCAGTATTTGAACATCTTGGGAAGCCACAGATGTTTGAGTCATACACTGGACCTCATTTGATCCTTATTCCTATTGCTGGAGCCTTCTGGCTGAGATCACTGGGACTCAAATCTTGCTCCCAGCTCCCACTTCACTAAGGAGCAGCAGTTTTGTTACATGTCAGGTCTGGCACTTGATCCTCAGCTGTTTCAGCACCACTTCCTGTGTTTGTAGCTGGACAGTGGGGCTTGGCTGTGGACATGATATTTACCCAGAATTATGGCAGTTTTCTGTGAACTTTATGCCTGACACAGATGTTTTGGAGAGAAATGCACCTTTGCATTCTGTGGCTTCAAAAAGTATTAAATTAAGAAAAACAAGGATAGCATTAACATAGCATGGCTCAGATCAGCTGTTTTTCATGTATTGCTAGCCCAGGATGAAAACATGAAGACAATTTTTGTGACTAGGGGGTACATAATTGGATGTATATAACTATATTCTGATAGTCTGAGGGCATCCTCTCCATTGTTTTTGTGATTGTAATCAGTTTTGGACTAATACCTGTAAATATGTTTGCATGATAATAACTTCTACTAGGTTTTATGTGGTAGAAACAGTAAAGTAGTCATTTCTAGGCAAAGAAACATAGAATTAAAGTGGGGTTTGGCTGGAACCCTACAGCTGTTCAATCTGTATCCAGCTGTAGGGCCCAGATATGCCATCCCTCTATCATATGGCAGTGGTTGGAAATAGCCCAGAGAATCAGCCTGGTGCCTCAGGGGCCTGTGGCATTTCAGACATCTGGCATTTCAGACCTCTGTCTGCTTTGCTTTATACATATATTTGCTTGATCTACCCTTCATTGTTTCAGTTTTTAATGTTCTGCTGGTACTTCTTCCACTTGAGCTTATTCTGTTTTAAAATTTGCCTCTTGGAATAGAGGTTTAATTACTGAACAGATGTGTTGTCTTCATTCTGCCTGCTCTAACTGCCTTTATCTCTGTTCATTTTGAATCTTAGTCTTTTAGCTCATTAAGTCCTGTGGAGCTAGAACTCAGTTAAAGACACAAAAAATAATACTCTTATCAGATCTTGCTGCAGTTCTGTAAACAATCTCTTAATCATGCTTTTATGTTAATGCCAAAGAAACAAATAATTTGTTGCACTGTGATTATAAACAAACGAATACAAAATTGAAGTCTAAATATTGAGATGCTTTTCCTTCCTTTGGGTTTTGTGGTTTTTTAATTCTCTTTAATGCTTTCCAAAACAAGATTAACTAGAGACTTATGTGGAAATGAATCAGTTATGAAAGAAAATAGAGAAAGTAAAAGAGAAATTGAAATTGCCTGAAATCCTTCATGGTCTGAAGCTAGCGAAGAGGGAGAAGCTAAATGTAGGTACAGGGATTGCTTGGATATAAAACGTAGGACATAACTGTGGGAATGCACTGAGGTACAAGAATTGGAATGCAACTATGTGTAGTGAAATCTGCAAAAGCTGGGAATGTCATGCTCAGTGTTTGAGATCTGCAAGCAATTGGCAGCATTTTTCAGAACTGTTCTTGTAAAAAAACTGCTTTTCCTGAACTTGGGGCCTGATCCAGCCTTTTTTTTTTTTTTTGTGTTCTTGGCTTGTACTCATGTGAACTAGAATGGAATTAGCAAGAGACAGTAAAGCTGTGGTTGTGTGTAGTCTCTCCTCAGTGGTATAAAGTTGGCTTAAGAAATTCCTGCTCCAAGTCATTCTTCCCTGCCTATATAACATTTTCCAGGAAGAGCTGGGTTTTTCTGCGGGACTGAAATGTGAAATGTCTGATCCAATTTTCCAAAAAGCATTTCAGAAAACTTCCTATTACTTTTTTTTTCCCCAAGGCAGGCTACTACTGGTAAACAGTGTGCCTCCATGAGCAGTTATGCTGGAATGACTGAAAGAATGGGCACCCTGTGATGGCACCAGGGGCTCTCCTTGCCAGAAATGAGTCCATTTGGCTCTCAAGGCAATAGCCTGATGAAGCAGCAATGTTCATGGACTCTGAACAAAGAGTCACCCATCCTCAGTCTCCTGGTTTTTGAGGCAGCAATAAGGAAGGAGGTGTCCAAAGAAACATGAGTTTAGAAGCAGAAAACAAAACAAAAACAAACAAACAAAAAAACAATCCAAAAAAACCCCCAAAACGTGTGCTTTAGCAATGCTCCATGAAAGCAGCTCTTACTAGCAAGTTAAATTTGACTGGCCTGGAAGATTTGACCAGTGTAGACCAGAGGAAAATGATCTAATCAAGTGTGCCATCTGAACTCCCTGCAGCTTAATTGACACATGGCAAGTGCTGTATTTTTTCCAAATCTCATTGCAAGGTTATTCATGAAATAGCTGCCCTATTTGCAGGTTTGAGCCAGGAGGTCACCAGAAGAGTTAAGAAAATTCCCTCCAACTTTCAGTTTCTTTCCTTTGTTGTTAGCTTCAAACATACAGACTATTGTCTATACAAGAAGAGAAGAAACCTATTTTGGTGTGACATATATTAGGATTGATAAAATTTGATCTCAAATCTTTATCAATAGACCACATTTTAGCAGTGATGTAGTTTTTCTTCTTTGTACCATCAAATTTTCTGCAATTCTTGTGGTTCTTTAAAATCTATGCTGTTTTGTAGCTGAAATTTAAGTAAAACTGTGATGGCAATAAATGAGTTAAATGAATGTGTGTCTGCCCCTTCTCCCCAGACTCAGTAATTTTGTGTAAAATTTTAAAGGAAAACCTCTTTTATACACGCAGGGCAGCTTTAGAAGAGGTAGAAGGAGATGTGACAGAGTTGGAACTGAAACTTGACAAGGTAAGCTTTTAATTCAACAATGTTTGTCTCAGAAACATCAGAAAGTGTGTTTCGGTTTTGTTTTAAAGTTCACAGCTGGGAAGTGTCAGTGGCTGACCAAGCACCCTGCTCTGCAGAGGGAAGGGATCCAAGGGGAGCTCCCAGCTGGAGGCCAGGCTGGAGCAGAGCAGCACCGGGCAGCTGAACTCGCTCCTTCCTGGGCGGGGGCCTCGCTTGTGCAATTCCCTCCTGAGCGGCCCTCGCTGAGCCGCTGTGACTCAGCCCGGGGAGCTGCTGCAAACTCCTTCAGCCCCCGGTGAGATAAAAGCCAAGGCTTGGTCACTGCTGCGCCCAGAGCCTGCTGATCACAATAGCGTGCGCTGGGGACACCTGGGTACCCTCTGGTTTGGAGGTTTAAAATCCATGCTGTTTGTCACTGGTAATCTCAGGCACAGCAGCCAGGTGTGTAAATATATATATATATATATATATGTATATGTATATATATGTGTGTCTGTATGTATATGTATGTATGTATATCCCTCACTGTTGTGTGGAGGACTTGACTACTGTAAAATTCATCCTGCATTTTGTCATGCTTTGTGCATGTATATAAAAATTATATGTAGCATCTTTTCAACTCCTTAATATCTGCTTATTGGTTTCCTCACCTTTGGAAACTTTATTTCTTTGCTAGTGGCTTATTTTTGGTTTTCATCTGTATAAAGTCTTCTTTCCTTTGCCTTTGTGCTGAATGTTTTAAATTATTTTTATCTGTGTTTTCGCATGGCAGGGAGATGTCATTTGTTTACCTCCTTAACTGCTTTTTGAATACAACCTTTTTTTCCTGCAGCTGTTGAGCAGGCTGCAGAAAGCTGGAGACAAATAAATATGGTGTCAAGCCTGAAGACTTGTTCTTTACTACTTGTAATAGTATTTCTAGTTTTTAGTAGCTAAATCTAGCAACTTGCTCTTGCAAAATAAATTCAGGATTCTTAATTTTGATTTGGTGTGAATCTTGGTGAAACTTTTGGATATAACACACATTTTTACTGTAGAGGTGTGGAATCTGTTTTGGTAGATCAACCAGTGTAAGTATTTAAAAGATCTGAAAAATCAAACTTGCAAGTATGGCTTTTCCACCAGTCTGAAAGTTTTTGGGGAAAAGAATTCTCATATTCCTTAAACGGCATTATTCAGGGCCTTGTAGTACAATACTAAAGTTGAAAGCCAAGCTTCTTGGGTGAGCTGAAGCAACTGTGGCCTGAGGCTAATAGTTTGTCTAGGCTTGGTTGGTAACTTTTTCTGGTCAGTTGTTCATACTAAACTTGGTTTTATTGTCCCACAATTTTGACTTTGGGCTATATCGTTTGCAGTTTTGTGCTCTCTGGAAGAAAGCAAGCCCAGTTCAGGCTTGTGAACTTATAAGCAAAGGTAAAGGGAAAAGGTTAATGTTGATAGTGGGGTTTTTTTCTGTCCATTGTTCAAGCAACTTGGACATTCATCAGAATGTGGAAGATCATGCTTAGCTTTACATTTTTCCTAAGGATCTGAGTCAACATAAAAATTGCTGGGTAACTAAGGCAGGAAGGATGCTTGGATGGTTTCTTTGCCCCAACAGAGGACCAAGTGCTTCTTTGTTCCTTTTCATGATAATTTATTTACCATCCTTGAAAGATCTTTCAGAGATGAAAGTTCAATCTTCTGGTTTTATTCTCAGCTTGGCTTAGGGTGGGGGAGCTCAGTCATGATGCACCCATCTCAAGAGAGCATCGTGGCAGTTGCAGTAACCCCTGTTTCTTACGTTAATGGCCCAGTGCATAAGTGGTTCAAGAAGTGGGAAAACATCCATCACAAGATACTGAGGACCTTCTTATCAGACTGCAGTACCATGAGGCCTGAGGTGCTGACTGAAGCAGTGAGTGGTAGGGGTGGAAAGCCATCAGAGATTAGTCTGTGAGTGGAAACATGATTGATTTCACCTCCTGAGATGTAACCATGGCTCTTCAGCTGTGCAGAGAACCTTTTGCTTTCCTCTTCCTGTATTCTCAGTGTCTCAGGATGAAACAACTGGTGTGGGTTTAGTTTTTGTTTGTTTTGTGGTGTTTTTTCCTCAGAAACCACAATAACCTCATCATTTGCTTGGGTTATGTTTTAGCTGCTGTACTTTTTGCCTGTGTAAAACTCTCTTGAAATATGTGCAACATGTTAGTTAACAATACAGCAAGTAAAAACTAATTTTAAAAGTTTATAGTGTGCTAGCTTTCCCAATAGCATATCTAATGACCTAGAGTAGTATTTTTATAGCTGTTACTACACAGTAGAAAGCTTTTCATAGAATCTGAGGGTGAGAATGTCACTTTTGAAATTTTTATTTTGTAGCCTTAACTAAGCTCAGCATTTTCATGTTTATATGATGGTGTAAAAACCAAATCAAAATAAGCCTTCTGCTTTCTCTCTAT
Organism: Geospiza fortis; assembly: GCF_000277835.1. Lineage (NCBI taxonomy): Eukaryota > Metazoa > Chordata > Aves > Passeriformes > Thraupidae > Geospiza > Geospiza fortis. The sequence continues at coordinate 1,426,685 of NW_005054465.1, forward strand.
TTATACACTCATTTTAGCTGGTGAAGCTTTGTATTGCAATGATTGACACTGGGAAAGCATTTTGTACAGCCAACAAGCAGTTCATGAATGGAATTCGAGACCTTGCACAATATTCCTGTAAAGATACATTGGTTGAGGTAAGTTTATTGAGGTGAAAGTGGAGGGAGAGAAACATAACTTAAAAAAGGTACAACACAGCAGTTGGCAAGAGAAGTAGTTGAAGTTTATAGAATTATTTGCCTTTTTGCTCCTTTTTCTTTGCTATCTCTTTGAGAGTGGGGGTTTCCCAGCTGTGGTGCACTGCAAGTGTCTGTGCTGTTTAGTTTCAGTAGTGACATGGGTCTGCCAAATTTCAGAAAAGGTGTTAGATTAGTGTATGCACTGGTGATTGCAACACATTAACCTGTTTTTTGAGTCAGAGTATTAAATGTGAAAAATATTAATTAGTGTCATATTAAATACTGTAAATGAATGTTTTAGTTTATGTGAACTTCCCATATCTTTAGTCAATTTGAATTTTTCCTGCTTTTCTTCAGTTTGCTGGTTTATATACAGGTAGAAGTATATACAGGTAGAAGTAACATTTTTATATATACAGGTAGAAGTAACATTTTTCATGCTTGTATCATTAATAGATTTATTTACTATTACAGCTGTGTTCTCCTTCTAGCCTAGTGGTTTTAGTCTCATAATAGTGCTATAAGGAAAATGAATTTCTCCGTTGTAAAAACTGAAAAGCTGTAAACCTCTGAACTGTTGCTTTTGTGCTGTTTTTAATAGGGCTTAACTTAAACCACTTTTATTTTCTCTTTACAGACCAATTTGATGAAGTTCTCTGACACTTTACAGGAAATGATCAATTATCATAATGTGAGTATTTCTAGCTGCAACATGGCGCTGATAGCTCACCTTCAGTTTTTTTGATAATAGATTAATGGTAAAGCCTTTCTTGTTGATAGTGTTTGCAAAGTAGTGGTTTAAGTGGTGTATAAATAACTCTAATTTTATACTTATAGTTATTTTAATAATGTTTTGTTTACAAGATATTTATAAATATCCCCTTTTCTGCAGATTTTCATCTTGGTTTATTTTTCATTTGGAATTTGTAAGCTTTGGTGCTCTAAGACAGTAAATACTGGATAGTTTAATCTTTTTGAATCAAACTGATGGTAACATACAGACTATGAGCTTATACCTTTGCTGGTCTGAAATAATGATTGTCTTTTCCATAGTTGCTACTTTCTCCCCTATCCTTTATAAATACACAAAATGAAGCACCTATGGTTTGCATGTAGTTTTCTTTTTGGAAGGATAGCAGATTTGTGTAAGTGTGGAGAAAGGAGAAAATGCTAGGATTTAAGACTAATTGTAATTTTTAGCATGTCAGAGTTAATCAGAAACTTCAGTTTTCCCTGGGTTGAAAACTAATTTTTTTTTTCCTGTAAAGAGTTTGCTCTTTTGGACACCTCTGACATAGATCCTCTGTTACTGCTGCTGTTATTCTACATGATGGTGCTTGCACTGCTTTGGTAAAATTTGGCATAGCACAGCTCTTCCTTTCGGGCAGGTTTGAAGGCAGAAAGCAAAGAACAAACCATATTGAAGAAGATTTCTTTTAAGATCTAAGTAGGACCCATCTGGCTTCTGCACTGTTTTTTTTTTTCCCCCCTCCATGCCCTTACTGTGCTCAGGCATAGTGAGAACAAAGTGGCTTTTACCAAAGGCACAAACATCAGGAATGAGGCACAATTGCTTTGCCAGACATGTTGTGGTTCTGCATTGCTTTTTGTGAATCTGCTGAGTTCAACAGGGCTTCCTGGCTCAGAGTGACAGGTCAGTTGCTGACCAAGGTGACAGAGCCAGCAGGAGGGAGAAGCTAGAGGAAGAAAGAGGAAAGGAAGGATGGAAGGGGTAGGAGATGCTCCCACTGAGTTCTGGATGACTGTCAGTTTTTTCGTCTGAGGCTTTGCTACAAATAAGGCCAGGGACCAGCCTAATGCAGCATCTTCACTGATTCAGCAGTGGGGGAGTAGCTGTGACAGCTTATGGCAAATAGCAGCTTTCTTAGACTTGCAGTGTATGAAAGGTAGTATGTTGACTAGGCTGTAAATCTAATCAGATCATGGTCTGGTCACTTCTTTCTGGTTTTTTTAGAGGAAATGATGTCTATGTGTTTTTCTGCCCAGCACATTTTTTCTCTTCATTACTGTAAGCAGAATGCAAGGCCCATATTTCTGGGAGTCCTCTAAACATTTGAGTTTCCATCTGGTTTTATCTTTTGGTATTGATCTTGATTGGTGCACTCCCCAGGCACTGGCAAGCTTAAATGTCAGCAGTGGGAGTAGTCCCAGCCTGAGTTCCAGTTTGTCAAGAAGTTCTTTATTCTAGTTGTCTGCTTTTCTGGTTTCCCAGAGTGGGAATACAAACAGGTTCTTCCATGTGCGACTGGTAGATACAATTCTGGTTGGAAGGGTCCTCAGGAGGTGTGGATGGTTTGACCGCCTGCCTAAATCAGGGTCAGATATGAGGATGGAGCAGGTTGCTTTGGTCTTGAAAAACTCCTAGCATGGAGACTGGATGCAAGGTACAGGACCACTGCTGGCTTTAACTCAGTCATGTTTCCCTTCAGTGTTTCTAGAAAAGAGAGATGAGCTGGTAAGGGTTTTGCTGTCAGTATTTGGCATTACATAGCTTCCCATTTCCAAATCTTAATAAAGAATCTAAGACTCAGAAAATTTAAATAAAACATTTTTTGACCTTAAACTTTGATGTTTTGGCTTGCTTTTTCGGGAAAATTCTTTAATATTTCAAGATCTTTACCTTTTATGAGAGATTCTGTTCAACTGGGCCAACTTTGTTTTTGTGATGCTGCCTTGTGTATTTCTGTTATGCAGAATTGGAGGTGTAGAAGGGTTGAAAATTGAGGCAACATTTGTTGTCTGCACAATAAGTGACAAAAGGATTTATCTAGTTGTCATTGACCTGTTCCATTCCATCCTAAAACTCAGAGGGCAGATGTGAAGCTGAAGGAATGTGTGTTTTCATTTTCCAGTTAGAATTTTTTGGGTCAGAAGAGCACATTCAAATTATCTCACATCCAGGTGTGCTTTGGCCTTAAAAATTTAACAAATATCTTAGACTTTACAATTCAAATGAATTTATTATATTTTGTGCCTCCAGCCTTCCCAAATCACAAGATATTTTGGAACCATTGCTTAGATTACTTATTCTTAAAAAGAATCAGCCATTCCTTTTAGTAGTCCAGCAGTGGGTGTTTTTTTACAAATATTCATGTAAAGGAGATGGTGCTGAATACTCATGTATGCTGCATTTTCAGCATTAACTTCAATCCATGGTTTTGGGGTTTTTGCCTGAAGTTAAGAGCATGTTCTTTCTATGGTTTCATTTGTCTTTTAATTGTTGATAAATTGTGAAAGTCTAAAAAAAAATGGCTCCTTAACATTCAAAGTTGTTTCTTCAGGGACATTACTGTACAATTAACATAAATAAACATCTTCTATGAAACCAGGCATGTCAGGATGAGAGAATAAGATGCCAGAGGCTCTTATGTCTCCTTATAACCACAGTCTTTAAGAAAAGAGCAGCAAAAGATGCTTGGTTTGAGTTATTTTTCTTATTTTCTTCCTCATCTTTTATTTATTTCAAAACTACTGTGAAGGGATTTATATTTTGATATTAGAGACACAGTGGTTTAATAATTACATTCTTGTGTAATTCTGCATAATAACCATTGTATTTCTGAAATCAGAAGGTATGAATACCTCCAGGTTACTGAACTGCATGTTAATGTTTTCTTTCAGATTCTGTTTGACCAAATCCAAAGATCAATTAAAACACAGCTTCAGACTTTCGTTAAAGAGTAAGTTAATTTGCACTTGTAATGGGAAAATTATACATAAAATGGAATTTTAAGAATCTGATTTGAGTGGGTAAGTGAAACATCATTCTTGTAAATTGCCCCCCATAAATTGAGAAGTGTATATTAAGGCTTTGTCAAAAATTGCCCCCAGTCACTGAGGCTTTAGATCCAGCTGCAGAAAAGTTGCAATAGGATGAATTACTAATCTAATTACAAATTGTAATTTTCTAAGCTTGGGGGACAAAGCTTTTCCCCAGTAGGCATTAGATGTGTTCAGTTACATTTCAATTTTGTCCTTCCATTGGAAAAGAAAGACAAGAAGCTTCTGTCATAATTTGTGGCTTTCCATTTGACCCAGGCATGTATTGAAGAATATAAAATTTGAAATAGACACCAGCTATAGCAGTCCCAAGCTTGGTCTGTCTGGTGTAGCTTTAAACTCTTTTTCATGCTTTGGAATTAATTTTTTAATTTAATATTTAATAATATTTCCTTTTTCCATAGAGATATTAGGAAATTGAAAGATGCAAAGAAACAGTTTGAAAAAGTGAGTGAAGAAAAGGAGAATGCTCTGGTGAAAAATGCCCAAGTTCAAAGGAATAAGCAACACGAGGTAGAGGAAGCAACCAATATTTTGACTGCAACTCGGAAGTGTTTTCGACACATAGCTCTGGATTATGTTCTTCAGGTAAGGACAGCAATGAAAGCTTTTCAAAACCATTTGTTACATATGGTTAGAGACATGTCCTTTACAATGTTAGAAGTTCTTTTTGTAAGCTTCTTGGAAGCTGTGGAGATTCAGGGAAAAAGGAAGAACTTTATCTGCAAGTAATTTCTTTTTTAATAAAATCTGAGGAAAATTAATTGATTCATTCCAATTGCTTTAATGCTCTGGTATTCAGTGCCCTTGCTGCAGTGACACAGTTTAATTTTCAAGTTGAACATTAATTATGAAAAAACCCCAGTATTTGCCTGATACTTAGCTAAATGTTTCATGAGCTAGATATGCTGCAGTTTCTTATATATGTAAAGTAAAAACTGTAATCTAGCCTAGGAAATGCAAATTACCTGAATAATTCTGATACAGGACATTGGGTATTTCTGCAATTTTAGCTGTATGCTTTGGGTTGTATTCAGCTTGTCTAGATGCCTCAGAGTTTGGCATTGTGCTGTAAGGGGAGTCAAGAACTTAACTATTCTTTATCTTTTTAGTGAAGATCTCCCATATGCTGTTCTTTGTCATGTTGCTTTGTATTCTGAAATACAGTAATAAATTTTCTTTTGATACTTAAAATTCATCTGCTTCATACTTATCCACAACTACAGCAAAACAGGATTATTGCAACTCAGATGGTGTGAGGGGTTGGGGGCTCCCAAATGAGTCTGAGCTTCTGCTATGATCAGAAACAGAACAGCTATTTACAATTAAGCTGGTTTTATATTAGACATTTTCATCTTGATTTGTGACAGTCCAGTCAGTTATTTAAAGCTTAATTAACTTCTCTATAAATTGCATTATGAGTTGTAAAATGAAGTGGAGCCTATCAGCCTGGGCATGTTCACAGACATGGTGGTCAGTGGTCAATTCTGAACTCCAGCTTTTTAAACACTAAGGTCATTTTGATGTTTAAAAAGTGGTGTGAATTATTCCCCAGAGGATTATTTGTACTAGCACTAAATGGTGGGGGCAGCTGGCAGCCACTGCTGTAGTAGGCCAGTTCCCTGTCTGTGCTTTGAACTGCAGGTTGTTTGCCTCCTGGAATTTGTATGTTCAAAGTATGAGCAGTTCCTGGGATAAAGATGCATTTAGAGTAACTGGGAACAGTTTCAGCGTCTCTCAACATGGACAAAAATCAATTCAGCTTTAGGAATTTTGTCTGCTTGAGTGATTCTTCTGGGAAAATGGCTTCACAACTATGGTCTCCTTGTAGCTAGATTTGCTCTAAACTGTAATTCAAAACCTTTGCTTTCCTTTTATTTTTCCTTGCCTCACAGGCTGAGGGTTTATTCTATACAAACAAATCTCAATTACTTTTGCTGCAGAAAGTTTTCCAAAATAACGACCACTTAAGTATAGAAGTAGAATCTGGTTTTGATTATAGCTTCAGCAAGTTTGTTTATTTTGCTGAAATTCTAAACTGACGTAGAGGTGTTAAATTACAAAATCATGCCTGTTTCTGCTAAGTGGGTCTTTTAAAGTAAAATCTGTAGTTCTGGATGGCAACCTTTTAAGATTAGCTAAAGAAGATAGGGGAACTAGGTGAATGTGAAAAATTGGTCATTTTTTTCTATACAATGTAGAATTCCCTAAGTTCTAGGGCAGCACCTTTAATTAGTGACTTCAGCTAGCTTAAAAGCCCAGGTATACACAGAAAGTTACTTATTGAAACTATTATGTTGTTGCTTGTCTGGGACTATTTTTGGGATGCTTAAATACTGTGAGTCTGAGAGGAAAAGTAACCCTGCTTCCATCCTTCACTCTGCCCTGGCAGCAGTGCAACTTCTGCAAGGAGTTGGTGGGCTGGCTTGGCTCATCTGCTTGAAATGTCTTGAATTCAATCTCCTGAAAATGAGAACCAATTTTCCTTGAAAGTTGTATTATATTACTTCTAGCAAGTGGTGTCCTGTATTTTCCCTACTGATATAAGAAAATTGTGACTATCACCGTGAAGCTCAAGCTTTGCAAGTGTTCTCTGATTGCATCACTTTGATGTCATGACAGAACTAGAGTGCTGTCGCCGGTTGGCCACAAGGTTTTCGGGGTGAAGGAAGAGACGAGATCGGCTCCATGATCAGAAGGCTTGATTTATTAAGTTATGATATAAACATCTATTTTAACTATACTAAAAAGAAAAGGAAAGGGAGAGTTTCCAGAAGCTGCTAGCTACCTAAGAATAGAAAGTAAAGAATGCTCAACAAACCTTGCTCTCTCGGACTGTGTCCGAGAGAGCTCAGTTGTGGATGGGCTATTATTTCCAAACACTCAATCTGGGCCAATCCAGAACTGACCTGCTGCATTCCACAGAAGCAGACAATCTCTTGTTTACATCTTGTTTCTGGGGCCTCAGCTTCCCAGAAGGAAAAAATCCTAAAGAAAGGATTTTAGTGAAAAGGATGTCTACGACAGAGTGCATCGTCTTTTTAAAAGTATTTTGGGAAGTCTGATATTGAGCTGTCCTATTCCAATGTTTTAAGCTTGGATGTGATTTTTTTGGGAAAATCGCAAAGAAAATAAGTTTAGAATAAACCAATTGCTTGTTTGTTGTTTTCTCCTAGATCAATGTTCTTCAATCTAAAAGGAGAGCAGAAATCTTAAAATCGGTAAGAGATACTTTATCCTCTGTATATCAAATATTTCAATCCATCTGAAATTAAAAATATGACCCCAAAGCAATATGTTAAAAATTTAGTCCTTTTATTGATCAGAATGTTATCAATACATTTGGCAGTTTGGTGACTGTCAGCTGGGCATACATGTTTAACTGTTTTTGACAATCCTTCTGGTTCAGATTTGAACACTTGATGGTTTTCACTACTCTTGATCCATTGGTATATGTTCCATGGTTAAAATCACTTTGTTGGCTGAGAATTCTGCTGTTTAGGTCTGATTTATTACTTTGTAAACAGCAAGTGCTACTTATAATCTATTCTACGATGAATTCTATTCTTTCTAAGAACAGGGCATATTTTAATATGAATAACGTGGTATCTGCTAAATTAATATAAAGCTATACATGCATGCCAGTTTGCTTCACACTGTATTCCCTTTTCTACTTCACATTATCTCTGTTCAAAGTTTATTGAGATGGAGAGTGACAAATGAAACAGTACTATTCTTTCAAATGTCTGAAGTCACTCTCCCATAATTTTCTTAATTCCTTAAAAAGCAGAAACTTTACCTCGGTTGGTTTATAACTGCCTGCTATTCTGCTCTGCACCTTCCTAACTTGTTTTCTATTTTAAGGCCAGACAATCTTTTCAGCTAGGTTACAGAGCTTATGGGTTTGAATCATTAGTAAAATATTCTATAGCCCCTCTGTACCTTACATGTCCCAGATAAGAGAGATTCAGGTGAAGTGAATTAGAGGTAGTGTTCTGCCATTAAGTAGATTTTTTTTGTTTTGCTCATGGAGTTAATGCTGTCAACTGATTTCTGAAATTTTTGTCTTGGTTCTGTTCTTGCTTTACTTTGCACGTTTATTTTACAACATTGGAAGCTCTATGACTTATTGATGTAAAACTATCAGGACACGAGAGGAGAAATTAAACCTGAAATTGTAGGCTATGTGAATTAAGTGACATATTTATGTGATATGTGATACCATTTTTAAGAGAATAAATATTTACTTTGTTCCTTCTAGATGTTATCATTTATGTATGCACATCTGGCTTTTTTCCATCAAGGCTATGATCTGTTTAGTGAACTTGAGCCCTACATGAAAGAGCTTGGAGCACAGGTAACAAATGATTTTAAAAATGCATAACTATATGCTGAAAGGGAAGAAATCTTGATATATGCCTGCATATCAGATACTTCACAGATTTATTCAACAAAAAGGGAGTTGTAGTATGATACAGGCAAAAAATAAAAAAATATGCTGTAATGAAAGGAATGAAAGTAGTTACAAACTGAAGGTTGTCTGCTTACTAAAATTAATACTACCTTTGTGATTTACATACTAAGCATAGCCATGTACTGCTCTGTGAGGTACATGGTGATATTCAGGATACTGGATTATTTGGATTTCAAAATTTTTGTATATGACCCATTTTTATAAATATATCTAATAATAAAAAGTAGATTACGCTGGTTTTCCTTCTACTCATATACTTTATTTACTGTATACATTATGCAGTCTGTATAATTAAATTTTGATGTGTGTAAATATAATTTTGATGTTAGCAACTTAGACCACAAAATGGAAGTATGACTTTAATAAGTAGTGCAAAATTTAGTTCCTGCTTGGAATCCTTCTTACCCAATTTTGTTGTTTAAGAACAGACAATTGACACTTCTGGGTTTTCAGTGAGGGACTCATGAAAAGCTTAGATGGACCACTGCCAACTGCACACAGGAGACATTGAAAATGGTTTTGCAAATAGATTGGCACATACACTATTGAAATGAAGATCTGTCTGTGGTGCAGGAAGAAGACTCAGCATTGTCTTGACTTGCTTTTCAATGCAAGTTATATGAGCACTTTGCTTTTGCCTTTACCTGAGGCCTTGCAACAAGTGCTCTGATACAAACCCCTCTATTGCCACTTCCCAAACAGATCCACAAAGGAGCCAACCAAATTTTTAAGTGTCTGTCCAAGTAAAAAGCAAACTTTCACAGCAAACTTTTACATTCATCTTGAGTAGATGTGTCATTGAATGTCATTCATGGAGTGTCATTGAATGAGTAAGAGATTAAATTGTTCTGAGCTGTGCAGTGGAGCAGATTAGGAGCTGTAGAAAATAACTCCAACAGCCCAATAGTTGAAGAGTTATTTTTCTGCTTGACTAGGCCCCAGTTGGGTCTTAATTATGTGTAGAGACATGTCAGGTCTTGGTGTAATAGGGGTACCCGAACAGTTCAGGTAGCTGTTACTCTTCCATAGTTTGCCCTTTATTCTTCAACACCCTTCCAGTTTGGGTTGTAATTTTGAACTGTAGTGTCTGGCTGTGTAACACGTGTCCTGTACTGCTGTGGAAGAGGGGATAGGGAAAGGAGACAAAAGCTATGGAGTTAATAGTGGGTTATGCCATCAGCCAGGCTTCAATGTTTCCATTTCATTGACGTGATTGGAGCAAGAAAACACAAGGTTATTTTTGAATGTCTGGTCATGCTTTTACTTGATCTGGTAAGGAGCACTGTGTAGCATTCATTTTGGTGCTGGTATCATAGCAACTGAAGGACTTAAATTTAGAAAATCCATAGCTAAGAATGTTTTAAATATATTGCAGTTGGAGCAAGATGGAGTGAAGACCCTAAAGTTGTACAACTTGCGCAATTGTTCTTTTGTAGCAGAGCTTGGCATTTAAGTAATGGATATTTTTCATGACAGAAGCAGATTTGTAAATAACTGTTGAAAGTTTTAACAGTTGATGGCTTTGCAGCTTATACTGATTGAAGCTTCTGCCTTTAACAAAGTATGTTGTGACATAACGGGGATTTGCTGGATTTTTGTGAAAATGCTGTTAGATTCCTTCTGTTGGTGAGTGAGTTTTCATTTCTAGGTGAATTTTGTGTATGATCTTAATTACAAGGGTTAGCAGCATCTGAAGTAATAAAATTCGTCTTAAATAGGGTAGTTATAGCTTTGAGTTATTTTTGTCTGTATTTTCAAAATAACTTTTATTGTGATGGAATAGTATTAAGCAATTTTGCTTTCTGGATACTTCAGGTCAGGGTAGGATGCCTTGGGAATCAGATCATTGTATGGGAATCTTTAATAGTGTGCAAGCATAATAGGAGCTTTTGCATGGTTTTTGGTTCTTTTCTTGTGAAATGTAGTATTAACTTAAAAAGAAAACATTTGAATTTTCATTGAGATGACTACTCAAAAAGCTAAGTCTTTTAGTCTGACTTAATTCTCCTCAGAATGCCAGTTAGAGCATGATGTTTATAAAAATACATTTACCAGTAAATGCAGTAGTTTGAAAAACCTAATTTTCTGAAAATTACCCAGTAATGCTATAATGACTGGGATTTTGATAGTTTAGTTGTGATTTGCTACAGCTTTTGATAGTTATATGCTGTTGGTCTCCTCTAAGACAATTGATGTGCTGCTCACCTGAGTGAAAAGGAAGAAGCTCTGGTTTGAGCTTGAAAACAGGAATGGTGCAATGCTGTCTTCATAGCAAAGAAAGTAACTGGTGGAATGAGCTGCTGTTAAGAATTTTGTTTTGGCTGTGGTAAATGTACCCTCAAATGCTTGTATTCAAGGTAAATTAGAGGTAATTGCCCTACCCTGAGTGACAGCCTTCTATTTCATCTAATGGAGTAGAAGGAAGAATTTCTTGGGGGCCATGTGCAGATTCCTGAATCTGAAGTTTTAGCAAGAAACTGGATTCCTATAACATTTTGAACAACACTTGACCCAGTTCTCATCTTTATCACAAGAGAAAAGGTTTCTCATGGGTTGTTGATGCAAAACAATCTTTGAGCCCAGTCTGTTTTAGAAGGTCATGTTATTTTTAACTGCTAAAGCTATATAGATGTGGCATTTGGACACTTCAGCCTTCAATGTGTTCCTGTTCACAAATACCTGTAAAGGTGTGCAAGTGCTGATACAGCCTTTTGAGTCAGAGGGGAAGACAGCGAGAGAAGAGTTAAAAAAATAACAGAGTACAGTATTGGTTCCAGATGTTTCAGCTTTCTGATGGCTCCATAATTGTTGGAGAATGTCTAGCACAAGGATGTAAGGGCCTGTTATTGTCCCTTTTTTGTTATTTATATCATGTCAAGCAGGGCAAGTAAAAGACTGGGGGAACAGCCAGAGTTGGCAGGGCCTGCCACTTGTGGTTCTGAGAGCAGGTGGAGGGGATACTGTCTGTGGATGGATCAGCGGATCTGTCAGTCACTGTGCCCTGTGCCAGTCAGTGCCTCAGCTGGGAGCTGCTGCTCCTGCTGTTCTGGCTGTGTGCCTGCAGCAGTGGCAGCCCTGTCCCACAGACAGGGAGAGCCGTGGGCTGAGCCCTGCACACGGTGCTGCGTCTGCCCCGCTGGGCACGGCTGCGTC
>NW_005054465.1:1438839-1459681 GCF_000277835.1 Geospiza fortis
CCTTGTGTTACAGGCTCTAAGTACCAAACCAGCTGGGCTTCCAGGGAACATCTGCTTCCCCACTGCATTTCTAACTTAAACACAAAGGCCTGGATAAAACAAACAAACAAAAAAACCAAAAGAATCAAAACTGTAAAACAAAAGCAACCAAAACAAGCAACTAACCGCAGAAGAAAACCCTGATCAGAATTTCTCTTACAGGGTATTTTAAATTTCCTCTTTTTTTTGTGATTGTAAAAGGAAATTTTTTGGCTAGTGTCCTTTTTATCATCACAGACTTTGTAAGGATACCAACTTAAATATTCTCTGTGACAATCTCAGTTATTTTCAAAACCATATTTTTATTTCCAAAATTAATTTGATTGTCTCTACCTAAGATCTCAAGCAATCTTGCTCGAGTACTGCTGTTTAGCTGATCAAAACTATCGACACAAAGTCCTGCTTGAGACAGTTCTCCCACTTTGTGGAGGGAAAAATCCATAGCGTTTACTCCTTCTAGTTTTTGCTGCTCCTGCCAGTGCTGCTGCATAGGCCAGCAAGAGCAGCTAAAGCATGAGTCATCCTCCTGGGAGACTGAGCACCAATGCGGTACAGAGTCGCATATGCTTGGCACCATGCTGTTCTTTGAGACAGTTCTTCTAATGCTTACAAGAAATGTACACCTTGGTAGAGGTTAATTCAGGGTGGCTGAGCAGTGCTTTAAACGAGGCTTCAGTGGTTATTCAAGGTAAACAATTTGTGACAAAGAAGTAATTATGCTATGCAAATAAAATAAAATCTTGCAATGTCTAGACATAATGTGTTCATTCTTTTTTTGTTTTTTGTCAGCATTGTGAAATCTACTGAGCCAAATTTCTTATGATAATTGAAAGATCCAATTTTCTTTCTCTTTACAGCTGGATCAGTTGGCTGTAGATGCTGCGAAGGAGAAGAGAGATATGGAGCAAAAGCACTCCACTATTCAACAAAAGGTACTTGACAGAATGTAAAAGGCAGGCTGCACACACTTTTTTTTTAATCTGTAGCATCTCTCCCCAGCATCTCTGCATCAGAACTGCAAGGGATGGTATTTTTAGTGCAGAGAGACAGACTGACATGTCATTAAGTGTAAGGTTGGATTGCAGATACTAATTTTATGTTACTGAACAAAATATTATGCTTAGTCTTTACTGAAACATAAATAGAACAGTAGAATTTATTTGAATGCCGGGATTTTAGCATTTCAGTAGAACTCCTAATTCCTATTACCTCTTGAATTGATTAAGTTGTACAGGTTTTTGTGTTTCCATGCTGTGTGTGCAAGAGGTGTATGTGCTGCACAGCCCTACAGCAATAAGTTTCACTTTGGACTATGCCAAATCCAAGTGCAGCACTTGGAGCTTGTGTGGCATATGAAGAACAAAAGTAAACTTTTGTAAAGAGTGTCTAATGTACTGATTCAACTGTGCACACATATGAAATTGAGAGCTTTTAATTGGTGTTTTGAGAAAGATTTGTGCAATAATTCTTTTTACTTCTTGAGAAAAATTTAGGTAATTCATGTTGGGGAAATGACTTCTTGTTTGGATGTTTCAGAAGCTCTAGATCAGTATTGGTTTTGCAGGTATAATGCTAGAAGTTAAAAATATTTCCACTGAACTCTCTGGTAGTGAGCTACAGGCACTTTTGAAAGGGATTAGATACCAGTTTAAAGGTAATGCTACACTTCTTACTCTCATTCAAATATGTTCTGGACCTGTTCAAGTGGCATAAATTTTTAAAAATCCCACCCAATTGAAATGGAGTCTGATAACTAAATAAATTCAGAAATGAAAACATTCTGAGATTGTAAGTTGGGTAGCCTTAGTAGGAGCCAATATTAATACTCATGGGAAAAGATATCATCTTTGGTTGCTGTAAACATTTTTATTGCTGCATCCTGTGATCCCTTTAGGAGCTGGTGGGAAGCATTAGGATTGCTGTGAAATTGAGCAGATGTGATGATGAGGGCAGAGCTGACATGCTGTGCTTGGAGTCAGGAGATAACTGCAGGCAAGGAAGGGGAAGAAAGGGGGGAAATGGGAATGATGGAACAGGAGAAGTAATATTGAAGTCAAATTTTAAGTTTTTTGGGCTTAAAGGCTCAGTTTCAGGAATGGACAGTAATTGAGAGGTTCTCTGTTAAGAGAACAGTGGTGCTTGCTGAAGGGTGTAAGTCATGAGCAATTATCTTTTAATTGGCCATAGAAATAACAACTAGTTACCATGAACTATGGTCACTGCTGTTGCCAATGGTGTTTACAGTCTTTGTTTTTTCTTCAAATGCTGCTTAAGGCTGCTTTACAGGTAAAGTACTTCTACTAGTTTCAATTATTACTGAAACTTCTGAGCTTCGTGAAACTTGATAAGCCATATCTGTGTGTAATATAAATATTCTTGATTTCTAGTAGGAGCTGACAAGCACAATAATGTTACTTTTATTGTTGCTTACTTTAATTAACAATTTAATGCTGTATCTAAAATATAATCAGGACAGTCAAAATGTACTGTATGTTGTCCTCTTAACTTCTGTGTTTTGAGTTGTAAGTGTTGTCTTCTGTCCTTATCAGTGAAGTCATTGTCACATTTTGTGCTGATAATGCCTAGACTGTGCTTTATTGGAGATTTCTCTTACAGCATGTCCAATTATTTTCTTAGTTCCTTATTCAAATCACGCTGTCTGTTTTTGTCTCCTCCCACTTGCTTTTCCCAACCTTCACACCAAGTTAGCTTCCAGCTCATCAGGATTTCAGAACTGCCTTAGACTCTGGATCTTTTTATCACTACTTGTCATCTGGTCACCCTGTCCCAGATGGCAACTTTATTCCCCGTTCTCTTCTCATGTCTTGTCATGTTGTTTTCCACTATGTTCCCAAATCTTCCAGTGCCAAATCCTTCCATGTTTTTTAACAACTGAAACTTCTGAAGCTTATTGTGTTGAATATTCCATGAGATATGTATGTATTTAATATACTGAAGTTCTAATCTAATGCTTCAGAATGATGCCTTTCCTTCATTGTGTGGATAAAGAGCAGTTCCTTTTCTGAAATGTATAGGTAAGTGCATACGTGCACACACCTACCCACCTACTACCTGTGTTTGCATATATGTGCATATGCATGCAGAACAATTGCACTAATTAAATAACCCATCTCACTTTTCTGTATAATCATTGTCCTTAATTAGGCTGTTGATGGAGAGGCTATTAAAAGTGTCATGGAAGGGCTTGGTCACCAAAACAGTGTGATTTCTTTTTTAGCAGAGCTGATAATCTGATTTACTTTTTTTAATTGCTTGTAAGTTTTGTGATCTATTTACTCAGCAAATGTGCAGGAAACATTTTTTTTAACTTTATTTTTTTCAGTGTAAGAAAATATTTTTTCTGTATTAAAATGGAGCAACACATGCTGTGAATTAATCTAGAAATTTCATTATCATTCTGGGAAATTTTTGCAATATATTTTTATAAGGAAAGATTCATATTAAAAGAGTGGTGTCACAGTGTCAATACATTAGACATGACTCTTGTTTTCTGAGCAGTTTGCAGCCCATTGCTGTAGCAACACGTTTACTTAAGAAATATTTTAAAAATCAGTTGCACCTGCAAACAGCTTCATGGCTTTTTGGTGTTGTGTCAGACCTAATATTTTGTTCTAAAATGAAGATGATACAGGAAAAGTATTTGCATTGAACTTCAAATAGTTGTTTTTTGTATTCAAATCCCTTTTCCATTAAAGTAAAAATCTGCTTCCAAAGAAGTGCTCAGGAAACAGCTGGAGTGAGAACGATTTGGAAATTAACATATTGAGTAAACAAGGTGATAGGAAACCAGCTGCTACTACAATCACAAAGCAGGCGTAGACCAGAGCTGCTGTTGAGAAGTTGTGCAGACTAACTCCTGTCTCCAAAACCAGAGATGTGCTTGTATTTCAAGTGACTTGTTTGCTCAATGACACTCTCACATTCTCTCAATCTGTCTTGGGCTGCAAACCTTGTTACTTGTGGTGTCTGTTGTTTTAAACCCTTCCTCGAGGGACTTTTCAGCTTAAGTGTGACAAACATCTCTTGCCAATGGAAAGGGAATGGGAGCAGCTTTCTAAATGGGGGGTTTGCACAATTAGTGCCTC
Organism: Geospiza fortis; assembly: GCF_000277835.1. Lineage (NCBI taxonomy): Eukaryota > Metazoa > Chordata > Aves > Passeriformes > Thraupidae > Geospiza > Geospiza fortis. The sequence continues at coordinate 1,442,985 of NW_005054465.1, forward strand.
CTGTTTAGTATATGCTGGCCTAATTTTTCAGGTTAGTGTTTTCTTTTGTACTTATGCTCTACAATTTACTGCCTTCTTAAAAAGCTTTTAAAATGCTGAGTCTCTAAAGTAAAAAGTAATTTGGGTTACACATTAAATGTTAAAATATAGTTCCTAAGATGTACTGGTAAAAGGGTTTGATTAGCTTTCATGGCCTGATAGCAATTTTGAAAGTAAATCAAAAGCTCTGCTACTGAAAAGTAATGGAGGGTTTTGTTTTGGGGGAACAAAAAAATCATACACAGAGAAACAGAAAACATTCTCTGAAGTGAATCAAGGATGTGTGATGAATTGATACGTTCATACGAAAATGCATTCACTGAAACACTGTCAAGAATATTAAGTGTTCTGTGACACACCAGATTAGTATTATTTCTGGAGATGAAAGTTGTTTTTCCATTGCCAGCTGGTTTGCTGTACCCCATGGACATTTAAAGAAAAAGAGTGGAAAAAAAGGCATGAAAGCATGCTGTGTGCTTCACTTATATAACCCACTTCTACATGTTTCTCTTCCAGTAGAAGCCAACCGTGAAAAATCAGTATCAGAATAGAAGTCATAGATGTTTATTCTTTCAAAACTGAATGAAATGTGTGATGTAGCACTTCATTGAAAATTACATAATACTGGGTAAATTTTCTTAGTTCTGGTTAGGTGAAATCTGCTTCAGTCCTGACACCTAATTAGTTTAATTATGTTTAAAATGAAGGCTTTATCAGTTGTGTGCCTGCTGGCAGAATACACAATTCTGAATCACATACAGTGACTGAGTTTATTAACATGTGATTCTCTTATGCAGGACACTGGAAAGATATGGGTGGATTTTTCTCCACCCCAGATTATTTTTCATGATTCATTAAACTTTTCCATGCACTAAGATAAAAATAAACTATAATATGACTGCTTTCCTCCTATTTTTTTAATTGTAGAATAGCAGAGACTAAGATCAGAACACAGCTAATTTAATTTCTTTTTCTACTTTTATCCATGGAATTGAAATGGGGCAATTTTTTTTCTGATTGTTTTTTCTAATCACAACTTTATCAATGAAGTTTTATGGATAAAGCACATGGAAGCCTTATTCCCTCCCCCTTCCAGGTGGTAGTCTGCCATTTTCAGTTAAGGAGATATTTGACATTTGCCTCTATACTCTTAATGTCTTTTTCTGCTCTTTAAAAGTGGAATTCAATCAGGGAAGTAATTAAAAATGACACTAAATGCTCTTCATGAGAAGGCTCAGTATTTTAGCTAATTCTAAGTTAAAGTGTGGCATGGTAAATGATCCATATACACCTTCAAAGCACAGATCTGGAGTCATTGGAAAAGACAGCTGCATTTTCTGCAGCAGTTCTCCAGACCCAAAGGAAAATGTGATTACATAGTAGGTTGGACCAAAAAGACTGAGGAAATGTATGTTGTCTTCAACTAGACAAGGAGCTGCAGGCATCACTGAGGCAGGAAGATGCAAATCTTTAGCAGATTTCATTATGTTTGGGAGCTGGTAAGTTAGAGTAATTTATCAGTTTTTGGGTAATGTAGGGAATGTGACATCAGCATGTCTAAGTTTGTGCATAGTGGTTTTTTCTTTTTACTTTGAGAGCTTACATTAAGTCTTTTATGTTCAGCATGTTCTGATCTAGAGAATGGGCAGAAAATCAAAGTTATTAATTGCTGAATAATAAATAAAAGAATTGATTTTCTTTTGGTGAAGCTTTCTTTTGTAACTAGTATGTTTATTCAGATCTGTGTATGGTAGTAATGTGATAGTTCCATTTTATTTCAGAATTCTTGCATTGATCATCTGTCAATTCAATAATAAAAATCTAGATTTAACATTTCAACATTAGTTAATCTATCCAGATTAGTAATAAATGAAAACAGTGAATAATTTTAAGGAATTTGTGCTGTTCTGAGTAGGGAGCTTAAAGGTCCCATTTTAATATTTGTAACCATTTCACTGTCATGTGTAATTAACCTTGGATTGGACCAAACCATCTGCATGTACAAGAGTAAACATCATGTGTAGCACGAAAGTTGTTTGCATCCTGGGCTATTACCTGGGGATAATGACCATGTTGGTGTTGAAGCTACCTTTTTATATATATTTCTTGCCTCTTTTCCTTTATGTATAGACAAATTCCTAAGAAGCAAAGTACAAAGCAGAGACTTTCAGATCTACTTATTACACAATGCTGATGTTTGCAATTTATTAAAAGTAACTACTGAAGGTTCAGGAAAATCATAATACAAAATGTTTTGTCTTTTCAGTATTTAACTTGTTTGGTTTTTTTCTTCTGAAATTTAATTTTCGGTAATGTGTCTCTTACACCCATGTTAAGGGGAAGAAGCCATATGTTGCTAGTCTGCTTTAAAGATATATATTTTAATAACAGTGAAATAAAATTACAGCATGTATATTATTTTCATTGCTGGACAGAGTTGTGAAAAATTATGTCATTCCATGTGTGCTTTTTCATGCACCCTTAGTAGATGTTAGCCTCCCACTCTCTGAATATCTGAGCTCTACCTCCCTGGAAGAGCCCATGCTGTTCTCAATGAGATGTGAAAGCAAATGATCATCACATATGTTATTACTTAGTCTAACTTACCTTTGCTAAAGATGAGATAATAAGATAAGCAGTCAGCTTTTCTAAAGCTCAGAAAGCTGCTATTAATTGTTATTAGCTGGGTTTAGTTGTTATTAGGTTGATGGAAATGCATATTCCCTTGTCCTACTTATAATTTTGTAATCTTATCCAAGATCATAAAGAAAAAATTACTGCTAAGGTCTTGTCATCAGTGCCAGCACCATGATTGCTTTACTCCAGAGTTAACTGATAGCATCATCTTTATTTGATTACTTGTCTTCAAAGTTCCTATGCAGCTCAGCTGTCCATGTGACAGAGCTGAAGAAAATGCTAAAGCACAACTGACTTTATATATGTCTGCAACAGGCTGCAACTGTTTCTCAGATTTGACTCCTAACTTTCATGGCTTCTTTTCCTCTGCTTTTCTATCCCCTTTCTTGGGAATATATGAGAGACCATTTGAGCAGACAGTTGAAGCATCAGTTGCTCTGTCAGCAATATTTGCCCTCTATTTGGCTGTAGAGGTCACCAATACCTGAACAAGAAATGCCCCTTGTTGCAGGTAAAGTAAAAATCTTCAGCATTCTCATTGCTTAAAATTGCTTTTTTAAAAAAAGCCATCAGAGGCTGAGAGTCATGGTTTGACTAATAATTGTTGCAAGCAAAACCTTATTCCTAGATATTTACTCTTTGACAATAGTACTGCTCATATTTGAAATTTCATTTGAACTGCAGTGTGTTTTTCTTGTTCCTTTGTACTAGGATTATTCCAGTGATGATACTAAACTAGAATACAATGTAGATGCAGCCAATGGCATTGTTATGGAAGGTTATTTATTCAAGCGAGCCAGCAATGCCTTCAAGACTTGGAACAGGTAATTATTCAGAACCTCTATCTGCTGCTAATAAAAATACTGCTTTTTAATCTGAATTCTCATCTGATTCATAATCTGTAATTCATTGTGTCCATAGTTTTGACAGAACAGTGGGGTGACTCTGTTAGTTAACTTAGAGATGACACTTCACAACCATTTTTCCTTGTTTTCTGTACTAGTTGTTTGCAAACCTTTTCCCTTGTGAAAGCATATGCTAGGAAAGTGTTAAAAGACAGAGGAAAATAGAAGTTGTATAGCCACTGGAAGCAGAGAAACACAGTCAAGGACCCAAGTTATTTTTCCTGAAAGATAAGCAATGTAGTTGTTATCCTTTAAAATTCCTGTCCTGTGCAGTGACTTTTGCTTAGTAGTTTTGATGGTCCTTTTGGGAATTCAAAATATATTGTTAGTCATATATCTTTAACAATGTATATTTTACTACTATTTAAATATTTTTCTTCCTGAACAGGATTTCTTTTTCATTTCCAAGGGTGTGTGCTTCTTTTCAAGGCAATATATATGCTGGAGCATTTACAGCACAGCTGGATACAGTTCTTGAATTTTAGATGTAATTTGTTGTGATAAAGAGTTCTGTATTGTCCATGTTCTGCTATTTTTTCAGTGATGCCTCTGTTAAACTATTTGCTGTGTTTCAAAGGACAGAATATGTATTTGAGTGGGTGGTCCCTTCCAGTATGAATTATTCTGTACTTCCTTGAGCATCTCAGCACACCACAAGCTTGTAAGAAATTGGGATCACTTCAATTAAATCCACAGACTGATGCAAGGGCCACTGGTGTCAATAAAACTGTATCTATATTAGCAAGTCATGGGTAACTAGTACAAAGGATTTTGCTTTGGTCTGATATTGGTCTGGTCCTTTGGCCTGATTATTCATCTGTAATTGTAATGTACTTTCTGGGTTAGTTTTATGCAAGCAGAATTCAGAGTTCTCCAAGACAAATCTGTGAAGCATCAGAGGATGTGAAGGGACAACACCGGGAGATGTGCGTCAAAAGCACCTTCCTGGTGTGAGGTAAAATGTCAGTGTTGGCATACTGGGAAAAATCTCAGTAATAGAGCAGGGATTGTCCTTTATTGGATTCCCAAGGGGCTGAAAGGTCCCTTTTGCCATTGCTGATGGTGAAACTGTCTCTGGGTTCCTCTATTGAATAGCAGGAAGGCCTTGCACTGTAAGGGAGGCGACAGGAGGGAGCGGGACAGGAGTGTCTGCTTCCACATGCTGTCATTCCTAGGAATATTGTACATGTCTCTTACCTTCAGGTGGTTAGAGAGTAGGGTTCAATTAAAACTAACTTCTGTATGTTGGTAATTTAAATGGACACAAAGTAAATAAGGAGAAGTTGTAGTTTAATCAAGATACACACTGACATTCCTTCAGATTAACTTACAGATTTGAACGAATATAATAAAAGGTATATCCAAGCAATAATTTAAGAGGGCAAAGATAAACAGCTTCTTAATGAGTCAGAGCTGCCTGCTTTTATTACAAAATTGATATTTGCTTATAGTTTTTTCTTCTGTTTATCACAGGAGCATTCAATAAAGCAAAACCTTTAACCTTTTTAGTATTAGATTCTTGATAATTTATCTCACTGAGATAGACTAGTCGCATGCTTTTAGGCAAAAAAATTGGATTGGATATGCTATCTGTAAACAGTTCTGAAATTGAATCAGTCATTTAAATTTTGTATTCCACATGTTCACAAAACATTGCTAATTGGTATTAAACTACTTTAATCATACATAAAATGTACATTTAACACCTTAATGAAGACAGTTTTTAATTTCTGAATCTAGTCCCCCATTTTTGCTATGTTTTGATAAAAATAAAGGAATATTTTTTTTATTTCTGAATACATTTGTAATTGCTTGCTATACTGTAGGCACAGAAGTGGTCACTGCCTGTTTCCTGTGATGGAAAGTTTTAGTTGTGTAGTGTTACAGTTTCAGCTCTTTCAGCTGTGGGGAATTGTACTGATTGGAGTTTATCATATAGTAGAGATTATAGGGTTTTTCCAGTCACTAGTTAAAGTACAAGAAAGGATTTTGTCATTGCATTAAACTGTTTTGTGTGTAAAATTTTACAAAATATTGAAGGAGGAAACAGAGCATTATGTGTTTTATTTTAGGGAATTCTGAGCTGAAGTCAAGACAGACAAGATACTTTTAGTGTTCTTACAGATTAGCAGTTTGGTCCTTTATTATATCCTTATCTTTGGGAAAGATGGGTGGAAAATCAACCAGCTGAAACAAAACTAGGAGGATTTGCCTAGAAATACTGGAATTTCCTGCTGTTCTGAGCCAAAGGTGACAGCACTGCTCTTCCTTGCTGACTGCTAAATGCACTGTCAGTAGTAATATGGATTAAAATGGAGGCTTCTCTTTTACGCTCCTTGGTCTCAGTTGCTCTTATGTTGGTTCTAGACCTTTTTAAGAACTCCATCAACAGTAAATTAAAGGCACCAAAAACCTTCCTAATGGCCACTATTAGCAGATACTTGGCAACATTAAAAGCATAAGAGAAGAGATGAGGGTATGATAGGTTTTGTGTGGCTTTGACACAGCAGAATTATTCTAGCTGACAAATGAGAGAAATGTGATGTTTCTGTGTGCATGTCTTGGTCAGTGAATCCATGGACCTCATAATGGTATTATCCTGGGGAAAGTCTGGTTGCTGGGGAAGAAAAAAAAAGACTGTACAATACAGCCCTTTGAAGGGGGGCAAATCTGTTGTAGTGAATGAAAATTTGTTTCCAGTCCAAACTAATGTCTTGCTAGCATAATGAAATTTCCTCCTGCAGCACCTGGCAGCTTGTGTTTCATCATCTCAAGACTTTAATTATTTGGGCTTTTGCATCAAGTTTCCTGTTCTTGGGACAGTTCTGTGTGACACTGGCTTTAGAAACAAATAAGTGTTTGAGCAGGCTGCAAAGTAAACCCCGAGCTGTTTGCAATTCAGTGTCACTGTGTTTTGAAAGAGATGGAGCTTTGGTAATCTCTTTTTGTTGTGACTAAAAGGACATAATGCACACAAGTATTGCAGATAATACAGTTCAGTGGAATCTAAATTATATCCTTGTACTGCAAAGTCTTAGAATAACAGGTGTGGACACCTGTGTTTAGAATGTATGTCTCTCTGTTGGTAAATGATACACCTTATTATACACCAGTTTTCTTAAGGCATCAGGAACAAGAGTCAGGTGCAGTTATTATGGAGCAGTAGCTGGAAAGCTCTTTTGGTTCCCAGAAATTCAAATGAAAAATAAGTTGATATCATAAAGAAAGAATAAATGTTTGTAGGGAGAAAAGCATTTGTCAGACCACTAGTGTGTTCCAAATAGATTTTAGAATGGGTGCAATAGATGTTTTCCTTTTTAATTCTGCTGTATTTTCAGATCATGCTAATTCTTTTCTTATTTTGCTCATTTTGCATTTTTCATTCCTTTTCCTCCTTTCCCTTATGTTTTAATCCTACCCCATTTTTTCACATGACAGGAAAAAGCCAGATCATATCAGGTACCAACCAGCTTCTTTTATACCTTCCCAATGTTTCCTTGGCACGCAAAAAGCTCTTCATTAACCCTGCATTTAATTTTGATTACTTGCAATGGATGTATAAGTGACTCAGTCTAAGAAAATAACAGAAGGATTCTGCCTGGGATGCCAGTATACCTGCTGCTCAATTCCTTTAAAAGATTCAGAAAGATTGAGCTGGTTTTTAGCTAAAAAAGGAATTAAAGCCAAGTTTCTGCACTCAAACTTCTGAGCATACGAGATCAATGTCTTGCCTTTTTCCAATTTAAGTTGATGAGATTTTTTTTTCTTATCAACTGCTTTGGGAATAGACATGTACTTTTAAATGTTGTGCATTATTAATTACTCTGTTTTAATTGTGTGCTGTTAGCAATTAGAAGAGAAAACTTTCTGAGAATAACAAAGCACAATTCATTGTTTTATGTAAAACTTAAATTTTTTTTCCAGTATTACTCAATTCTCAGAAATTGGAAATTTTTTCTATAGATTTTTCTTTTTTTTTATTTAATAAATACAGTTTTGAATTGTGTAGGTGTACATGATGGAAAACATTCAATTTTTAAACAGGAACAACTGTATTTAACCACTATGAAGTGAGACAGTGTAAACTACTTTAATATTCCAAAGAATGTTCTTTCCTTCACCATGCTTCTCTCTTGCTTTTGACAGAATAACACATTTAAGAAAACTGTGGTAATAATCAGTACTTACTGCACACATGATGCCTGAAGATTTTAAATTTTTCTTAGAACCTGATAGATGTGTGTTACCCTTTAGCAGCGCCTTCAGTACAGAGATTGTACCTCAGAAGTTCCTGGCTGATGCTGGTGTAGACCCCCAGCAGTCTGTTTGCTACAGTAAAGTGAAGAGTTTGTTGATGGTATTTGATTAATGAGCAATAACTCCCAGGTTGTTGGCCTGAATAAAACTTCTGTGGTGCTGACACCTTGGAGGGCAGTCTGACACTTTCATCTTGTTAGAAAACAATTTAAATGTATTAACTCTGACATCTCCTTACAAGTTATCCAAAATTGTAAATTGTTGATCTCATTCAGTAAAAGTTTATTTTAGAAAAGCACCAAAACCTGCACCCTTTGTGGCTGGACTGAAGTTTTTTTTTAACAGATTTAATTTCTCTACTAGGACAAAAAAAAGGAACTGAAATACTTTGAAAACTTCTAGACTAGGTTTTAAAGATGGCACAAATTTGTGTTACAATATGTGTGTTCACTTATATGCAACTGATGAGATTAGAGCTTGTTTACTAGAGTAACTCATGAAATATTTAGCTGTACAACAAATGAAGCATTGCATTAATGAAGTTAATTGCACTTCCTAAGGCTCTTACTAGGGATTTGCTCCATTGCTCGTTGTCTTGGGGCAAGGCTGCTTTTTCTTCCCCTTTACCACTCCCTTTATCACTTAGACACTGCTTTTCATGTTGTTCTCTTTTGTGTTATGTTCACAAAAAGCACATGAAAAATGACATGAGTTTATTTCCTTTTCAAGTCTGCTTTTTTGTTAAGTTTCCTATATGAATGTTAGTAATAATCTGCCTTATATTTGGGGCACACTTACTGCATCTGTAAATAGATAGTAAAGATGATCCCTTTTCAATTGCAGTGACTAAAACTACTGCTGTTAGTAAATTTAAAAAATCAAGAATGACAAGAGATCCTGTTGTTGCTTTTTAAATTAAATGTATCTGCACAACATTTGAAAAGATTGTTAAAAGGTAGAATCTCATCTGTCTATGAAATGCTAACCTTTCTAACAAATATTAGATTTTCTGTTTGGGATCTAACATTTTTTGTATATATTAATTTTTCTTAACCATCTTTGCGCACTTCTTTCCAGGAATGGCTTGTGGTGGTTGAATAAATACATGGGGCCCTCTTGTTACTAATTGTAGTAAACTGTAGCTTGAAGCTCAACAGCCTGTGGAGAATAACAAGATCTGTTGCAACACAATATTTTGTGTACTGTTACCATTCAAACTAACTGGTAGTGCAGGAAAAAGTGATGTATGGTAAAGGTGGGGTATTGGAGATGATTGAGGAATGATGCTGTGGTAAACACAGGTTTGCATTATAAGCCTGAACAAAGCAAAGTGTAAATTTCACTGAATTGTCTTGTACATTCCCTTCAATTTTGTCAGTGAAAATGAAACTGTGATTCCTGGTTTGCTTTTATTTTGTGCATCCCAGAAGAACTAGAAAGGCATTGTTATGTCTGCTAGGTTTCTTTTTTTCATTCAGTGATCTGATAAAACTTTTTTAGAGATCTGAGGGTTTTTTTCCCCAAAGTGTGAGTGATTTTTCCATTCTCTGAGATGTATCCTGTGTGAACAGTGAGTTTGACAAGGAAGGATACAGTTCAGAGGAGTTTTTCAGCATTATATTATCTTTTGCATTTTACAGGATGCCTTCATTAAAGCATTTACTTGATTTATTTGATTTTTCTTCAAAGCTGAGGCTTAATTTAGGATCCTACTTAAAAGGTTTTCATTGGATTTTAATTTTTTTAGTTTTTATATACAATGTTTTTATTTCAGACATGCCCAATGTAGATAGATATTAAACCTGCATGGGATAGCAACACCAAAGCATTTTTTGTGCTTTAGTAAGTTAGTTCTACTCCCAGAAATATTTCAGGATTAGTTTACATGGGTTTAAGTATTTCTGTTAGTCAAACTATCTGAATTTGTGTTATCAAACAACTACTTAAAATCATAACTTGCTGCTAAAATACAGAAGGAAATGTTCTTTAAAATGGAATTGTTTTGTGTGATAGCTTAACTAATGTTGTCATAACATGAACGTGTTTGTTTATGACTCAAATTATTTGAACCTTGCTTTCTTTTCTGTTTTGTCTCTGCTTTCCCTTTTTTCATTATTGTCATGAAATATTTGCCAAAATAGACTGCAGTATTACTTTTCCTGAATTCTTTCATGCAGTCTCTTTGCAGACTGTATGTTAGCACATCTCAGTCACATAAGCACTGTAAAATCAGTTATGTATTCTCTGGATGTCTCTTCATTTGAATAGGCGCTGGTTCTCAATACAAAATAACCAACTTGTGTACCAGAAGAAATTTAAGGTAGGAGTTGAAAACTGGCTTGGGATAGTTTGGGGTTTGGGTGATGATTTTCCTGATTGATTGGGGAAACTGCTGATGTGAAGATCCTGTGTGATCTTCAACAACCTACTGCTTTCTTCTAAATTAGTTTCTGCCTTTGTAAAATGAGACTAATAGCTACACTGACAGATTCTGAGATTTCCTGTGCACTGATTGTAAGCACATACTTTATTTGCTGTGGGTTTTGTAACCCAGTTAGAGCTTTAAAAGTCGTTGGTCCCAAAAGGCTTGTGCTCACTTGCTGGCAGTCAAATATTCCATGCTGTTCTCTGAGCAGTTGTGGTTAACTCTTTCAGGACTTGTTCCTCCAGTTTCTTACTGATTCACACACCCAATTCAGCAACTGGAGGAAAAAGCATGGAAACTTGTTACAAAGCAGTCAGGGCTGCTATATACATGTATTTAGTATTGAAAATGCACATTGGTTCAGCAGTCAGTATCTGCCTTGTTGCTGGTGGGAAGTGCAGCTGTTTTATGTCGAATCAGCAAGTCCGGCTCTGCGCCAAGCCATAGAAGCCTTTCCAGTCAGGTTTTGGGCCCCTACTCCTTTGTTTTTTGTTCTAGAATCTGCTTTTGCACCAAGGAGCTGTAGCTGTTCTTCAGGTTGGGAAAAGATAGCGATTGTATGGAGATGGTGGGGAAAAAAAGAGAAAAGAGCTTATGGCAATTGATTCCTCTTCACTGCAAACAGACTGGGATCAGTGGCTGTTCCTTGCTAACTGATGCTGTCAAATCAAGCAGCTTCATTTCTGTGGTTGGAAAGAAAACAACAGTTGAGTTTGTTTGAGCATGTTTGGTTGGGCATTCTGTGTTTGTGAATTCTCATTGCTCTTTTTTTTTAACTGCACCTTTAAAATGCTGATAGATCAGAATGGAATTCTTATGAATTGAATCAAGTTTTCAAAACCACTGTATTCAGCATCTGGGGTTTTTTATGTGGCACTTAAAATACTGCTGATTTAAATGTAACTTTTCTGATTTCTGATTTAATTGTGAGTTAATTGCCTTTCTTAGAGTATCTTTGTAGTTTGAATACTGTTGTTTAAATTTAAGGTGCTGATTATTCAGTAGATTAGATTGTAGATCTCCAAATCCACTGAGTTAAAATTTTATTTTTGGAGGAAAAAAATAGTGTAACCAGGCAAAAACCAACCAATGATTAATAATTCAGGATTGAATTATTCTCTTATTATCAACTATATTATTTTTTGTCTGTGACTCTCTTGTTAACTTTTGTCTCTTAGGATAATCCCACGGTGGTTGTTGAGGACTTGCGGCTCTGCACAGTTAAACACTGTGAAGACATAGAGAGACGTTTCTGTTTTGAGGTGGTTTCTCCAACAAAGTAAGGAGAAGCAGTGGAGTGTGTTTATTTTAAAATAAAAATAATTACATGTAGTTGTTTTAAAATGTAAGGTTAATGTTGCTCTTGGGATTGATCAAAACAGTAAAAGTATCTGAAAAATTCTGAAATTTTGGCTGAGAGTAAGTGATGCTGTGAGAAGTGTCCCTGGTATTTAGTTTACTTTTGGCATTAAAATAAACATGCATTCTTGTGCTTTTTGCATAAATGGCTTGTGGTGCAGGGCTCTGCTGGGGCTTAGTAGTAGCTGATACTATCAGCTGCTTAGTAATGTAGAAAATAGGTCTCAGTTTCTCCACATTTCTGATTGGTGCAGTGAGAGAGAAGCACTTAAATAAGCTGTTGTCTCAGTCATGTTAAATTATACTTCAGAATGCACTAAGTGAAACTACTAAAAATGAAACTGCTAAATGAAAAATAAAATTATTTTTCAGCTCTAGCAGTGCATTTGCTGTACTTAGGGAATTTTGGCATCCTGCCATAGCAAGGGCAGGACATGGATTCCTCGTTAGTGATTGTGAGATGTGACCATATTTAAGTTTTTGATACCAGGTCAACTTGCTTTTAGTTTTGGAGGTTATCTACACTTTCCACTCCTCCTCAGATTTCTCTTTTGAGTAGATTGCTGTCTATCCTGATGTGTGCATCCCCAGTTGTGGTTTACTATAACATGCATTTTGCTCTTGCTTGCCTGTGCTTTTTCAACCCATAAGTGTTGGAACAGTTTTATACTTCATGACCTGTTTCTTTTGCTGTTGATGAGCAAAGTATTTCATTCTTTGTCATAGAGCTTTAAAGTTATTCTCTTGATGTCAGTGAATCAAAGTGTGTTTTCAAGGACTGATACCTGTGTCTTGTGTCACAGCTGTAAAATGCATTTGAGGATATAAAAAAGAAAAATTTGGAATAAGAAAAGGAATAGGAAGCTAAGCCATTGTCAGTGTTTTTGGAAGAGTAATTTCTGTATTTATAATAGCATTACCTGCAAATAATTTTGAAATAAGGAGTTTGCAGCTCACAAAGGCTCAGCTGCTTTGTTATCTTAAAATAAATGTGTTTATTAGATGATGCCTACTAAACTTGTGATAGCAAGAAACTTGCTCCATAAAAACAGAGCCCTGAGCAATGTGCTGTTGGATGTCAGCTGCTTGGCCACTGTCTCTGAGTCTTTTGTGATTTGTCACAGGAGCTGCATGCTTCAGGCTGACTCGGAAAAGCTGCGGCAGGCATGGATTAAGGCTGTTCAGACCAGTATTGCCACAGCATATAGAGAAAAAGGGGATGAATCTGAGGTGAGTTTAACAATCCACCAAACAACTACCTCCCTTTAGATCCTGAAAATTTAAATACATAAAGCCTCTTTTAATGAGAGAGAAGGAAAGAAACAATCCATTGTTTGTCTTCCAGTGGAAATGCAATGAAATTTTGAAGGCTGTGAATTATATCTGATCTTTCACTTCATCATGTTAATATTACTATGGTCTGTATGTTTTTTTGAGATTTCTCTGTGGTGTGATTAAAAATCATAGGATATTCTTATATTCAGTTTTATATATTTTCTAAAAACCTAAACTTTTTTTTTTTTTGATTCTGTGGCTTTCCTTGGCCTTGATAGAAGAGACTTTTCTTGGATTTTAGTGTACAGTCAATATCTGTGGGGCTTTAATTTCTTTAGTTTAGCATGTCTCTTAATTGGTTTGTTTGTGTCTTTTCTCTTTTAGAAACAGGAAAAGAAATCATCCCCTTCTACTGGGAGCTTAGAATCTGGGAGTGAGACAAAAGAGAAGCTGTTGAAAGGAGAGAGTGCTCTGCAGAGAGTGCAGTGCATTGCTGGCAATGCTGCCTGCTGTGACTGTGGTTTGGCAGATCCTCGCTGGGCCAGTATCAACCTGGGAATCACACTGTGCATCGAGTGCTCTGGGATACACAGGTTGGGGAGCTCCTCACAGCTGCTTTTCATTTGTGCATTGGCTTAATTAGCAAGGGTGGTGTTTGCCTCTTCAAAGGTACATTGAAAGAAAATTAGAGACCCTTGTTTGTAAACAGAATTAACGTAACTACTTTATGTGCATAAATTAATGGTAAATCTGTCTGAGGTAAGATATAACATGTAGTTACAAGTTAATGTTTTTCCCATGTTGTTTAGGAGCTTGGGAGTCCACTTTTCAAAAGTAAGATCTTTAACGTTGGATTCATGGGAGCCTGAACTCCTAAAGGTACAGTATTTTTGAAACAGGTTTCTATTTGGTACTTAGATTGTTGTTCTAAAGCCTCTGCATCAGAAACTTCAATGCAGGAAACACATTTGTACCCAGTGTGTCTTGCAGTTTTGAGCAGAAAATGTTTATACTTGTGTGTTGGTTTATTTTAATTCATACTTTCTTAAACTCCATAGTAATTTGTGCTACAAACTTGCAATTCAGAGCAGCTTACAACACCTTCAGGTTGCCAGGTGCACTCTGAGTTGCAAGTTTCACCTGATACTTTCAACATATAAAAAGGCAAATCTGTTTACAAACCAATAATGACTTTCAGTGGCCTGAAAATTTTGGAAGTGATATATCAGCCTAAAGAATGATCTTACTCAAAAATTTCAATGTCAGCTCTTAACAGTGAGGTGCTTCTGGCCTGTAGGAGAATACTCATGCAACTGCTCTTGTGTGCCAAATTTCTAGCTTGAACCATGGTTATAAAAGTCATGTGACACTGAAATCCTGAAATAGGAACTCATGCATGGATGCATGTGTGCAACTGGATAACTCATGCAAACATTTGTTTCTAGCTGTGATGTTCTGGCAATTAGGAATTGCTTCTCTATTCTGAACAATCAAACGAAAATGTGCTTTGTGGTTAAATAATTTTTTATCAATGTGTTCATGCTGAAAAAACAACCAACCAACCCCCATGCCCACTGGAAAAAAAAAAACCTGAACCTCTTGTACTATTCATGTAAATATCAGAACTAAATATTCTACCTGGTATTAGAAACAAGAAATCTGTTCATTGCAATCAATAGGGTTAAATTCTCCTGTAAGTAGGGTTTTGTTGTTTTTCCTTTTCTATAGTTGTATCAGATTATGTCCATCGGGTAAGGTAGAATACAGTTGATTGAATTGTCTCTTACTGATGGGCTAAGAAAGCTCCCAGCAAAGCTGGTGGAAAAGCACCTTTGTTAATGAGGCCTGCAGGTGTCATTCTGGTGGGGTTTTTTTTCAGGCACTTTAAGAGTGACTAGATTTTTTTCTTACCTTACTCAGAATTTGGTCTCTCTATTCACTGATTGTTTCTTTATTATCATATAAACCCAGGCTTATTTCTGTTAGTGTACTTTTACCAGTGAAAACACTAAGTTGTAAATATAGGCTGAGTGAGGTTAAAAACAACTGAATTAGGTAGATAAAGCTTTTTGCAACTATATTTGAGTTTTTCTCATTTTGCTTTATAGCTTATGTGTGAATTGGGAAATGATGTTATAAATAGAATATATGAAGCGAAGTTGGAAAAAGTGGGAGTAAAGAAGCCACAATCTGGAAGTCAAAGGTAGTGTTTTACCAGCAGTGCCCGTTGCTTCCTTTTATTGTTGTTTCCCTTAGCCTCCCCCTGTAAAAGCTGCTGCCACTTAACTGTGTTACACTCCTTTAAAGTACTCATTTCCCTGTATCTCTCCCTTTTCTCACTCTCTCTCTCTTTATTGGACATTCCTTCTCTTGATCCCTTCTGCTTCTGCTGTTCATTTGTTCTTTTTGTGATCTCACTCCCTCCTTTTGATGACAGCTCTAGAGCATCACTGTGGACATGTGGATTTTGTTTACTCTCTGCTGGGTACCAGCTCAGCCAGCTGTACTTGGTGTGTGAGTGCTCCTGGAAGGAGCCTGTGGCTGTTCCTTTTGTTTACAGTGACTTTGTTCCCCCATTTGACTTTTGTTCCCTGTTCCTCAGAATGTTCTCATCTTCCTACCTACATTGTACATGAGCTCTGCTGCTTTACAGCAGCCTTCAAATCACTGTACTGCTGTCTTCTATTTCTCTGATGCTAATCTGTGTTTGAAGGTAGATTCCCAGTGCTTTGTGCTGCTGTATAGGCTCTTAAAACTTGCTTTTTTACTACCTTTCCAGTTCTGTGCTGCTTGCTGCCCAGCAGTTTTATAGTATAGAAAGCTGCATTTTATGAAGTGTTGGCAACTTGGAGACAGTGATGATAATGTAAACAAAGTAGGAGATTTGCTAGATATTCCTTCTAGTGGTAACTGCTTTTCAGCAGTTTCAATGCAATAATTACAGCCCCTTTTATCAGTTTGACACAACTGCTGTTGTGTTTTAAGCTGATAACCTCAGGTTACAAGGAAAAATACTTCAGTATGTGATATGGAACTGATGGCTGTGCCTACCTAGGGCTTGTTATTGTTTTCTTGTGTAATCTTAATGTTCCTGTAACAAATGCTGCAGTTTAGATTTACGTAAGAAACTAAATATCGGTTTATTAGTAGGTTATTAACAATGTAAACATGTATAAAGGTTTAATACAGGTAACATAGAGTAACTAATGCTTATTTCTTCCACATACCACTTTCCAAAGTCTCTGTCTGAAAGTAAATACATGTTTGTGAACTTAACAAAATTACTTTCTTTTGAGCCTTATGCAAAATTTAATCAAGAATCCAGAAAGTGACAGTGTGCTTTGCATCTTTCTGACAACGTGCTATAGGTGTGTCTTATGTGCAATGCCAAACTACAATTTTGGTTACTGACTTTAGTGCAAAATAGATATTCTTTTAATACATGAAAATACTAAAATATTAGCTTACTAACTCCAGGAATTTTGTGTATGACAGGCAGGAGAAGGAGGCATACATCAGAGCAAAATATGTGGAAAGAAAGTTTGTAGAGAAGCAAGCTGCATCAGTACCTCTGCCTGAGCCTGGAACAAAAGTTTTGCCTCCAAGTCAGGAAGAGAAAAGGCACAGTGGCCCTGAAAAATCCCTTTTGGCAGGGGAACAAGGTGCAGCATCCCACAAAGGTATTTACACACTTCTTTCCTTAGCTGTATTACCCATATTCTTTTTAAGGTAACATATTTTTATATTAATTGACTTCTGCCTCGTGCAGACACTATGGAATCTGGTTTTTTAATGGGTTG
>NW_005054466.1:0-4969 GCF_000277835.1 Geospiza fortis
CACCATTGCTATCAGCCAGTTTTGGAAGGCTGATCTGTGGGAAAGTGTAATTTGAAGTACCCCAAAGCCAAGCAGCTGAAGGGGAAAGGTGGGAAGAGGGTGAAAATCACCAATTGCTCTGCAGAAATCTTGGCTGCAGGATCAATTCCCATCTTCCTCCTCACTCCTAGAGAATCTGCTACAGGATCCTTGGAGCTTTTTCACAGACCATTCAGGTGAACAATCCCTGCTCAGCTAGGAACAAAAAAATGGGGAGAGGGAGCTTGGGAAATGCTTGGATGCCTCCCTCTCTCCCCTTTGCCAGCTGAGGGACTCTGGTGCCAGCCATGAAAGTTTGCAGGAATGAATCTTTAGAGTACCAGGAAAGCCAGGAATGAACATCCTGGAGATTTTGTTACAGATCTTTGCTCCAGTGAAGCTCAGGCTGAGGCACCTCTCTCCTGAATGAGCCTCTGGGAGCTTTGGCTGAGTTTTGGGAGTTTTGGAAGACACCAGAGCTGGGTGATGTCCCCCTCTCCTTTGGGAGCAGCTGGGACAGACCAGAAATGAAAGGGTTAAAATATGCTTCAAACAGACCTTGCTGTTTGGCCTTTCAGATTCAGTATTATTATTATTATTATTATTATTATTTTGGGGGGAGCAAAACTTGAGGGAAGACATTTTTCCATGTTTCCCACCAATCCCTCTGTGCTTTTATCACTGCAGGGCTTTTCTGGAGATATCAATACCTTTGAGTGTAACTGAAGGAGAACATTTTCCTGCCCATCTTTGTCCTAAAAATCCCATTTCTGCTCCCTCCCTGAGATATACCTGATATTAAGTCACCTCATCAATGCCTCAGTAATGGCTGGATCTGTGCTGGATGTGCCTGGCTGGGACTCAGGGCAGGATTTTATGCCCACTGTGCACCAAGGTTTGGGAGTTAAAGCATTCTGAGTGCCTGTGCTGCTGGCAGGATGCATCCCATTAATTAGAGAGAAATACTCATTAAAACCAGCAAATCACTGCTCCTGTCTTGAGTTTTTAGTGGTTGAAATGGCTTTTGAGGTATTAAAGAGTCTTTTTCTAGCCCTGGCTGAAGAAGAAGTCGAGATGCTTTGGTTTTTAAAGCTGTTTCTTTTTTTTTATCTGTTACATTTATTTTCTGACTCACTGAGGTTTGTTTGGCAGGTTGGTTTGTGGCACACTGACTGTCTTTGGGGTGGCATTAGTTTTTTATACTAAGAACTACATGTACTTTATTTACAATAATTTTTTAATACTTATCACTTATGTTAGACAGTCTAAACTAATTTAGAAGTGTCACCATCACAGCAGAAGATGGAGGACAAGAATAAGAATAAGAATAAGAATAAGAATAAGAATAAGAATAAGAATAAGAATAAGAATAAGAATAAGAATAAGAATAAGAATAAGAAGGACAAGACATGCTTAGATCTCTCTATTTGCTTTTTGGACTTTCATTCTAAATCTTTAAAATCCTACTTTTTCACTTTGTAACAAATTAACTATCACTCTACTCCAATTCTTGTGGCCTGTAAATCTTCACACAAATTTGGCAGTTTTCTCCATGGGCTAAAATCGAAGGCACAGGTGGTTTTGACTCTGTGCCAAGGATTTTAAACTCTTTGCCAGGGTCTTGAGTCTTCTTGGGCAGTCAGAGGAATGTCCTGGGTTCCCACACTCCTGCAGGACAGGTTGGGCTTTAAGGGGTTTCCATCACCTCAGCAATGGGAGTGAAGGAGTTCCCTTCCCATTGCCATCACCCCATTTTTCCCAGTGCCATTAATTAGAGATAAATACTCATTAAAACCAGCATTAAAATCACTGCTTCTGCAGGACAGGTGGGCCTTCTCCAGCACCTCAGCAAAGGGGGGTGAAGGAGCTCCCATCCCATTGCCATCACCCCATGTTTGCCAGTGCTATTAATTACAGAGAAATAGTCATTAAAACCAGCCAATCAGTGCTCCTGCAGGACAAATGGGGCTTTAAGGGGTTTCAAAGCACCTCAGCAAAGGGGGTGAGGGAGCTCCCCTCCCATTGCCATCACCCCATTTTTCCCAGTGCTCCTGCAGCACTGGAGATGTCCAAGCCCTCAACCTTCCCCAGTGCAGGACTGCAACATTCCAGCGTGTTCCCAGCTCTGGATTTCCGGATTTTCCAACTATTTTTTCCTTTCTGGCTGTGGGATTTGTCTGCCGGTGCTGTGTGAGCCATTCCTCCCATTGCCATCACCCCATTTTTCCCAGTGCTCCTGCAGCACTGGAGATGTCCAAGCCCTCAACCTTCCCCAGTGCAGGACTGCAACATTCCAGTGTGTTCCCAGCCCTGGATTTCCAGATTTTCCAGCCATTTTTTTTCTTTCTGGCTGTGGAATGTGTCTGCAGGTGCTGTGTGAGCCCGGTTGGTGATTCCCATGGGCTGTGGGGACTGGCACCTGGCACGAGCAGGGCACAGCCAGCACAGTGGGGCACAGCCAGCCTGGCCAGCAGAGCTCTCCTGAGCCCAGCAGATGTTCCTGCAGCCTCTCTGCTCCTGGGGACCATGCCAGCCTGGTCCTTTGCCAGCAGCTTGTCACTGGACACCAGGAACAGTCCCCTGGCACCTTTTGTTGCCCGCTGTAGAGTCCAGGACCTTGTGCTGGAGGGAGGAGACGAGGCAAAGGGACATTAATTTCTTTGGGTTAGGGTTTTTTTTTTTTTAGGTTTTGAGCTTGTTCTGTCTTGTAAAAACTTTTGGCAGCATCTCCTGGAATGTCAGGACCCAGGACATCCCTCTGGCTGTCCTGAGCAGCCAGGACCCCTGCCAGGGGGCTCAGGGACCCTGGCACAGAACCCAAGATGCCCCTGTGGGTTTGATTATGACCCATGGAGCAAGTTACCAACCTTAGATGAAGATCAGCAGGCCACAACAGTTTAGGTAGAATAATAGTGAAGTTATCACAGGGTAAAAAAATAGATTTTGGGGTTTTTGGTATGGGGGTTCAGGAGGCAAGATGGAGGGAACTGGCTGTGTCCAGCCTTTCTCCTCCTTCTTCTTCTTCTTGGCCTCCATCTCCTGCTGTGATGTTGGCACTCACAGATTGGTTTAGAGTAGAAGCTCACTGTCTAACACAGGTGATGGTATTGGGAAGTAATTGTAAACATTGTACACGTAGTTTTTAGTATAAAGACATAACACCGCCCTGGGGCGGGCAGAACCTCTGACTGTCTTGCTGGACTGACCTCGGCAGGGCAGGAGAAAATTTTTTATAGATAAGATACAATAAACAACCTTGAGACTGAGAAATGAAGAGCCCTGACTCCTTCAAGCACAGGGCTGGGAAAAGAGACTTTCCAGCTTTTCTCGGGGTCACTCTGAGCAGCTAAAGATCTCGACAGTGGAAAGTGTGTCCTGGTCTCCAGCCTCGGGCTGTGGCTCGCTGGGTTTTGTGTCAGGGTTCTCCTCTGCTGAGGGCAGGGTGGCTTTCTGTGCCTTCTCAGGGTGTCTCTTGGGCTGTGGTGGGACAAATCATGCTCTGTCCGTTCCCCAGCTGGGTTCTGGCTCAGCTTGATGTGCTAAAATGATTTTTTTGTTTATGCCCAGGACAGTGACAGTGGTGCTCGTGTATTTTTGCTGGTTCCCCAAGTTCATGCAGTGAGGCACCTGGAATGATTTCTTTCCACTCTCTGTTTCAAACACAGTCCTGTGGTGGAGGTGACCAAAGGTTTATGCCCAAACAAACTCTGTGATATCTGGTAGGGAGCATAAATCCAAATATTTCCTCTTACCTTTTTCCTGCTGCCGCCTTGCACACACACTGCGAGGAGCCTCACTGTAAATCAAGTCCACAGGGATGCTCAGCCAGGAGATCCTGATCCCCCCACTGACCCCATTTCTATCACAGGCTGTATTTAATGGAATCCCAGAATGGTTTGGGTTGGAAGGACCTTAAAGACCATCTAGATCCAAGCCCCTGCCCTGGGTGGGGATGCCACTCACTAGATCAGTGTCCAGGCTGGGCTTGGACACTTCCAGGGATGGTGCAACCACAGCCCCTCTAAAAAACCTGTGCCAAGGCCTCACCACCCTCACGGGGGAGAATTTCTGACCTGGGCGTGCTCAGCCTGGAGAAAAGGAGACTCAGGGCTGCCCCCATCACTCTCTGCAGCTCCTGAAAGGTGCCTGTGCTCAGCTGGGGCTGGGCTCTTTCTCCAGCAGCGCTGACAGAACCAGAGCACACAGCCTCAAGGGAAATACAGGTTGGATATCAGGAAAAAGTTTTCCACAGAAAGAGTGATAAAGTTCTGGAATGGCTGCCCGGGGAGGTGGTGCAGTCCCCATCCCTGGGTGTGTTTAACAAAGCCTGGATGTGGCACTGGGTGCCAGGGTTCAGTTGAGCTGTTGGGGCTGGGTTGGACTCGATGACCTTGAAGGTCTCTTCCAACCTGGTCATTCTGGGAATTCTGTGATTCTGTGAAAGGAAGGGGCTTTAATGGCAGGGCAGAAGCACTGGCCAGAGCACACAGTCTCCTCCAGGTGCCCAGCCAAGGCTGCAGCAGGAGTGTCCCCAGCCCAAAAGGTCTCTCTAAACCCATCTCTGCTTTGCTGTCTCCTGTGATTCAGGGAACTCTTGCAGTAATTTTTTGTTTCCCTGCCCTCACCATGGTGCCCCTCTGTGTTTCTCGGCAGGCTGACGGGGAACGAACCCCTGACCATCCTCCCTCTGACCTCAGAAATGGAGGAGGCGGCCGTCAAGGCCCACTACAAGGTGTGTGACCGCCTGAAGCTGGAGAAGAAGCAGCAGGGGATGTGCCGGCGCGACCCCGGCGTGGCCGAGACGCTGATGGAGGCCATCAGCATGAGCGCCCTCGAGTGCCAGTACCAGTTCCGCTTCGAGCGCTGGAACTGCACCCTGGAGGGCCGCTACCGCGCCAGCCTGCTCAAGAGAGGTGGGGCTGGGGGCTTCAGGGGCGTCCTCCAGGGAGGG
>NW_005054466.1:5702-28008 GCF_000277835.1 Geospiza fortis
AATGAGTCTGGGGGCTCCTCAGGGGAGGTGGGTCTGGGGGTTCCTCAGGGGCCTTCTCAAGGGAGGCGAGTCTGGGGGCTCTGGGGGTTTCCTCAGTAGAGGTGAGTCTTGGGGTTCCTCAAGGGAGGTGAGTCTGGGGGGTGTCAGGGGCCTCCTCAAGAGAGGTGAGTTTGGGGGGCTCCACAAGAGAGATGAGTGTAGGGGTTCTCAGGGGCCTCCTCAAGAGAGTTGAGTCTGGGGTCTCCTCGAGGGACGTGAGTCTGCGGGGCCTCAGGGGTCTCCTCAAGACAGGTGAGTGTGGGGGCTCTCAGGGGTCTCTGCTGTCATCTCCTGCCCTGATGGCCAATCTGGGCCATCCTTTGCTGGTGGTGCTGCCCCCAAGGCCCACCAAGAGCTCCGTGCAAGGCCTGAGCTCGTCCCTGGAAGTGTAGGGCAGGCAGAGAATGTGCTAATGGGGGTACTTTATGGGCCTGCCCTCTCTGCTTCCCGCTGCTGGCCCTGGCTGCTCCCCTTGGAGGCTGGAGGTGTTTGTGCAGGTCTCTGCAGCCAGGATTTACATTTTCTGCCCATTTCTGCTGGAAATTCAGCTGCTGCTGGAGGACAGGGCTGGGAAGCTCTCAGAGCTCCTTCTTTATTATTTCTCCTGTTTATTTCTCCTATTTATTTCTCCTTGTTTATCATGCCAGTCTCTCAGGAAAGAAGCTGAGAAAATGCCTTTTTTAAAGGAAATAAGGCAAACCAGACTGTTCTGTGCTGTCCTGTTAGAGGGGGCAAGGGGAACCCTGTCATAGTACAGGGCAAAACCTGAAAGTGGCTGTGTGCTGTTACTGCCATGGATGTGAGCAGTGGGTAATTAATTCACCTCTTCTCAGCAGCTCAGGTGGAGATGGCCAGAAATTAGGAGTATTGGAGGAGAAGGTGATGTTTTTGGTTCTTTTTTTCGTACCACCACATATAATCCAGTTTCTTCCACCCTCCCAGTAAAACCCAGTTCTTACTTCCAGGCTGCAGCACCATTTTACAGACAGCATTCAAGGGGCTCCAGGGCTTTGGTGACTTCCAGAAAACCCCACGCTCAGCAATGGGCCTGGACCTGGAAAAGCCAGGGTGTGAAAGGCTTTAAAGATAAGAGCAGAGGTTTGCAGGGCTAATTAGTGAGGAGGAGTAATTCAGAAGCGCCGGGGCTTAACTAATGCACTGTCACTGACTGGTGGAAACAAGGAAAGTCCTTATGAAACCCAAGAGGTCCGGGCCAGAGCTGCAAGACATTTAAAAATATCCCTGCATGCCAGAGGAGTCCCTGGATTAGTGGTGCCTTGGGGAAGCCAAGCACTTTCTCATGCTGACACCTGGAGGCCACAGCTCGTTCCTTCAGACCCGCCTGTCCCCTGGGCAGGGCAGCCTGGAGTTAAAACGCCACAGAGACCCCCCCATCTCAGCCCTTGTCAGGGATCTGGGTGATAAATGAGAGCTCTGAGGGCTGCAGGGCTCTGCTGCTGTCTCATTCTGCCGTGGTTTATATCCCTGCAGCATCTCTGCCCTGCCCCGGTGCTGTAAATCCTTCAGGTGGTGTTCCTGAGCAGTAACACAGAGCTCTGTAAATCTTCTTCCTCCTCCTCCTCCTCCTCTGCAGGAGCTGCTGGTTCCTGGCTCAGCATTGCAGCAAGTGGTACCCCAGGGCAAAGGCTGGCATGTATCACCCACTAGGACACAGCTTTCCAAATCCATCACTGAGGGCTTGTTTCTCCTCCTCCTCCTCCGGGGAGAAAGGAAAAAAAGGGGAAAAAAAAACCACTTTTTTCACTTAAAAGGAGAAATTTTCTTACTCTTTGGTCACCAGACCAACCCTGGCTGCTGGTTTGCAGCTTGGGCTGATGCAGCCCTGGTTTCTTAAAATAACAGGGGATTGTTTAAGGGACTCGTTATCCTCTTTGGATACTCGTGCACAATTTTGGAAATGGCTGAAACTGGATAGCCAGGCCCGGCAGACTGTCAATGCACTGGGGCTTAGAATGCCTGCATTGATTTAAAGCTCATTATCTTGTTACAAAATATCTTGGTGCAATCAAATAGTGCGTGGTGGAGATGGCTTTAAAATCTGGCCAGAGCCAAATGTCACATGGAGCTCGTTGGGAGCTGTGAGATGATCCCCGTGCTGATGGGCACGGGGAATTTGGGAAGCTCTCGGTGGTGGAGAAGGGGAGGAGTGGAGACAAAGCTGGTGCAAGGGGAGAAGCTGGCAGATGAGCTGCTGCTCCTGCTGGCTTTCTGTCAGGTCTGGAATGCGTTGTGGTCGCACGGCGCTGACTTTCTGCTGGGATTCCACAACCGCTCCAGATTCAGCAGGGTGGAGAGCTGGGCCGCCCAATTCAGCAATTCAGGCTGGTGGCAGGGAGCTGAGTGTGCAAGGCCAGCTTGGAGGGGGTTTGGGGCAATCTAGAATAGTGGAAGGTGTCCCTGCCCAGGACTGGATGGATCTCAGGGTCCCTTCCAACCCAAACCACAGGCTCAGAGCTCCAGGGCTGGGTTTGCACGCCCCATCCCATTGAGGATTCTCTGTTTGGAGGGTTTGCACGCCCCATCCCATTGAGAATTCTCTGTTTGGAGGGTTTGCACACCCCATCCCATTGAGGATTCTTTGTTTGACACTGGTGCCTCTTCATTCTGTGTGGCTGTGGCAAGAATTCTCCAATCCAGGAGCGCAGCTGTCTTTGGTAGTGGCATCCCTCTGACAGGCATGTGGGCAGTCTGACCTGGGGTGTAACATAGAAAAAACAAAAGGATTTTAGTGAAAATCATAGTTTACAAAGGATGAGAGATGCTTAGAGGGCTGATGGCTGGGAGTTAAGTGTGCAAGGCCAGATTGGGTAGGGTTTGGACCAACCTGGGATAGTGGAAGGTGTCCCTGCCCAGGACAGGATGGATCTCAGGGTCTTTCAAACCCAAAACATGCCATGATTGCAGGCTCAGACCTCCAAGGGTTTGCACACCCCATCCCATTGAGGATTCTCTGTTTGACACTGGTGCCTCTTCATTCTGTGTAGCTGTGGCAAGGATTCTCCAATCCAGGAGCACAGAAGCTTGGGAACATCTGTCTTTGGTAGTGGCATCCCTCTGGCAGGCACGTGGGCAGTCTGACCTGGGGTGTAACCTAGGAAAAAACCAAAGGATTTTAGTGAAAAAACACAGTTTACAAAGGATGAGAGATGCTTTGAAGGCATTTTCTACCCAGAGGAGTCATCTGGGTACCCATGAGTTTTTGTTGTGTGAATTTAGAATGTAGAATTTAGAATACTCCACTTATATATGAAGAATACTCTCCTCCACACATACATATAATATATGAATTTAGAATACTCCACTTCCAGTGGCATATTTGCAGTGCTGAAGGTGTTTCTGGGCTGTCAGAATATTAAAATAAAAAAAATTGTTATTTTTACTCTCACCACTCTTTGCAGTGTCCTCAGTGAGTGTAGAGCTGAACCTTTCTTTATTTTAATGTCATTTCTAGTGAGGAAAAGGTTCCTGTTCTCCTTTTCCAGGTGAGCATTAGAATGATTGGATAATTCCTACCACAATCTGGGAAGAAGTAGAACCTCAGAACACTTGGGAGGACCAAGCCTCAGTCTCCTGGGGAGGATTTTCATCACTCTTCCTGCTCCTGGGAGTGTTTTGGGAAGGCAGACTCTGGGAATGGCCACATGAGTTTGCTTGGAGTGTCATGAACCTCCCAAGGAACAGTTCCAAAAATGACCTGGCAGTGTCTCTGCATGTCCTTGGTTGACACACCAGCTCACAGATATATCCACTACTGTCACCATCCACTTGTGTTATTTTTGAGTGGGGGATTTCTTGAGTCCCATCCAAAGCTGTTCTGGAATTGCATCTCAAATATGCAGTCGTTTACAGCTTCCATAGCTGGGGAATGGGCAGCTATAAATACTGCCATGTTTGCTTTTTAGTTCTGGCTTTTATAATTTGGATTGAAGCCCTGGGTCCCTCTGGCTGTCACTTACCTGTTGGAGGTGTGGATGCTGTCACATCCCTGCAGATCAGTGTGGGGGTGTAAAGAAAGGCTGTGCATGGAGGTTTGAGGTGTAAACTGGGTTTTTTTGAGCGAGGTGCTGTGTTGGGTGACACATCTCCTGCTTCCCAGCCCTCAGGTGTCATCTGTCAACAATTCTGCCAGTCTGGAGTAGGACCCAGTGATTTGATTCAGGAGGAGAGGGAAGAGTGAGGAGGACTGGAAGCCTGTGCTGGGTTCCTGCAGTTTGCTGTCCCCTTGGTAGCAGCAGTGGTACCTCCATGTCCTGTCCGACTCTTCATGGAGTCAAAGCTTTGGCTTTGAGGGGACCTTAAAGCTCATCCAGTTCCACCCCCTGCCATGGGGAGGGACACATTCCAGTAGACCAGGTTGCTCCAAGCCCTGCCCAGCCTGGTCTTGGACACTTCCAGGGATCGGACAACTCTTGCTCAACTCTTTCCATTTTCAGGCAGAGGCTGTGAGTGACACAGAGTGACAGGCACCGAGCTGGCCAGATTCCATGTGCATTCCTGAATCCTTGTGCCACCTCTGTCCATCATTCCTTGCCTTCCCCCGTGCCCTCTTCACCATCAGTGATGCAAGTAGAGCTTCCCATGCTGTGTGGGAGCCAGGAGAGCACAGCCCAGGCTTTTCCCAGAGGTGCCCAGCAGTGCCACAGGAGGAACAGGCAGGATCTGGTGCCCAGGAAATTCCACCCGAACTTGAGGAAGAACTTCTTTCCTGGGCAGTGACTGAGCTCTGGTGTGGAGTGTCCCTCACTGGGGATACTCCAGAGCAGTCTGGAGGTAATCCTGAGCCCTGTGCTGTGGGAAGGCCCTGCTGGAGCAGGGAGCTGCCACCAGCTGCCCCACCGTGGTCCCTTCTGTCGCCGGCTGGGGGCTGTGTACAAATCACAAATGGGATGGTGCTGCTGTGGAACGTGCCTTGAGCTGTTTGATTTTCCAGCATCAGCCTCATTCCATGGCTATGACAATGGGAAGATGCCAGCAGCTCACCTCCCAGGCAGCAGACTAAGAACTTAATGTTACAACTTTATAAGTTTTTTGACCAATCACACAAAGCAAAAGCACATTGACAGTAGTTCCATCCAATCACTATTAGCACACGTACCATTGGTTAAAGAATGCTTGCTTATTTCAAATACAATACATGCTTGTGAGCCTTAAAACACAATGCACAGAGCTCCATTATTAAGCTTCAAACTTCCTAATATCTCACCAGATAAACTTTTCTGCAGCTTAGAGAGTTATTCTAGACAAGCATTAATACACAGATCATTGTTCTAGTTGTCTTTGCTTTTTTACAGTTTAAATAATTTTTCTGCTGACCTATCTCATGGCTGCTGCTTAGCTCTAATCACAGTTCTGCTGTCTCTGAGGCCTGCCTTTTGCAGCTTTCCCAAAACCCTCTAATTTTGTGAATTCCCACACCTTCCAACCTTACCACTCTCTTACTCCGTGACGCAACTCACGCTCTTCTCCCGATAGGCTTTTACCTCCATTTCCTGTGTGTTTTCCCTTTCTTTAAGCTGCAGTTAGAGCCTGTCCCTGCTGTCCCTGCAGGTTTCAAGGAGACAGCCTTCCTGTACGCCATCTCCTCGGCGGGGCTGACCCACGCCATGGCCAAGGCGTGCAGCGCGGGGCGCATGGAGCGCTGCACCTGCGACGAGGCCCCCGACCTGGAGAACAGGGAGGCCTGGCAGTGGGGAGGCTGTGGGGACAACCTCAAGTACAGCAACAAGTTCGTCAAGGAGTTCCTGGGGAGGAAGCCCAACAAGGACCTGCGAGCCAGGGTGGACTTCCACAACAACCTGGTGGGCATGAAGGTGCGTTGAAGGCGCCGCGGGGTGGTGGTGGTGGGGGTCAGGCTGCTGTGGGGTTTTGGGGGGAATTATGCTGGTTTTGGGTGTGGAATAAGAGTGGTGGATGTGAAATGGATGGAGTGGTGCTCCTTCTGGAGGGGAGAAGGCTGAGTTGTGGGATTATGCCCTGGTTTTTATTGTGCAAAACCATCGGAGAGAGACCAGAGGGAAAGTAATGGGACTGGCCAGGTTTAGGAAATATGAGGTGGAGACAAGGATTGCTGGTTTCCCACAGGGAGGAGGGTTTCACACCACAAAGGGATGGAAAGACTTACATGAGGTAGAGCATAGAGGAAGGATTTTATGTTGCCACAACATGTCCTTGAGGGACGCTTCTCTTGCAGCAGTTCAGTAGAGCATGGACGGTGTAGCATCTCCTTGGCCAGGTTTCTTTA
This sequence comes from Geospiza fortis, assembly GCF_000277835.1. Lineage (NCBI taxonomy): Eukaryota > Metazoa > Chordata > Aves > Passeriformes > Thraupidae > Geospiza > Geospiza fortis. Next base: position 12,004 of record NW_005054466.1, read on the forward strand.
AAACCGGCTGGAGAAACAGCTGGCAGGGAACCAGGGTGGAGAGATTAATTTCTGGCTGACCTCAGACCTAATAGCCCCTCCAGTTTTGTCTTCTGGCAGAAACCTTCTGTGTCACCTAGAGCGGGAGACGGTGCTTGGTTGTAGAGTCCCTTTTTTCTTTCCCATCTTTATCCTCTCTTCCTGCTCTTTACACCTCCTCTGAGGCTGCCTAGGGGCCTCCCTGCAGGACTGCCAGAGTTCAGGAAGCATTTGGACAATGCTCTGGGGCACATGGTGTGATTTTTGGGTTTGTCCCGTGCAGGGCCGGGATTTGGACTCGATGATCCCTGTGGGTCCCTTTCCAGCTCAGCATTTTCCGTGACAGATGTAAAGGACAAAGTGTCTGCAAGTGCTGGGTCATCCCAGCAAGGGGAAAAGGAAGAGGCTTTCCACCTTCTCCCATAAAATGCTTGGCTGTACCTAGCCTAGAGTTGCTCCAACACGAAAATCCCTCAGATTGGCCAGCACAGGTGCTTAGGATCAGTGTTTCATTGCACCAACCTCCAAGGGGGACATACTGCAGGGCCAGAAATAGCCCTCGAGCCTTGTTATTGTCTGTGTGATTGGATGCAGGCTTGGGGCTGGGATGGGGGACCTGGGTCTCCAGTTTCCCAGGCAAATGCAGCCCAGCCAGTTGTGCATTCTAGGAATGGCCACCCCAGCTCAGTTGTTGCTGTGTCTATGTATAAAATGTCATTCCTCGCGATGGAATTGGGGCATCGGGGAATGCCACCAGCCAGGGCTGGCCAGCAAAGTGTCTCCCCCTCTCCCCACTACCAGATGCTCCTAGACAGTGCTGAGATCAGGATTAGAAATATCCTGGATTTAGCTGGTGTCTGGTTTTGGCTGACAGTTTCCTGCTCTGGATTAAAGGGCTCAGTGTCTCTGAACTCCTGTGGCAGCTCTTTGACATGTCAAACAGGCTTTGCAGGATGATGGGACTTGTCTCAACCCTGGTGTTGGTTGCTCTGTCCCATCTTTTGGAGTTGAGTGTGTAGCAGATGGGATGGCAGTGGAGAAGGTGGCCCATGGAGGCTGTGATTCCATGCTGGATGTTTCTCTGAGATGTCCTGGCTCTCCTGTCATTCCAGCATCACACAATACAGTCTCATCAAAACCTCCAAGGATGGGACTTTGGCTGCCACTGGCACGTCCTTGTAGCTCCAGGGATATCCACCAACAGTGGCAGGGCTGAAAACCTCCCAGATGGGTTTGGCCCCACTCCCAGTGTTCCCAATCCCAGGAGCTGCAGTCAGGATGTCTATATGGCTGAGGCCACTCTTGGATTTGGGATTTGCGTCCTTAATTATCATCTGTGCTCTACACTGCACGGCTCTGAGCTAAACGAACTCCAAGGATGATCGGGAGAGGTTGAACCTTCCCTTCTGTATCCTGATCCTTGTGAGTTAGCTCCCAGGGGAAGATGCAGGACTCTCCAGCATCCTCTGCCTCCGCTCCCCTTGGCACAGTGGGACTGTGGCCACTGGCAGTGGTTTCTCAGTGTGGTATCTGCAGCTGAACAGCTGAGTAACAGTTGTGACGGTTGTCCAGACACCCAGAGCCCTCCTGGCAACCCAAGTCACAGACCTCTGCTGCAGATCAGTGATCCACTGCTCCTATTTTCGTCCACCCACAACGTCTCTGTCGAGCTGGGATTGCTGTGTGACAGCTCTCCTTTGCCTGTTTGCAGCAGCAGTTGAAATGGTTTCTCTGTTTGTGCTGCTGGATATAATAATTCATCGGGCCATGGCATGGTGGAAAGCCAAGCCAAGCAGCCCAGCAGGCTCACAGCTCCACCATGGAGCCAGGCAGAGAAGGAGGGAATGCTGAGGAGGAAGCTTTCAGGAGGGTGGTGGTTGAAGATCAGGAGAGCACACATCTGTATGGTCCTAAACCCCTGGCACAACTCACTGTCACTAAGACGATGATCAGAGTGAGGACCCAGCCTGGCTTCGTGACTACAAAGTCAAAACTTGCAGTGCTTGCTTCAGATTCCAGAACATTGAAACCAGCTTGACCCTCTTGATGTGGTGGAGAGATTGCCTTGGCACGGCTTGCTCTCAGGTGTGGATTAATACCAGGTTTGATCTCTGTTCATCCTCCTGTTCCCACTGCACGTGCAGGGATGAAAGGATGGAGGCTGAGAGCACTGCTGCATTCCTTGCTGAGTTTGTGGATATTTTCCTTGAGGAAGGTAGTGAGTAGTTAAAGATGATTCTCAGCATGTTTTCTGTGCCTTCAAAGAAGCTGCCCACCAACCAACTCCTGCCATAAAGACTTTGCCACTATCAAGCAGGGTTTGCTCACCCAGTGACTGCAGCAGTCTGAAACCCCTTTGGACTCACCTAGCGTGGTTATTGGAACAATAACTCATCTGGCTTTGCTTTGGGGTGGATCAGAGGCAGTAGAGGGGTGCAGACAGCCTTGGTTTGTGCCATTTTGGAGCTGTGCAGTTTGGAGCTGAAGTTCTTGCAGTGTGTAGATGTGTGTGTTCGCTGAGGGAGTGGAGAAGTCTCTAGCAATGACACAGCACAAGCTTGGTGGTCTCTCACTGATTCTTTACGTGTCATTTTCCCCATCTAATTACTCCCAGCCACGGCAAAACATACAAATAGTCCCTTGAGACCCAGCAAAAAAAAGGACCTGTGCTGGACTGACTAATTTGGCAAGCAACCCTCTCCCCTCCTGGTCACCACACCAGTTTCTCCATGGTGTCACCCCAGCAAACAATCCCTGTATTTCTGCGAGGGTGACATGATCCTATCCCGCCTAGTTTTAGTGTCTCTTGGTAGACCTTCCCATTTAATTATGAATTTACTTCTGCTTTTTTACAACCTTGATGGGCTGCGTGTAATTTTGCTGCCACCAGTGAAATAATCACTGAACATGTTGTGCCCGTGGTGGCTCACCAAGTTATATGATATGACCTCAGTGGTTAATGAAAGGGTGAGCTTGTCTAGTGTGAGGATGAGGTAATTAGAGCAGGACTTCTCCAGCCTTCTCTTTATTGAAAAGCAGGAGCTCTGAATAGACCACTTATTAAAAAAGCAATTTCCCTTCCTTTGCCAGATCTGCTCTCCCTCATTCAGCCATTCTTTCCGAGGGGTCTTGGGTGGAGAGGGTGTTTTGGGGGGAGAAGTCAACTGCATTAAAGCTCCGTTGCCAGCAATGAAGTTTCTGAGTTATATTAAATGAAGCCCAGGCAGCCTTGCTAAAGCTCTCATCTTCTCTCCATCCTCCCCCCTTTTCCCCGTTGTACACACAAGTGCAGCCCTCTTTTGTAACCCATTAATGAAAAGGCGGAATATTAGAGCACTCAATTAGTTCCACTGGGCTTGAGTAAGTGATGTTTTAATTAAATTTGCCCAGTTTCTCAGCCAAGTATCATTAAACATGACTTTCCAACTCCCTCTCTGGAGCGTTGCTAAGTTTCTTAATCCCAGGAGTGCTGACCTCTTCCAGAGGTATGTCTGGTCAAGCATGTCTTACAGATCCAAGGGGCACAATTAAAAGGGGCTGCTGTTACCCTAGGAAAAAAAATTATGTTCTCACAGCCTTTTTCTTTCATCCTTCCACAAACCTTTGCCTGAAGTCCGTGTATAACCGCAGTTATCTTGAGTGTTTAATACAAAGTTATGGGGAGGTAGAGATGGAGAAGAAGAAAAGATCTCTCCTCCAGCAGTTTCCTGCTTTGAAACTGGTTCCTTTCATGAGGCTTCATTATTTTTTGCACAAGATGCTTTGGTCTGTGCAGAGCGAGTGTTTCTGAAGGACCACAGAATCCTGGAATGGCTTGGGTTGGAAGGGACCCTAAAGGTCGCCTTGTCCCAAGCCCCTGTCATGGTCCTTGTCACCCTTGTAGGCTTAAAGTCCAGACCCACCCTGAGACAGCTACACCTGGAACCATCTGGGATGCTCTGGAGAGGATAGTGGGAGGTGCCTGGACTTTCCCTTGCTGTTGACTTGCTTATTTTGGAATTCCATCTGAGGAATGGCTTTTCCCCCCCAGGCAGCACTGGCAGGGATCTCTCTGGAGGGCTGGAGATGCGCTCTCCATATCAGGGAGATGTTTGCCCAGCTATCATCTGTCTGAGGAACCTCATGAGCTATCACATAACATGTTATCAGAGCATGCCACCCTCTTCATTTCTGGAGCTCCGTTGGGCAGAGGGGGGAAATTGAGACCCAGAAAGATTAAGTGACTCACTAAAGGTCACACACAGGCGGAGAGAGGCACAACTCTCCTGTTGCAGAGACAGTGTTTACAAGCACTGGCCATCGAGTCTCACACAGTTCCTGCTCATTAACACAGTTCCAGTCTGACTCCAGCTTTTGCTGCACCCTCATGGTGTGTAAGAATTGCTGTTTTGGAGCTTAATCCACTTGGTGCATGCAAAAAAAACCCAAAAGACATAAAGCATCCTTCTTGGCAGTTTTTTAGGGATGTGTTTGCAGTGAGAAATGGGGCATCACATGTTTACCAAGGTACAAATCAAACCCAGCAAATAACAGTCCGAGAAGAGCTCTTAATGTACAGATCAGTTTTCAGGGCCACCACTGGTATTAATTGCTGCAGGTTATGACAGGTAGGAATGCCCAGGCGTGCTCTCTGGATTTTCCTCTCATTTCAGGCTGAGAATGGCTCAGCCAAAGCCTTTCTTAGGCCTGGAAATCAATACTCTGGAAAAAAAAATTGCTTGCTGTGTCCCAAAAGCGATTGCAGTTGGTTGTTTATGTGGAGCTTTTTTAGCATGGGAAGCATGCTAGGAATACTGGGCATGGGGAAAATACTTCTGAAGTTCTCAGTTTTAAGTAGGGTTATGTTGTTCTATGCTTAAATGTTTGTGTTTTAATACCTATGTCACTGAAATATGAATGTTCCCATTTTTTAAAGAGGGAATGGTGGTGGGAGGGGAAAGCTGTTCTGAAAATGCAGGTTGAGAACAGGCTGAAAGGAAGGGTTTTTTTAACAAGATAGAAGAAAAAAGAAAGGATGACAACTAACAATCTGAAACTTTCATAGTTCAGCCAGTGGCATTGGCCAGTGTGAAGGGACAAGCCTGGTCCACGGGTTGTGTGTGGGGACCGTGGCTGCTGTCCAAACAAACGTTAATACTTGAGCTGAGAGAATGACTAAGCCTATTTAAATTGGAGAGGGCTCCTTGTACGGGGGGACGGAGGGGATTGGATTTGTGGGGAAGCATCCCAAAGCCCTTCCCAAAGCCAGGCAAGGCTTCTCCCTGGATGAGCTGCCTACCAGGAGGGTTTGCTGCCCTCCTCTCCCCCAAACCATAGCGAATGGTTTGAAGCCCTGGAGCCGCAGCCCAGCCATGACGACAGCGGAGCAATGAGCGCGGAATTCCCACGGCCGGGTGTCCGCCCTGGGCTGCTGCTGCCCAGACAAGAGTTGTCTGAAAAAACCAAAAAAAAAAAAAACCCCACTGCCAGAGCCCCGTGACCCAGCTGGGAATGAATGGGAATCCTGTCCTCGGCGTTTCAGCTAAAACACTGAGAAATTGTGTGTTGCAGCATGTCTGAGACTGATCATGACGGGGGCACTCAGTCTGAGCTTCGCGGCGCACCATTGTTGGGAGGAAGGATTACATGTTGCATAGCAATGCTCTGCTGTGATCCCTTTTCCCCATGTAAAGGCAGTTGGGAAGGCAGTCCAGCAGAGCTATCTGGTTTCCTCCGAGCAGGAAAACCCCAGGAAAAACAGTTCTGTCTTGCTTTGTGTTTCCCTCATTCTGATTTTGTCAGTATTGGGTGTTCTCACGGCAAGGTCAGTGGGAATTTGTGTTCCTAAGTCAAGCTAAAAATCTTTACTTTCCTCCCAAACTGTTCTGTTTGATACTGCCAGACCAGGTGGTTGTTCAGAGGAGAGTGGGAGGACAGAATTCCCGTGTGTGATGCCATCCCTGACCCACCACTTGTCTTTGTTTGGCTTTGTTTTCATGGTAGGCACTCTCGACAGCACACAAAACAAAAAGGATGCGCCTTGTTGCTGCTGCTCCTGAGTTACTACAACCATGCTGCTGTCTGGTATCTGTGGAGTTGGGGCCATGGGGAGCATGAAATATTTTGTGCCTTGGATGGAAGCTGAGCCATTCTGCTCCACATCTGTGACAAAGGTGCAGGTGGCCACATCCTTGGTGTGGATGAAGTGATTATTCAGTGGTGAGTTCAGAACAGGTTCAGGTCTTTGTAGGATGGAGGTAGATCAGGCTCTGAACTGTGATGAGCCCTGAAAAGAAAGCAGGAGCTGCTACAGCTCTTGAAATACAATTTTATATGGTAAAACCTTATTCTTCCTCATCTAACCAAGAGTTTTTTGGGAATAAAAACGGTGTTTTTCTATCCTGGAAGAAGGATAGAAGACCTTCAGGTTTGAAAGCATGATCCAGACATTTGTCCCAGGATCCAGCCAGCAAAGCTTTCTCCAAGCAACCTGCTGACTTGGATCAGTCTTGCTCTGCTTCCTGAAGAAATGAGGTGGATTTAAGTGTCTCTGACAGGAGCTTGCACCAAGAGGAGGAAAGGTCGTTGTGGAAGCTGGGGAGCGGGACGGGAACCAGAAGGGCTTTGCCAAGATTCATTTTGGCTCGTGGGTGGCTGGGGCTGCAGGCAGCAGTTCCCCATCACGCAGCGCCTCGAGGAGCTGCAGCGTGACTGACAGCAGCAGGGGAGGCTGCCTGGGCAGGGAATTTTTCTAGGATTTTCACTCTTGCTGCCTCGTAACATTCTTGAGCCCTTCCCGGTCCTTCCAGGAGAAGCTTTACGGGGTGGTCGGGATGCACCGCGCTTTCACGGCAGCCACGGGAAAATCTGGATTTCATGAACTGCTGCATTCATGGGGACAGGGACAATGGAAACCTTTTATGCTTTGGTCCACCAGAGCTGTCCCAGCCACTGCTTAACAAGGAGCTAGAAGTGAGTCAGGAAAATCCAGACTGGGGTTCATGTGGAACTTTGTTTGAGCCCAGATGAGGAGAATAGAATTAATCTACCCAAATACACTGATTAGTACCCCTTGAGGGACCTTTGTGCTGCTGGAGGGACAGCTGGTGTGATGAGAATGTTTTAAAGCACCTCAATTAGTGCTAGGTGGAGATATTTAAACACCTGAGCTTGGCCCAGAGAGCAGGATTCTGCTCACAGACTCCCCTGAACTGAGGTGCCTCTGTGTGGGCTGGGTCCCCAGGCTCCTGTTGGTGATAGAGATGTGCTCAGCTGTCAGTGGGAGCCTGGAGAGCTGTTCAGTGGAGCAGGTGTTTGCCTCACTGCAGGGTCCTGCCCTGCTTTGGCTGCCCTCACTGCGATGAGAGTTCTGAGGTGTTTCTCAGACTGAGGTGTTTAAACTCGAGTGTTTGCCTCGGTGAGGTCAACCCTGGCTGGCTGATGGGATTCAAGTGCCTAAACCTACATGCTTACACCTGACTGAAGGTCCTGTGCCATCAGCCAGCTGCCAATCCATCAGGATCAGGTTTTCCAACACGTGTTGGGCTGTATCCACCAGCCCCACGTGGACGCCTTGGCTGCAGTGCTCCTGCAACGTCAGCACTCCCGCAGAGCTCCAGAGAGGTGGCTCCTGACGAGAACAGCCCCGACTCCAGGTTCCCTTCCTGAGTTTCATGACCCTGTCTTGTTCAATCAGCTCCAAGCCCAGGAGCAGGACTACAAGCTGAGCCAGTTCCCGTTGGTTTCTTGCTTTCCCAGCTCCTGTGCAATGGGGGTTGTCTCCTTTTCCAGGTGGAGCAGATGCAAATGCGCTGGGGGAGGAGGAAAGGTTGAGGAAAGCCTGAAGTGATGAATGACTGCAGTGTGCAGCCCTTTCCCAAGTATCCCAGCAATTTCTGCCCGGTTTGCTGATGGTGTGGGCGTGAAATCAGGTGGAGGAGCTTTGTTTCACACGAACTCAGCTCTCACTTCTGGACAAGCAGTGAAACGGGACTTTACACGAGGGTGGGGACGGGTGAGGGTTGGGGTTTTCCCCCCTCCCCCTCGGTGTTGAAATGTGTTCTGCACGCTCTTGTCTGACATTGTGGGATTTCTTGTGGACTTGGCGAGACACTTTGGCACACAAAGCGTGACAGCCCTTACCCAAGCCATCCCAGCTGAGCGCTATAACCAGCAACACATCTCCCCCTGTAACCCGTCACCGCTCTGAATGCTACTGTGTATTATTGGATTGCACTTGCAAAGGTCTTTGGCTGTCACAGGAATGAAGTGTGACCATTGGACAGGCTCTGCTGAAGGCTGCATTATGCATATTGTCTTTCTAAAAATGTTTCTGGAATATCACAATTGGGCCAGGCCCCAATTCCGAGTCCATGACCTATTGCACGGTTGCACATGGGGCTCAGCAGGATTTGTGCAGCCAAATAATTAAGAACCGGATGGTCGGGAAATGGACTGCAGCCAGTCCTCTGCTGTCAGGAGGCCACAGCAGCGCCAGATGCCATCATGGGCACAGGGGGAGGTTGTTTTCTTCTTTTTTAGGCACCGTAGATGCCCAAAGGAAGGGCACTGTTAACAGGACTTGGTACCTTGTCAGGACCCAGCTCTGTCAAACAAACTCTGTCCTCACCTGCTGATTTAAGGGGTGGTTGTACCTTACCCATTTAAAGTCAACAGAACCTAATTCTGGGGAAGGGGCAGGGTGGGAGAATTAGAAATACAAATTTGTGTTTATAATCTGTGGACAAAATGTGGGGTGTCTGTGGCTGTCCAAATAACATCTCTGCTCATGTGTTGCCCATGGAGGTACCCCAGGTGTAAATCTCTCTCTGGAGAAGGGGAACTGGAACATTCCAATGCTGTTTCTAAGTAGACGGATGTGGCTTTGTGCCATGAAACTTCTTTATTGCAGTTGATTTGAAAAGGATGGGATTCTTTGTTTAGCATCAGTCAGTTGATGATGCTAAACTAAGATTGCTTCTTCTTGTACTTGGGTTTGGGGTCCTGTGGTATGGAGAAGGTTCCTATTGTCCACGCTTCTGTTCTGGAGCATGTGCCACCCCACCTCTTTCCACTTCTTCCACTTTTATATCTTATCTACTTATTATTGACAAAGATAAATAGGTCTTAAAATATGTATTAATCTCTTAGTTGTATCACAGTTTCAGATCTCTATCTACACGATGAGTGGCAGCACTGGACAATCTTTGTGCACCTTTCTAGTATCTTTAATTAGCCAATTAAGCAAAGTTTTTGCAGGTGAATGTCATACTTTGGGAACTGAGATCCTTTTGAAGTATTTCCTGTAGGATGTGTTTTGAATGTCGTACTTTGGGAACTGAGAGCCTTTTGAAGTATTTCCTGTAGGATGTGTTTTCTGTCTGCTTCCAACAGATATTTTTTGGCATTATCTTCAACTTGGTGTCCCTGAAGCGTCTTCTAGAAAATATCATGCTTTACTTGATGCTTTGATGACTGATTCTCTTTGGGGCCATGTGTGTGTGTCTGCAGGTCATCAAAGCCGGCGTGGAGACCACCTGCAAATGCCACGGCGTGTCCGGCTCCTGCACCGTCCGGACGTGCTGGAGGCAGCTGTCCCCCTTCCACGAGATCGGCAAGCAGCTGAAGCAGAAGTACGAGACCTCGCTCAAGGTGGGCAGCACCACCAATGAGGCCACGGGGGAAGGCGACATTTCCCCCCCTAAAAAATCCATCCCTGGCCACAGCGATCAAATCCCAAGGACTACGGATCTCGTCTACATTGACGACTCCCCGAGCTTCTGCCTGATGAGTCGCTATTCCCCCGGCACCTCGGGACGGAAGTGTTACAAGGACAAGAACTGCGACAGCATCTGCTGCGGCCGGGGCCACAACACGCAGAGCCGGGTGGTGACGCGCCCGTGCCAGTGCCAGGTGCGTTGGTGCTGCTACGTGGAGTGCAAGCAGTGCACCCAGAGGGAGGAGGTTTACACCTGCAAGGACTGACACGACCTGCGGCTCCTGCTGCACTTGGGCCAGCTTGGAGAACTGCCTATGGAGACAAACAGGGTTTGATTGACCTTCTGGCATCTGGAAGCTATGTTGAGACATAAGCACTTTGTAGGGTACAGGTGACCCAGCTGTGTTGCTGTTTTGTTTTGGGGTTTTTTGTTTTGGTTTTTTTTTTTGTTTTGTTTATCCTGTAGACTGAATTTTCATGAGGTCCAACCATGTGGAAATAAGTGCCTGTCACACTGGGGTTAGACACCAGTTGACGTTCACCTTCATCACCTACGTAGTTTGACGGATCATTTCTCCTTGGAACGTTGTTTCAGCCATCCTCCATGAACTCCTGGGCTAAGAGATTCCTTTGGCATGAATATCCTGTACTTCTTTATTCCTGGAGCTCACCCAACTGCTCAGAGAGCTGAGCAGATGCAAAAGATCTTTCCGCTTTGAGTGCGGTGGTGCCGGAAGCGGACATTTATTACTCCTAAAATTGGAGTGGGATTTGTAGAGAATGATGGGTTCTTCCAGTGGAGTTTCTGCACATGGAGCAAACCAGGCTCTGACAAAGAGACCCACTGGAGCATCAGCTCTTTAATGACAGCTCTGTGTCCGCGTGCATCATCACCAGTACAGCTCAGAAACATTGGGTCCACCACACTGCAGAGAGAAACAGATCCAAGAAAGAGGTTGGGAAGACAGCAGAACACCAGATGTGCCTGGCCCCTTCAGTCCAATCCCCTTCTTTATTTAAAACAATTCACCCAAATGCAGGCTCTTTAGCACTATCGCTGTCTTAAATTTAATCTTTTTTTTTTTTTTTTAAACCACTAGATACTTTTGTTTCATTTTCACTTAGCGCATGATTTATTTTTCTCTCCTCTCCCACCTCTTGCTGATGGAGGTCAACTTGTGGTAACTGCTTCAGAAATCCCAACTGGAACTCGTGGAGCCTTATGCCAGTTGAATTTGGACGTGTTTCTCTTGAGTAGGACGAGAGGAATCCGAGTGCCTCTTGGAACCCGGGGCTGTCTTGCCTTGTGGAGCAGCTGTTTTGGCCTGGATCAGACCTCTGGAGGAGCTGACTTTTCTTTCCTAGGTCATCATTCCATTTACTCTAAACCATGGCAGTGGTACATGACACAAGCTGTATGTAAACCCTATGACCTTAAGATGATTTTGGTTTTTTTGGTTTTTTTTTAACCACTAGATCGAGAACTGTACTTTAAAAACACACCTGCTAAATCCTAACAAACTCGTGGATTTGGAATAACCAATCGACACAGAGACAACCTGAGAGAAGCCAGAAATTTGACTGCAGGGGTTGATCACTCCAGTGCTGTGAAACACATGACAACCTCCAGCATTTCTTTTTTGCTTGGAAGAGGAGATTTACAATCCAGGACTTGGCGTGCCAATATTCTTCATATAAAAGTGGATTGGAGGCAGCCAGCAAATTGCCTGAATGAAGCTTTCTAAGGAAAAAATGGGGAGAAGAGGGTGTTTTGTTTGATTTTTGGTAGCAATTTTTGATTGTCCAGTAGTAGCAATTTCCAGCGAGTTTCTCTAAGCCATTGATCTGGTGTTCAAAAGAGGAGATTCTCAAACATTAGTAAAAATTAGTAAAAAAAAAAGAGAGCAATTTCCCAAAATGAACCATTATTTTTTAAAGTCTTTTTTTCCTTATTTAATTTTTTCCCCCAAATTGTAGCCACTAATATTTAAGCTGTTCATACGCATCTGCTGGGAAGAGAAAAGATAGATTTGGGGTTTTCTTAGTAACAAATACCTGCAGTCCAGCCTGGCTTGTTGGTATCAAATCTTGAGGTGGGGGCAGGGGGAGGGACAGGGTGTTACTGTTTAATAGCACCATGGCTCTGCAGAGTGAAGCAAAATGTCTCTTTTTTTGGTGTTTCCTTATTTGCTGTACGATTCTGGAGGTTGGGATAATGCTGGAGGAGTGAAGGTGGAATCCACATGTGGAATTCCCACCTTCCACCCCAGCAAAGCACCAGGAAGGTCTCACAGCTTTTTGGGAAAGTCACCCCTGAGCAGTTTATCTAATGGTTTAAAAAATAAATCGCCTAGAAACCTATTATTCAGTGTGTATATATAGATATATATGCACACCTTGACACATAAATATATATATATATAAATATTGATCATTTATTTATTGTAAAGCCCTTCAGAAGGACCTTCTTATGGTTTCAATGTGGTATTATGTTAAATTCTCTTTCTCCCCTTGTCTCTCTCTCTCACACATGTGTGCAAACTCACTGTTACATTTTTGTGTGTTCTAGAATAGCTCTTCCCCTTTAAAGTAAAGGCAGATCCAAACCTGCTCAAAACAGGAACTTTGGGATCTGAATTACTATTTCTGGCTCCATTCTTTCTTTTTTTTTTTTTTTTTATTTTTTCCCACAGTGAAACGGGAAGGGAGGTCTTGTAACAGTACTATTAGTATTATTATTATTATTTTTAATTATTATTATTATTGTTATATTTAAACCATGGGCCTCATTTTCCTCCTTTTCACTGGTGTCTCTGTCTCCGTTGACCTCGCTGGAGTAACTCCACATTGCACTGGTGTGAGAGGAGAATGAGTCCCTAGAAGCAGAAGAGAGGGGAGTGTTGGCATGGATATCCTGGCCAAAAAAAAATGCTGGGATGGGATGGGATGGGGTAGGGAAGCTTGGTGTGTTCAGCAGTGTGGGGGAGAGAGAGATGGGTGGGAAATAAGGCAGATTGTCCAAGCTTGTCTAGAAGGAAGCAGCAAAGAGTGAATGAACTACTGAGTGAAAGAGCTCTTCTGTGTATTATAACTCACGCACTGAAGCCTGGATGCTTTCTGTAAGTATTTAAAAAAAAAAAAAAAAAGACAAAAAAGACAAAAAAAAAAGACAAAAAAAAAAAGAATTACAAAAAAATGAATAACAAGAAAAAAAACCACCACAAATTGTATTTATGTTCATGTGGATATAGTACTTGCCTGTTATATATTGTAAATAGCAAGGTTTATTCTCCTGTGGTTAAAAAAAAAATATAAATAACTAAATAGTAGCGAGGCACATGTGTTAAATGTATAGGCAGTGTATAAAATATACTAACACTCTGAAATCAGGAGAACTTGTCTTCTTGGCCTTTTGACCTAGGGTGGTAAAACAAATGTGGGTTATTTTTCTTCTCCCCCCTGCACCACGCTGTGGGTGTGTTTTGGGTGGGGGGTCTTTAGTTCCAGCGTTTTCCAATGTTTGCCTTATCGTTGAAGAAGGAATGGGGGCAAAAGCCTCCTTTTGGAAAAATCCAGTGGAGCTTAAGTAGGAGCTGGGAGAAAATCTGTCAAACCATCTCAAAACCCTTTGAAGTGCTAGGCCTGGGTTTTCTGATGGTGAGAGATGTGTTGGAGTTGAATTAACTCATGGAGTACAAGTGCTACTCTTATCCACAAGTCTGGAAAACCCTAAATAAGAGACTGGGAACTCCTGTGTAAAACATTGGGGAGTGTCCTGCAAAACCTTTTTGTCCCAGCTAGATTAAACTGGATTTTTCCAGAGAGGCTGATTCTGCCATCACACCATTGGATCTCTAGTGCAATTCAGTGAAATTGCTCGGTTTTGTAAAACTACTTCAGCGGTGGGTTTGGGTCCCTGAACTTTTTCATGGTGTCATTTTATATATATATATATATATATATTAAAAAAAGTGCAAAGCAACTTTCCCCCTTTTTCTTATCCCCAGAGAAACAGGATTTTGCTCAGATGTAACTGGAGAAGGACAGATGGGTGGAGGGGAGATCTCTGGTTCCTGACCCCCTTTCACCCCCTGTCCCCCCAAAAGTGTCAAAGTGTTGGTTCTCCTAAGCTGATCCAGCCAGATCAGTTTTGGGGTGGGGGGGGTGCAACCATTATTTATATAACTTTTTTATTAATTTTTTTAAAAAGAGAAGTTAGCTGATGGAAGAATATTTTTATTGAATAGTGCATTTTAGTTATGTCAGAAATATAAAAAAAAATATATAATATTTTTGTAAACAAGGCAAACTGAAAACGTTTGCTGTTTTATATTAGAATTTTCTATTAAAAGAAATAAAAACCCACAGAAATAATTGTTGCACCCGTCATCTGTTTTTTAACAAGCTTCTATTCTGTGTGACTGACTCATTTATGCCGGATGTGGAGAAATGCAAAACAAGTCCTAAACATTATGTTCTCCTTATCTTCCAGTTATCAAAAACTCCAGTTGGTGAAACAAGCAGTGCTTAATCAAAGGAGATTTTTAATTATTATCATTATTAATGCTGAAAATGAAAAATGAGTAGCTTGTAATGGAAATATAAAAAAATCTACCCCAAAATTTCAAGTTTACCCTTTTTTAGCTGAACATCCCGATTTTGAGATGGGTCTGGATGGAGGAAATCGCAAATCTATTTGCAATTATTGGGGATTTGCCATTGAGCTCAGTTGGCTGGGGAAGAACAGCTCTTAAAAAGGTGGTTGGGGAAAATAAAATCATAATCTGAGTACATTGGAAGGTTAAATGAAGAGGACCAAATTCCAGGCTTGATCCAACACAAGCAACTTTTATCTATTTGAATGGGGCAGTATAAAACTGGGGAGCTGGGGATTTGATCTGCTGTGATTCAGGAAGTTTGCCCATCACCTTGGGAAGCAGGGAATGATTTATGGACCCCCTGTTTTCTAAAGAACTTTTGGGATTGCTGGTTTGGAGACCTGAGCAGGGGCTAAAACAATTTCTGAGGAGATTTTGTTGTCAGGCAGCTCGTTGACATCTGCCTTCCTTCAGGCCAGGTCCGGAATTCCTTTGTCTGCGGTTTTTCAGCTGCCCTGTTTTAGGGAACATACAGTCGGGTGTTTTGGCTGGGGTAGGGTTGGATGAGACCCCAGATGAAGGGACAGATTTCTCAAGGGTACTTTCATGGAGTAGATGCTGCTTAAGGTGATTTTCTGGTGGATTATGGTGCCTGTGAAAAATTCCTCGGTTGATGCTGCAGTAAAATCCGGTCTGTTCTGTACCCTGTGGAACAGGTGCAGTAAAGCTCCTCATTCCTGGTTTATCCAGCTCTGCGGGCACATCTGTTGGGTTGAGTCTGGCTTCCGTGGCCAGCTCATCCTGGATTTCAGTTTTTGGGGTGCTAATTAGGTGATGACTTTTAGAAAGTGACGTTTTCCCACAAGAAATACAAGATGCGGCCTTTCTGGACCGCATCGCTCAGTACGGCACAGGACCAGGTCCAGAGGAATCATAGGAATCATGGAATGTTTGGGGTTGGAAGGGGTCTTTAAGATCCATCTCATTCCAACCTCCTGGTTAGATCTGCTCAACCCCCTGAAACCTGGCCATGGGTATTACCACTGAATAGCTTTTGGATTATTCTTCACCAACTAACATTCGATTTGACCAAATTATTCACAGAGTATTTCTGGATAGAGCAAATAAAAGAAAAAAGGGAATCTTGAGGCTTTGTGGGTGGGGAGGAAAGGAAAATGGATTTGGCAGCACAGTTTTACTTTGGCTTCCTGTAACTACAATTCCTCAGGTGCAGGGAGGGAGTGGGGAGTGAGGCCAGGAATTATGCAGATACATCAACTTCACCTGTCAGGGGAAACATCAGAATTTTGCCTTTCTCTCAGCTGTTGCTGAGTGTTTTCAGAAATGGGGAAAAAAAAACCTTCTTAGCACCGGGCAAGATGACCCAAAAGGCCAGGAGGTGACTTCCCTGTTGGCACTGATGTGCAGTGGGTCTGGAATCATCCCCCTTGGGAAAGGAGCCCCTGGTCTGCAGATCTGGGGCTCCTCTGGAAGGTGCTTGGCCCACGTGGAGGTGCCAGTTTTCCCTGCTGACAGTAGAAAGGGATAAAGACATCCAGGTTAGTAGAGGTGAGATTGAATTCAGGAAAATCAGGAGATGTGTGGGTAATCCTTCCAGCTCCCCTTGAGCATGGATCCATCTGAAACACCAATCACCAAACCAGTCCAGGAATTTCCCTTGGACCACCCCAC
>NW_005054466.1:28055-57759 GCF_000277835.1 Geospiza fortis
GCATTTCCTTTTAAAGGGAGGTGGGAATACTAACATGAAGGATTAGTATTTTTCTTGTTTTTGTTTTGTTTATTTTCCAATGTCTTATGGGAGCCTAAGTTATTTTTCTCTACCTCATATGTACAGCTTGTAGGTATAAATCTGATTCTGAGTGACTGTTGAGAATGTATTTAAGTTATTTAACATCTTTGTATAACAAAAAAAAAGAAAAAAAAGCAAGAACAAATGAAACAATAAATGTATTTTAAATTATACTTGAAGCGTGCTCCTCTTTCTTCACATCTGTTGGAAAAGTCTTTGCACAGTGGTTGTGGGAGACCCTTCCTTCAGCCTTATTCATGAACATAAGCCTGGCCTTGGGGTTAATTTAAGCCCCAAAAGTGGTACCCTGAGCTGGAGAAATGCCTCTCCATCCATTGTAAATTACATCATTAAACAAGCTCAGGAGGCTGAGGGACTCCATCGGCTTCCCATGGGATTCCATGGTCATCATACTTTGGTGGAGAAGTCAGGATACCTTGGCAGGGTGTCACTGTCAGGATGTGATTCCAAAATAGCTGGCTGGAGCTCGGAATAGGTTGGACATGGCCAAATTTAGTCTGGGGGAATGACAACAATTAAAAAAACCTGTTGTTATCCCAGGCTTTGACTTGCTTGACCCGCTGATGTCAATGTGTCCTTGCCTGGCACATTGTCTTGCTTGATCAAATGTCCTTTTCTTCACAATGGACCTCTGGAGCTGTTCAGTTCCTCACTGCAGCTGAGCTTTAAATACCCAGAGTTGGGAGGGACCCATGAGGATCGTCCAGTCCAACAATCCCACTCTGGGCATCCCTGAGAGGATTTTCCAAACCTTCCTGGAGCTCTGGCAGCCTTGGGAATGTGCCCATTCCCTGGGGAGCCTGGGCAGTGCCCAGCACCCTCTGGGGGAAGAAAATTTCCCTGATATCCAACCTAAACCTTGGAACAAGACCATCTTTAAGGTCCTCTCCAACCCAGACCACTGTATGGTTCTGTTACTTTGAAAACTCTCACTTGTGTCTCCAAAGGGTTTCCAAAGTCCCCTTGCCTTTCCAGCTCTCTCCTTCCCATGCTCACAGAATTCTTGCATTTATTCATTTGTTTTACCTTCCAGTCCCATTTCCTGCTGTGGGAAAAGCACCCAGGCTTTTAATCCACCCCTTCAGAGCTGGTTCCTTTACACAGAGTCAGCACTGCCATCCTCAGACAGGAATGCTGGGGCTTTACCCAGGATTGTGCTGGGGTTGGGATGGTGTCCCGCTGCTGTTCTCCTCACAGATTGTTATTCACCCAAGGAATTGTTCATTAAATCAGTGAAAACTGCTCAACCAATGCTCCTCCTGCTTTTGCTTTGCTTTGTTCTTGTGGTGAGAAACATCAGCTCAAAGCTCTGAGGAACCAGGCAAACACCTTGATCCATGTATTTTTCATACAATCATGGGATGGGTTGGTGCTGGAATTCAGGACATCCCTCTGGCTGTCCTGGATTGCCTGAACCCTTGCTGGGGGCTCAGAGACCCTGGCACAGAGCCCAAGACACCTGGGACTTTGATTATGACCCATGGAAAAAGTTACCAACCTTATAAGATCTGAAAGCCACGAAAGTCTAAGTAGAATAATAATTAGTTTGTCATGGGGTGAAAAATAGCTTTTTGGGGTTTTAGAATGGGGGTTCAGAAGGCAAGATGGAGGAATCTGAGAGTGTCCAGCCTTTCTCCTTCTTAACAGACCTCAGCAGGCCAGAAAAAGAATTTTATAGATAAGAAGCAATAAACAACCTTGAGAATGAGAACTGAAGAGTTCTGACTCCTTCTTCGATAGCTGGGCTGGGAAAAGAGACTTTCTAACACATCTCGGGGTCACTCTGAGCAGCAGAAGTCCCGAGAGGTTGGGATGGAAGGGAGCTCAAGGATTACCTAATTCCCATCCATGGGCACCTCCCACTAAACCAGGCTGCTCAGCTCTTAAACCAGAAGAGCGAACAATTGGAGATGATGGGATAAGAGATGGATCTACCTCGGCTTTGCTTCCCACCAAACCCTGCAGGGTAAACCCCCTGCCTTCTTCAGCTTCCCAACCGACCTCCCATTTGCACTTCCTGGCGGCTGGGTAATGGGAACTGGCAGGGTTGGAACCTCACAGGCAGCCCCTTAAGGAGCTGCTAACGGGAGCTGTAAAGCCGCAGGAGCCGAGGATGTGGCGGGGTTTTGACAGCTGTTCCCGCAGAGGAAGTGGGTGACTCAGAATGCATTGTAAGAATCTGGGATTAAAACAAGGATCACATGAGAGATTTCACCTCCAGAAAAATAAAGTAGGTTTCTTCCCCCCTTTCTCTCACGTTGTTTCCCTCGGCGTCACTGAGATGCCTTGAAGGTGGTGTCAGGCTGCAGCTGGGGATGTGCTGAGCAGGAGGGGAGCATGAGAAGTAAAATCCAGTAAAAACAGAGTTGCCTTTAGTTTAGAAAGAAGTAGTGACTTGCCTGAATCTCTTACAAGCTTGCAGGTACACTGAGGGATGTGCTTTGTGTGGAATTTTGTGTAACCCAGCTGGGCAACCAGTGATGGAGCACTGATGAGTGAAGAAGAGCACGCGAGTAAAAACACAGAATGAGGAGAAAGAGAGAGAAAACACAATGAGAGGACAAACTTTATACTGAGCTTCCTCTTAAATAGGCATGAAAGACTAAAATCTGAGTGTTATTTGGACAAAAATAAAATTAATCAACAAGAGATGAGGTGAAAGAGTCAGGTCTCAAAATCACAGAATGGTTTGGGTTGGAAAGGACCTTAAAGTTCCTCTCTTTCCACCCCACTGCTGTGGGCATGGACACTTTCCACTAGACCGGGTTGCTCCAGCCTGGCCTTAAACACTTGGTATTGATTCATCATCATCATCATCATCATCATCATCATCATCATCATCATCATCATCATCATCATCATCATTACATCATTAGCACCATTAACACAGCTCAAGCTGTGTAGTGGTTTTGAACATCTCCTTTTAGAGGTTCTAATTGAGCTGCTTAAGGGACAGAAGCAACGCAGGAACTTTTTCAGTCTAAACACAATGACAAACACAGAGCCAGAGAGGTGAAAGAGGGCCAGAAATGAGACATGACTTGGCCAAGCTCATCCCTTAATCCCTCTGAGAGCTGAGGCCAGGCAGTGGGAAGGGCCCCCAAAAATGTTTGAGATGTGGGGGCACCACAGGTGAGCAGGGCAGAGCCCCACGTTGTGCCACATTTCAGAGCTCACCTCCTGCTCTGTGCTGTGGGATGTGGGTGGGAGAGCAGCAGGGTTTTCCTGCTTCCCAAGGGATTTATTTCAAGATGTGTCATCCATTTCTGCAGTGGGAATCAAAGCTGGAGATGATGGTGAAGGTGTGACTCCCTCATGAGCTGGTGGCTCCAGGGTGTAACTGCTGCCAAATGCAAAATGGGCAATTTCCCTCAGGATCTGGGATATCCAGGTGGTGGGAAGCTGCTTGGAAAAGAGGAGGGACCATCCAACCTTCCTCATCCTCTCCCAGGCCGTCTCTGCTCCCGCTTCCAGGAGTTATTGCCGGCACAGGGAGTGGATTGGACTTTTTGGCTACAGCTCCATGAATTAATTAAACACAGCCCGCCTGCTGATGCCACCTGGCCTAAACCAGCCCACATCCAACCTGTGAAATGTCCTGGCCTTCCAGAACAAGGTGGTTCCATCCAAAATGTCTCCTGGGAATGGCCCTTGGCCCGTGCCAGCTCCTGAGCCATGCCAAGGAATTACTTGGGAGCTGCTTTTACCTGAGCCAGAAGCACGCCAGGGATTTTCTAATATTTTAACAATATATTTGAGTGAGTTCCACTGCCCAGGAATGTTCCTTGCCACTCTTTAAATGGTGCAGAAATTCAAGTGCTCTGCAAATAACCCTCACGAGCCAAGCCTGAAGTGTTTTGGGTTGGTTCTTTGATTCTGCTTTTGTAAAAATCACATTTCTGGAAGGATGATCTTCCTAGTTGGACTTAAAGAATTAACTGAAGGAATTAAAGCAAGGAACAAGTCCATGGAGCTGCTCCAGCACATCAGCCTCTAGCTACCCCTGGAGTAATGGTGAGTAGATATAACTGGACCTTACAAAACTCATAATTTTTTGTATAAAATGTGGCCAGACCTTGAAAAAAGCCTCATATCGAGTGACAAAGTGGGGGTGATCCATTTGGGGGATTACCAGTGTTTGTAGGCCCTTAAAACCCTTCCATGGCTTCCTTCCACATCCTCAAGGACTGAACAGCCACAGCTCCTCTCAATTATTTACATGAGGTTCTATCCAAGGAATGCAGGGGTGCAACCTCCACCTGGGGTTAATGGGGGACAATCAGTGGGATTTAGAGGGAAGTGGTGCCTTTCATCCTCCTCTTCCTCCACTCTTCGCGCCTTGGGTTGTTGGTGTGTCTGGCCACATGCTCATTTATTTCTTATTTTGCTTGAATTCCCTGAAATTAGTAAAAAAAATGTGTGGCTGTGGCACTTGGGGCATGGTTAAATGGTGAATGTGGTGGTGCTGGGCTCAGTTGGACTTGGTGATCTTAAAGGTCTTTTCCAGCCTTAATGATTCCCATTAATGATTTCCATTCCCATATCCTATAAAGTTAAAGGCTGGCAGCATTCCCTGCAGAATTCCAAACTCAGGGACTGGCACAAAATCTTCTTGAGTCAACAGACAGACCCTGATGGCCCCTGACCAGACCAGAATCCCAGATCCACACAACTAATACCAGAATATCAATTATAAATACCAGAATATCAATTATAAATATTAGAATATCAATTATAAATATTAGAATATCGATTATAAATATTAGAATTCAAGTCCAGAGCCTGCTTTTTTAATCCATTTCCCACCTCTCCTTCGATGATGAACTCCCCAGAATGGCAATCCTGTCCTGGCTTCTCTTTCATTCCCGGCCTTCTCAGCTTCCCAGGGCAGCGTTAATTTGCAAGGTGCTAATTGCGAGGGCACTCAGCCTAAATTAACACTCATTTCTCCCTCTCACTTGCAGGGAAGAATCTCTCAAAGGATCAGGACAGGTTGGATGGGGTTTGGAGCAACTGGGTCTGGTGGGAGCTGTCCCTGCCCATGGGACAGGGGTGATCTTTAAGGTCCTTTCCAACCCAAACCAACCTGGGATTCTACTTTTTAAAAGTAAATTCTGCTTTAAAGCTTTTCAGGCTCTCCCTGAGTGATGTCCCAGGAGAACTGGGCAGCCTTTTGGGAGGCCTGAGGGAATAAAATGAAAATAAAGTGGTTGGGCACTGAGGTGTTGACTAAAGCGATCTCCAGCCTAAAGAAATCCCCCAAAACCTTCTGGTGAATTCTAACAGTTAACCTGCTTGGTGAAGCCTCTGTGTGTCTGAAATTTCACTTATTTTTGTAAGAATTAAGGAGGAAAAAACGGGGTTTGTTACTTCTAACAAGGTAGCACTAAAATTATCATGGTCAGAGCTTAAAAAAAAGGCATAAAGAAGATATTTGGGACGCTTTGCCTGATTTGGTGTTTTGGTTATGAATGGCCAAATGTCCCAAACATCAAGGCTGGTGTGGAATCATGTTTTCCATGAGCCACCCCTCTCTTGTTCCTCTATTTGTTGCCTCCTGAGGCAAGGAAACTCCAATAAAACCAAAGTTTTCCCCTCCTCAGGTGGGAATGACCTCACTTGTGCCTGTTTTCCTTTGTAATTCCTTGTGACAGTCACTGGGACACCAACCCAGCTCCAAAACTACAGGGCCACAGTGAGGAGGGGGTTTGTTCGTAAATGAGTTTTATTTCTGGATTGCATTTGCCTTTAACTTTGAATTTTCCCTCTTAAAAATCCTACTTCTATCAGCTGCCATTTGGAAAAAAAAAAACCCCAAAGAAGCCATTCCTGACTTTTTTTGGATGCTCTGGGCTGGTGGTGGCCTTGCCCAAACCATGTTTGGTTGAGTCTTCCTTGGTTTATTGTGGCAATAAATTGGATTTTGAGTTGAAAGTGGGATCTGCAGTGGGAGGGCTTTGCTGGGGAGAAGCTGAGCTGAAGGTTTCCACTTTCAGTCACGGTTTGAGGCTGCAAAGGTGGGAGAAGCAGGCACAGGTGAATTTTTCTGAAGCTTTGGCAAGGTTTGGTGACAGAAAATGAGCTGGAACAGGTTATTTCAACAGCATAAACACAACCCAGGTGAGAGTGACTGCTGTGGACTGGACAATGTTTTGGGTTGTTTCCTTTTTATCTGTGCAAAAAGAATTTTTTTTTGCTTGAAAAACTGAGGAAATAATTAGAAAATTCAGCTCTGATGCCTCAAAAATCAGAGTACAATGGTTTCTATTCCCACTTTCCCCAGTGGATTTGTCTCCTGGACACACCAGATTATCCTGATGCATGAAATGTCCCCTCCATGGAAGAGTAATTGGACAGGAAGTTTGGGCTGTGTCTCAGAGCAGTGATAAGAGATATTTGAGTTTTAATTCTCATTTAAAAAAATAAATATAGTATTTTCAGCGCATGGAAGTACAAGGGAAAGGATAGCAGGGAGGAAATCTGATGAAAAACCAATATTTTTCATGAAAAACAGAATATATTTTATAAAGAAAGGTAGATCCACTACAAGAATTTATGGAAATTTTTAGGTTTTCTGCAGATAAGAGGATTCTCAGAGATCATCAGGATATCCTGAAGATTCCTGATCCAATTTCTTGGCTCCTGATGCCAAGATGCATCCCAAGGCCAAATTCACCCAAACCACCTCAATTTTAGCTCTCACTCATCCAAAATCACATCTGAGCTGTGCTGCAGCACTCTCAGGGGGAGAAGGTTGTTTACATAAATCCATATTTCATTTTTATTTTTGGATCCTGTATTATGAATTTCTGAGAAATCCAGAGCCAGCTCCAGCAGGCTAAACACACTCAAAACGCAAAACAAGCAGCTGTGTGGGAGGCCTGATAATTTAAGTATTCAGGAGTTATAGAACTGAAAATATGGTTCATAATTTAATTATTATTCATTTTAAATTAGTTATTTTTAAAATTCCTGTTGTTTTCTGTACACATGATCATTCTGGAATATTCTTGCTTTACACAGAGCCTTTTAATTCCCATTTTAAAGTATGTGTGTGGAACATTTGCTGTAGGAATCACCAATGGAAGGAATGTGATAGAGTTATTCCTGATTATTTTGAGGAAAGAAAAGCATAAAACGGGAATAGTATGTAAATTTATTTATTTATTTAAAGCCTTTTTGCTGGATGTCCTCCCCAGTGTTCTGTACAACTTGGCTCCCACTGAACGCCCACCTCAACTGAAATGGGAATTATTATGAAAACTGCCAAATATCCTTGGGAATCAGTCAGCAATTCCAGATTTCCCTGTGGTTATTCCCAAGCATTTTCTCTTAATCTGGAGTTGGGGGATAAAATGTGGCTCCAACACTTCCTTTTTTCAGGGTGGGAATTCTGTCCATGCTCTCCCCTGCCCCAGGGAAGAGCCAACTGCACATTTGTCTTGGTTTGAACAGGCAGGTGTTGGCTGAGGAGGGCAGGAGCCTCCCTTGAAATGGAAAATGCAAACCCCTTCCCTCTGAATTATTGTAATTTCGAAATTATTTTTTTTCTCTTGTTATTTTCTCAGGAATATATTCTGTTATGCATCTTAAAATATCAAATCTCTAATATGCAAAAGAAAAGAGCCATTATTGATTTCTGCTTTTAGGCAAAGATATGGGAGTAGGAATAACAGTTCTTTACTAGGAAAAATAAAAATACAAATGCAACAGTACAATCAAGAAAAAAGTCAACAACAAAAAACCCAACCAAATAAAAACAAACCCACACTGCCAGAGTGAGACCATGCCCTGCCCCCCTGTGTGTCAGGGGGTGGCACAGCCCCATCCCATGGGGGCTCAGCCCTCCTGCAGTGCCAGCTGTGCTGCTGCTGCAGCAGGGATCCTGCACAAGGGGGGAGTTTTCCTCTGCAGCTCCAGGGCTGCTGCAGATGGGCCTGGGCTCCCTCTGGCAATGCAGGGCAGCAGAAAGCTGCTCCTCTGGCAATGCAGGGGGCAAAGGCTGCTGTGCTGCTCCAGGCTCAGATTGGATCCAGGTAGGAATGCTTGGCTCCTCCCCTGGGCGCAGCATCTCCCCATGGGATGCTGGAATTGGATCAGCCATGCAGGGACACTCACTGGCCATGGACAGCAGAGATAATTAATAATTAATGGCTAATTAACAGAAGAGATCTCCTGGAGGGAGGATTTGCTGTGGAATAGATAAAGAGAACCGCCCAATGAACAGAGATAACTGCCCCACCTCTGACAGATGTTAAATAGAATACACACTTATCTTACAACCCAGGACAACATTCCATGTTCCATCCTGGGACGGGCACCTCTCCCTTCCCACAGGGATGTGCCCGAGTGGGTGGAGGATGTGGAGCGCCAGGAAACACCCCTGGAGATGCTGACAGGTGGGGATTGGATTGGGACATCTGCTCTGCTGGTCTCCACGTGGCCTTAGCTCACACTGAGGTGATTTACAGAATAAACGGGATTCTGTGGGATGCAGAGTTTTAGGAACTGTTGCCATGGCTTTGCCTCCCTTTCTCACCCTTCCTGATTCCATATTGTCTCTCCACAGCTCCATCAGTGCTTCCAAACCTGGAATTTCCCCCTATAGCTCCTGTAACTCCCTAGAAAGGCTCCACTTCCCACACCCTGATGTTTTTCATGCCAGTGACCTCAGCTCCTGGCATGTGGAAGCCAGGGGAAGATCCCAAATGGATGTACCCAGCATTCCCAAGCCACTTCCAGCAGCCATAAATAACAGTGTTTGGAGTCAGCTTGATGATAGAAGTCGAAGCATTGCATGTTTGGGGCTGTGACATCTTAATTAGTCATGAGCCAGGCCCTGGAATTTTTGCCAGCTCATGATTTTTGATAATTTATGATGTTTAGAAATTAAAAATTTAATATTTAAGAAAAAGTCAGGACTTTTTCATTATTCCTTTTTCTTTATTTTTTATTTTCTCGGGAATATATTCTGTTATTCATCTTAAAATATCAAATTTCTAGTTTGCAGAAAAAAAAAAAAGAGCCATTATTAATTCCTGCTTTTAGGGAATGTTTTGCATTTCTGCAGCTCCCTGGATTTTCTTTGCAATCTTCTCCCTCTCTTCCTGGTTTCTTTCTCTCCCTTTCTCTTTTTTATTCTTTCTCTCTTTCCTTCTCTCAGTTGGTAACAGCAAAAACCAGACAATGATGTTGCTGCTGCTGTTCTAGTTGTGTCTGGAGAAATCTGTGTTAAGGCCTGGTCTGAGCTGTGTTTTGGACCATGAACTGACCTGATCCTGCAGATATTTTAATCAGGATTTATTTTTTTTAATCATTCAAACAGCTTTGAAGGGTCCTGCACTGATCCAGTGTTATCTCATGGTGTCTATATCTGTATCTTATCTTTTTACAACCCCTTATCATTGGTAAAGGTGAAGTTATCTGCACCAGTGTGAGGCAGAGGTGCAACCTCCACTCCTCCGTCTGGGAAGCAAAGCAGGACAGGTGAGACCCTTCAGGTTATCTCAGAGGACATGAGATGCCCAGTTCTGAGCAGCTGAGTTCAGTCTTGGACATCCCAAAGGCCAATCTGGGAGATTCCACTGCTCTGGTCTCACTTGGAGAAGCCTTCATGGAATCACAGATTATCCCAAATTGGACAGGACCCATCAGGATCATCAAGTCCAGCTCCTGGCCCTGCACAGACCATCCCCAAGAGCCACACCTTGCACACAAGGGTGTTGTCCAAACTCTTCTTGATGGTCTTTCAGGTGAAGAAAAATTCAACCCCAAGGCAAATACTGGGAACAGCTGCCAGCCCCAGGCTCCTTCTGCTTTCCTCCCAAATTCCTTCCTCCTAGCTGTGGCTTCCCCATGGTGCTCACCACGGGCAGGGGATGGGCACTGAATTTGCTTGGACATCCCAAAGGCCAATCTGGGAGATTCCACTGCTCTGGTCTCACTTGGAGAAGCCTTCATGGAATCACAGATTATCCCAAATTGGACACGACCCATCAGGATCATCAAGTCCAGCTCCTGGTCCTGCACAGACCATCCCCAAGAGCCACACCTTGCACACAAGGGTGTTGTCCAAACTCTTCTTGATGGTCTTACAGGTCAAGAAAAATTCCACCCCAAGGCAAATACTGGGAGCAGCTGCCAGCCCCAGGCTCCTTCTGCTTTCCTCCCAAATTCCTTCCTCCCACGGCGCTCACCATGGGCAGGGGATGGGCACTGAATTTGCCTCCCTGTGCAGTGAAGGGCTGTTCCCGCCCCACAGGAGGAGTCACACCAGTGCCACCCAGAATGAGGGACTCAGCAGAAACAATCCCTGTCCCCTTGGAGCCCAACCTGATGACCACAGCAATGGCCCAAATGTCCTTTTTGCCACCAGGTGGAGCTGGGAGAGAATTCCTTGGAAGGGGCCAGCTGACAGCACCCCAGGATGAAGGCACGAACAAAAAGAGGAATTTTTGTTTGCTCTTCTGGTTGCTTCCAGGCCTTCTTCCAGAAAATTCTTGTCTTTCACACAGGGAAATTTCTTCATGAAAAGCAAAAAAAAAGGGGAAATCACAGACTGTTTAATTTAAAATGAATAAACTGCCCCTCAGCTTCAGAAGGACTTCGGGATGCTCGAGAGCATCCAGAGGAGGCAACGAGGCTGGAGAGGGGCTGGGAACACAAACCCTGTGAGGAACCTCTGAGGGAGCTGGGGGTGCTCAGCCTGGAGAAAAGGAGACTCAGGGCTGCCCCCATCACTCTCTGCAGCTCCTGAAAGGTGCCTGTGCTCAGCTGGGGCTGGGCTCTTTCTCCAGCAGCGCTGACACAACCAGAGCACACAGCCTCAAGCTGCATGAAGAGAAGTTTAGGTTGGATAGCAGGGAAAAGTTCACAGAAAGAGTGATAAAGTTCTGGAATGGCTGCCCGGGGAGGTGGTGGAGTCCCCATCCCTGGGTGTGTTTAACAAAGCCTGGATGTGGCACTGGGTGCCAGGGTTGAGTTGAGCTGTTGGGGCTGGGTTGGACTCGATGGTCTTGAAGGTCTCTTCCAGCCTGGTCATTCTGGGAATTCTGGGAATTCTCTGAGCTCCTGCATGGCTGGTTGGAACTTGATGACATTTAGGATCTCTAAACCCAAACCTCTGTGGGATTCTGGGGTTCTCTGGCTTCAGAGGAGCAGCGGGTACAGCGCTGTCATCGTTCACCTCATGTGTGACTGCTCGGTTGGTTTTCACTCCTGCCTGTGGCCACCTCATAGCCCAGGACTGTCCAAGCTTCTTGGGAACAAGGCTGGCTTCAAGCTATTCACACGGAAATTCTGTCCCCACCCCTTGGTGACTGCTCAGGAAATGGCAGCAGCATTCCTGAGCATCCTGGTTCGTTCAGCCTTGGGCCAGTGGGTGTGGAAATGCTCTGCACTTGCTCTTCTCCCATCCACGAGAGGCTCTCAACCCCAGGAGACACTGAGACAGCTTCTCCCACCCAACAGCTCATGGGAGCCCCGCTGTAGACAGGTGGGGTTGGTCTTTTCTCCCAGGCAACAAGGAGAAACCTCCCCACCACCAGCTAAGCATCCCTCCCTGGGCAGAGCAGAGCAATGTTTTCCCAGAGTGCTCAGCAGATCAGAGAAACCCAAAATGGTTTGGGTTGAAGGGACCTTAAAACTCATCTCATCCCACCCCTGCAACCTTCCCTTGCTCCAAGCCCACCCAGCCTGGCCTTGATCACTTCCAGGGCCATACATGATTTCCCTGGGCAACCACCACCTTCACAGTAAAGGGTTTTTCCCTCTCAATTTTACTTGCACCCAACCAGGGTGTTTCTAGCCTCTCTTTTTTTGTTTCCCCCAGCTGTGCCATTCCTTCCTCAAGCTGGTTTATGTCTTTTCCATACACTCGGCATCTTTCACAGGGCTGCTGGAAAGGCTTTGCAAGCTCCCACGGAGGTACCCTAGGTAATAAAATTCATGTTACTGAATGCTGTGCAAACAAGTGAGGTCACCCTGTTTAGTAAATCTGTTTTTCCCCCGACTGAGGATAAAACCTTGTTCTCTCAGAATGCTGGAAAGTCTTAACACCTTCCTTTTTTCCCTCTCTTTTTTTTTTTTTTTTTTTTTTTTTTTTTTTTTCTTCTTCTTTTGCTCATTTTCAATTCCCTCCGTCGGTTCCCCTTGTGAGTATCCCACCTATTTATCCAATGCTGTTATTGTTGTTGGATGACTGGAAAAGATCTGCCTTTGGTGAGCAGTCTCCCAGCCCACAATGCTGCCTTTTTCTCAGCAAAGACGCTGAGGATCACTAATACCAGCTTTATTTTCCTTGGCACTTCCCAGAGCTGGAGCCACCCAGCCTTTCCTTGCCGAGTGCTTCTTAATCAATATTAAAGGGCTGAGAGTGCAGGCAGCTTCCCTCTGCAAATAATTATTAATCAATGGTGTGGGGCTTTGGTGGGGAAGGGAGTTCAAGAAGCCTTTGGGATGGGAGGGTGCCTGAATTGGGTTTTGGCTGAGGGGATGGGTGTTTATGTCAGGTATTGCTGTTTAGATTAGATAGAAAAAAGGACATTTTTTTTACAATGAGGGTGGTAAAACGCTGGCACAGGGAGGTGGTGGAAGCCCCATCCCTGGAAACATCTAAGGACAAGTTGAACAGAGCTCGATTTAGCTGAAGACGTCCCTGCTCATGTCAGGGAGTTTGGAGTAAATGACCTTTAAAGGTCCCTTCCAACCCAAACCATTCTGTGATTCAAGAATCCACCTCAAGCCCAGAATTAATTTGAAATTCTGGAGTAGCTCAAGTTGTATATTGACATTTCTTTAATTTAAGGAACATGTAGGTTCTTAATTGAATCAATATATTTTGAAAACCAAGGGTATAAGAATTTAAATTCTGAGAAAATAAAGAATTGGCTCAATGTAAACACTGTTTGAATTTAGTCATTGGTCCTGCACTGCTCCTGAATGCACTGATTAAAATATTTAAATTCTTTCAATTTAAAAGGATTCAATTCCAATATAATAATTTTCTGTGAAATGCATCTTCTGGGAAAGCAGTAGTTGGGCAGTTGAAATTCTTGGAGAGCAGAATTTGTGACCTTGATATTGCAAAGCCCTGCTCGCGAGCCAGTGGGAAATTTTCTGCAGGAATGTTTTCCTGTTGGAAAAAGCCAGTTTGATAAAACTGATATGGTTTGTAAACAGCAATTCTGACAAGCTTTCTTTAAAAAGAGAAGTTTTGGTTTTCCATTTCAAGAAGGGTTTTTATTCCTATATTCTTTTAGATGCTGCAGCATGTTGTTTACATAAAAACAATAACCCTCAACTCAGTCCCGAATTTTGTCTTTATTGACATTTATATCAGCTGCAAGTGTCCTTTTCCCTCAGAGCCCTGTTTAGTAGGAAATCTTGAAAATATTTTGCTTTCCCTTGCATCCAGACTGGAAAGAGATTTGAAAGCATGGGATTTACCACAGAATGGAAAGTTGGGTTTCTCTCCAGCTCCAGCACTCACAGGTAACGGGTGCTTCATGGTGCTTTTGAAAAGGACACGGGACCAGATTGTGGAAAAGCCTTTCCAGGAACGCGGTAGAACCCCCTGTTGCTTGAGGAATGTCGAAGCTGATTTGACAAAGCCCTGGAGAATATGTTCTTGAGGGCAATTTGGGATTGGCAGGCAAGTGGACGGGTTGCCTTGAGACATTCTTTATGCTTCCATGAAGGGAGGACAAAATGTTTATTTTGGTTTCAGGGTTTAATAGGTTTGGAGATATTTCAAGCTACTGGAGGCTTCAAAATTATTCAGCCCAGAGACTTCTCCTTAGTTTTCTATATTTTTGTTTTCAGTACTAAGAGCAATCTGGGCAGTAACAAAACTCCAGCTATTGACATAAAACCTCTCTCGTGTCACAGCTGGGGTCAAAAAGCACTTTTCCACCTGAAAAATGAGATTTTAGAGGGCAAAGTTTTCTCCGTCTGTCAATGCACTACTAAATTTCCTGGAACCTTCAGTCAGATGGACTTGGGAAAAGTTCAATCTGAGAAATAAAACGCCTGAAATGAATATTAATTCCTCAGATGAACATTCCCAGTTGCTTTCTGCAGGAGGGTGAGTGTCTCATGGCCTCCTCATCCCCGTTTCCGTTGGCTGTTGACGTTTCCGTGAGGCTTTGCGAAGAAGCAAAGTTTTTTTTCTGTTTTCTCCAGAACGTGGAGACTTTCTTGCCTTTCAGTTTTCCAACTGCACGTCAGGGAGCCAAAGCTCCCTTGGAAATGTCAACTCCAAGGGGAAACAGGTGATGTGAACTCGCCATGAGTAAAGCTGGAGGGTGGCTGCAGGAATATGACATTCCAAGAGTTTTACATAAAAATGCCGATCTGCTGGAGCATGAAATGACCCCGCTGGTCTTTTTTTTTTTTTTTTTCCCTTTTTCCCTTCTTTTCCTGCCTTTTTTAATTGTGTGTGTGTCCTTTTCACTGTGCTGTGGGTTGTGTGTTTTGGATGAGGAGGAACCTCCTGCTCTCTCGTGTGACGGGATCCAAGGACGGGCCCACCAAGAGCAGATAAAACCTCGGGAAATCTCCCAGTCCAAGTGTGAGTCACCAGAAGAGTTGATTTGAAAGGACAGCTGTACTAACATTGACTAAGATGCCTATTAAAAATATTGGCAGCCATGGAGGGATCACTCAGTATTTGATCATCCATTTTGGAAATTAGTAAAACAATCCACAGAGATTCTGAATAATATTTTCATGTCAAGATAAGAAGTTTTAATTTGTGGGCGTTTTTTAGCGTTTTACGATTTCCTCCCAATTTTACTCAGGAAATCATAGAAACACAAAATACTCCTACTTTGGTGGAACTGATATTTGAAACAAAAACAGAAGCCTAGGCTACGTTTGGTGAACCTAATTATGATTTTCCCCCATGATCCATTATTCTCTTTATTAGCCTGTGACAAACTGCCTGAGGTTTCTGGGAAATGAGCAATTAATTCCACGTCCTCGGGGGCTCAGTTTGTGTGTGGTTTAATGCCTGGGTAATGCACAGGGTTTTGGGGGCACTTGGAACCTTTCTGGGAAAATCCTCAGCAATGAAGATGCCTTTCCCATGGGACCTGATGGACATTGCAAGATCTGCTCCATGCCCCAAAGCATGGAGTTCAGGTGTGGTTTTGGGACCACATCACAAGGTTTGTCCCTGTACCTGGCAGTCCTATCCCTCCTTCAGGGGGGCTTTATCCATCAGGAATGGCTTGATAAGGCCAGGAATGTGTCCACTCATTCAGAGAACCTCTGCAGCCAAGGTTGATCCTCAAATCCTTGGGAATAAGGAACTGGTTGTTCTTCTGTGTGAATCCCATGGTGGGATAAACCTGGCTCCTCCCAAAGTCAGGTAAGAACACAGAAATGTAGGATGACTTTGGTGAGGAAGGACCCACAGCCACATTTCTGGAATCCCCAGAAGGGATTTTTCCTTGAGTTTCCTTCCAGGAAATCCCAACCTTCAACCTCTGTCTGTCAGTCCTTCCTGTTTTCCCCCTTGGCACTGTATCCCTTGCCAGAGCGGGGTGCAGCAGCATGGGGGCTTTGCTCTTTGCTCTGTCCAGAGGCTGGGATAAATGGCAGCACTGGATTCAGTGTGGAGACCTCTTGGGAACTCTGGAATATCCTGAGTTGGAAGGGAACCACAAGGGTCATCAGAGTCCAGCTCTGTAGATGGAGCATTTCCATTTCAGCTCACATTTCCTCAGCCCTCTGCTGTGTTGGGGGTTGGGGGGCATCAGTGTTGCTTTTTCTACTTGATCATTTTGATGAGAATAAAATTAATTTTTAATATGGAAATCTTCTTAACTGAAGTTTTAACTGAAACTTGTAATTCTTGGGGTTTTATTTTCAGGGTTTTTGGTGCTTTCTTTTTGATTTGGTTTGGTTTTTGTATGTTTGCCTGAGGTTTTGTTTTGTTGGGGTTCTTTTTCTCCCAAAGGAGAGAGGGGCAAAACCTCTTTGCTTTTGTCAAGGTTAACAGTTGGACTTTATGATCTCAAAGGCCTTTTCCAACCCAAATGATCCTGTGATCCTGTGATTCTACATCTGTGCGAGCCTGCGTGCAAATGAAAACAGAAGGTATAAATAATAGGAGTGGGAAAACACATTTTTTCCCCAAGTGCCGTAAATATTCTATATTTTTAAGAGCTTTCACACACTTTTCTTACTTCAAGACAAAACTGAGCTCCCTGAGCACTTGTTAAACATATCAGAGGCATGAAGCCCATGGGAGAGCAGCCCAAGAACTGGTACCAAGAAAAGTGACAAAGGAAATTGTAATTTAGACCTCCCATGTCCAAGATGATTTGCAGCCTCACACAGGCCAGTGCTGGAGGGAGGGTGACCGATTGGTGGTGCCCATGCCATGGCAGCAAAGCCTGGGTTCTCTCTTCTCTTCTCTTCTCTTCTCTTCTCTTCTCTTCTCTTCTCTTCTCTTCTCTTCTCTTCTCTTCTCTTCTCTTCTCTTCTCTTCTCTTCTCTTCTCTTCTCTTCTCTTCTCTTCTCTTCTCTTCTCTTCTCTTCTCTTCTCTTCTCTTCTCTTCTCTTCTCTTCTCTTCTCTTCTCTTCTCTTCTCTTCTCTTCTCTTCTCTTCTCTTCTCTTCTCTTCTCTTCTCTTCTCTTCTCTTCTCTTCTCTTCTCTTCTCTTCTCTTCTCTTCTCTTCTCTTCTCTTCTCTTCTCTTCTCTTCTCTTCTCTTCTCTCTTCTCTCTTCTCTTTTCTCTTCTCTCTTCTCTTCTCTTCTCTTCTCTTCTCTTCTCTTCTCTTCTCTTCTCTTCTCTTCTCTTCTCTTCTCTTCTCTTCTCTTCTCTCTTCTCTCTTCTCTTTTCTCTTCTCTCTTCTCTTCTCTTCTCTTCTCTTCTCTTCTCTTCTCTTCTCTTCTCTTCTCTTCTCTTCTCTTCTCTTCTCTTCTCTTCTCTTCTCTCTTCTCTCTTCTCTTTTCTCTTCTCTCTTCTCTTCTCTTCTCTTCTCTTCTCTTCTCTTCTCTTCTCTTCTCTTCTCTTCTCTTCTCTTCTCTTCTCTTCTCTTCTCTTCTCTCTTCTCTCTTCTCTTTTCTCTTCTCTCTTCTCTTCTCTTCTCTTCTCTTCTCTTCTCTTCTCTTCTCTTCTCTTCTCTTCTCTTCTCTTCTCTTCTCTTCTCTTCTCTTCTCTCTTCTCTCTTCTCTTTTCTCTTCTCTCTTCTCTTCTCTTCTCTTCTCTTCTCTTCTCTTCTCTTCTCTTCTCTTCTCTTCTTCCCTTCTGTTCTTCCAATAATTGTTATTTTCCACTCAGGCCCTCAGTATTTGTACATAAATTCTGCCACACAGTGATCCTGGTCTTGTCCTCCCTATTCCAGAGGAGAGGATGAAGGGACAGGAGAGATTTCCGCCCATTCCTTGTCCCTGCCAGTGCTAACACTCAAGGAAAGTCCCTTTTTCACCAGAGATGATTTGCACTGCTCTGACTCGAGCCAGGCTGTCAAAACCTCTCTCCATGAATCCATGTGTTGCAGAAAGTGGGGGAATCTTCTGCCTTTCCAGCCTTTGGAGAAAATGGGAACGACTGGTGAAGGAAACCATTGAAAGAGAAGCAGAACTTCATCCCTCTCCCCAAAGTCATCCTCCCTCTTGCCACCGTGGTACCAGATAAAATTCAGATTCATGCTGCTCCCTGATGAAAATCAGTGTTCCCCGTGCTCCTGTTGACAACCTGCCAGGAGGGGTTATTGATACCATCCCTAGAGCCTCTGCACACTGACCTGTTCTGAGGGAATCAAATAAAAACCTATTCCTGCCCCAGCCTGGGCCCACCCAGGGAGAAGCAGGCTGGTGGCTTGACAGAACTCGGATTATTCTGTCCAGAAAGCTGCACTTTTAATGGATTAAACATCTCTGTCTTTTGTGGTTGCCTGCTTAAGAAAGAAAATCATTACAAGGAGAAAATGTTGAACTGGTGTATATTTTCATCTTTTGATTCAGAGTCATTTTTCTTTCCTCCCTGCCTTCCTCCTCTCCTGCTTTTCTCCGTACAGAGGAGTAAATTTTGCCTCCGTGATGTTTCTTTGGCTGAACATGATTCAGCACCGCTGGTGCTCTAAATCAAGGTAATCAAAATAATCCTGTTCTTTTAATCCAGCCACTGGACCCAACCCTGTGTACTACATATATATTTTTTTTCTGAAGGTTTGGCTCTGACATCACTGAAATATTGCAGCAAAATATCAGGAATAAACCAGCATTGTTCGTTCCTGCTTTCATCCCCAGCCAAACACCCGCTGCTCTCCACAGGCCTCAAAGAAGACCTGGCTGCCTAGAAATGCCCAAGCAGGATTCCTTCTCCAGTGCTGGGCTGCTGCAGGAAGAGGATTCATTAAGGGGAAAAGCTGGAATTAAAGATTCCAGGAGAATTGTACTGCTTTAAGTTGGAAATGCAAGATGTGGCTGGATATGTGTATTCTATTTCCATCTGTAAGACATGGGGCAGTTATCTCCTGTTCATTGGGCGGTTCTCTTTATCTCTCCCACAGCCAACCCTCCCTCCAGGAGATCTCTGCTGTCCATGGCCACTGAGTGTCCCTGCAGGGCTGATCCAATTCCAGCATCCCATGGGGAGATGCTGCGCCCAGGGGAGGAGCCAAGCATTCCTACCTGGATCCAATCTGAGCCTGGAGCAGCACAGCAGCCTTTGCCCCCTGCATTGCCAGAGGAGCAGCTTTCTGCTGCCCTGCATTGCCAGAGGGAGCCCAGGCCCATCTGCAGCAGCCCTGGAGCTGCAGAGGAAAACTCCCCCCTTGTGCAGGATCCCTGCTCCAGCAGCAGCACAGCTGGCACTGCAGGAGGGCTGAGCCCCCATGGGATGGGGCTGTGCCACCCCCTGACACACAGGGGGACAGGGCCTGTTCTGGCTCTGACACTGTTGTTTTGTATTACTGCATTGTATTATAATTAAAATAAAATTATAATTATTTATTAAATTATAATTATTTAATAAATAATCAAAGTACTATTTAATTAAATTATAATTATAAAAAATTAGTGTCAAAGGTATAATTTAGAGGGAAGGAGTTTATATTTTCCATTTCAAGGGAGGCTTCTGCCTTCCTTAGCAGACACCTGTCTTTTCAAACCAAGACATGTACAGAGGAAAAAAAAACCACAAAAACAACAGAACAAAAATCAAGAGGATCCTGGGCTGGTTCTGGGCTGATACCAACCAGCAAAGCTCTGACAATGTCCAAAGCTATCCCTGCTTAATCCAGATGGAGATTCACCCAGGATATTCCACCTGAGGCTCCTGTTTGCCATGCAAGGATGTGGAGTCAGTGGTGGTTTTTCCCATGAAGCCCTAAAACGAGTTCCTGGTTCATCTTCTCCACATCCACCAAGCTCTGCTCATCCATCCCAAGCTCTGCTGTGCTCTTTCTCCCCTCTCCAGCCCACTCAGGCTGCTGGAGGTCACTCCACCAGTGGGAATGGTGCTGGTGGAATGGATTTGCCTCTTGGGGGACTGAGAGGCTGATAAAGAATTTGGGAACTCCACCAGCAAGGCAGGTAATATCTGATATCCCAGTTTTTGGTCTTTGCTGGTGCTCTAAATCTCTTCTGTGCTGCACGAGTGGCTTTCTCCTCTTGTTTCCACATCTAAACCTCCCGGAAAGCAGAAGTTTTCAGCTCAGATACAACATTTAATGCCAGCTATGGTGTTTAAAGGATTAAGCTGATATCTTATGTCGTGCCAGAATGGATTATATGAAGAAATTGGACAAAACTAAGTATCAGTGTAGGATTCCATTGCTCACTGGAGATGTTCCCAAGTTTTGGACCTTTTTTAGGAAAGGAAACCGCTGCTGCCTTCCATGTGACCACTACAGGTCATTACCACTCTTAAAAACAGAAGTTTTGGTGCTTAAATCTTAAAATGCAAAACATTACAGATATGGATGCACCTAAATCCACAAGCTTCTGAAAATTTTGTGTGTATTCTTCCTGAATTTTTTTTTTTTTTTTTGAGAATATGAGGTCTGGAAATCAGCATGAACAGTTAAATTTTGCACCCAGTCTCTCTCCACTGATATCAGGAGGCTGCATCAATTCCTCGTTTGAAACCTTGGCTCTGGGAAGTTGCTAAAAGTTCCTGGGAAGGAACCAGCTCAAAGTTTCAAGGAATTTCACTGAGGAGTTATGAGTAACAGGAAAAAAACCAAAGGCCAAAGCTGGCTTTCCAGCTAACCATTTATTTTCCCAGAGAAGTCCCTTATTAATTTTTATGGTGCATAAATACCAGAAAACGAGACACCATTAATTAGTGACTGGTTTTGGTCTTCGTACTCAACTCAGGTCAATCCAAGCCAAACTGGGATTTTTTTCCTTTAAATTTTTCAAAGAGTAAAAGAAAAGTTCAGATGTGGATTGATAGGTAGATTTTGGTGTTTATTTGATTTTCTGAGCAAGTCTGGTCCTAATTTAAATTAGTGCACTTTTCTTTTTGTTCCAATCACTGGGACCCTCTCTCAAAAAACATTTTTCTTCACCTCCATCCCAAATGTTCCAGGATGTGCATCATGGTGCCTTAGGGATGGATACAGTACATGGAAGAGTGAATTCCATTTGGTTAGATCTTGGTCCAAAATCTATTGGCTCAACACAGATATCCTAATTTAAATTAGTGCAGTTTTCTTTTTGTTCCAATCACTGGGACCCTCTCTCAAAA
The DNA here is from genome assembly GCF_000277835.1 of Geospiza fortis. Taxonomy (NCBI): domain Eukaryota; kingdom Metazoa; phylum Chordata; class Aves; order Passeriformes; family Thraupidae; genus Geospiza; species Geospiza fortis. Next base: position 48,865 of record NW_005054466.1, read on the forward strand.
AACATTTTTCTTCACCTCCATCCCAAATGTTCCAGGATGTGCATCATGGTGCTTTAGGGATGGATGCAGATCCTGGAAGAATGAATTTCATTTGGTTATATCTTGACCCAAAATCTATTGGCTCAACACAGATATCCATGGGCATCCTTAGGGTGGTGAGAGAGCCCTTTGGGAAGTGCCTTGCTGAGATGGATGAGTGTTGGATGTGCAGTCCCTCTCAGACAACATTCCCACCCCAAAAATAGGACAAAAAGGCAGGAGATGATCCCCAGCAGATCCTTACACAGAGGATCTTGCACCCTTGCACACCAACAACATTTTCCTCCTCTGAGAGAGGAATCCTTGGAGCTGACCTTCATTCCCTCATCTCTCACAGGGGCTGCCACCCAGAGGATTGGGATGGGCCCCTCGCTGTAATCCAGGGAGACAGATATTCCCTCAGCCCTGATTAGCTGGAGTTTGGAGAAGACATCCCTGACAGACCTGGTCAATCTGCAGTTTCTCTTTGCTTTCAGTTGCTGGCAGGTGTTTTCCTCACGTGGAGCTTGTTTTTAGGCTTCTATGAAAGACCCATCTTCAAAAAAACTGCAGATAATCACACCAGGAATCTGCTCTATGAAATTCCTGAGCCTGAGAGGATTTGATGATGCCTCAGGTTTGAGCTTTTATATTTTCAGATTCTGTGCTGCTTTAGTGTGTGGGTCTGAGCTTCACATCAGGGCATGGTGAGCTCTGTGCACAGAGCAGGGAGACAAAACAATTCCTGCTCCAGCTGGGCACCAAGGACAAATGATCCCAATCTCAGCCCCAGAGCACAAACACCGTGGGCTGGAGAGAGAAAAACAAGCAGGGTGGGACTGCAGGGGCTAAAGCTGGAATGGGACAATGAACTGCAAGGTGCAAATGGAGCAGAACTGATCCCAGGGAGAGACCCCGGGAGCGCTCGTGCATTTTGGGGCCATTTTGGTTCATCTTGGGTGCAGCCCTGGCTGGGCTCTTGTGCTGCCCAAGGTGCATCCATGGAGGAGATCCTTTTAATAAATCCCTGCTTTATTCTTTAGCTCTGTCCAGCATCTGCTCTAGGGCAGCCTGCACAAGGCATCATTGAGTGCATTGAGCTATTGGCCACTGGCACTGGTAAAGGATGATGTATTTCCAATCCTGTATCTGCCAGTAAATAACACAGAAGTCTGACTTTAATCCATTTGCATTTTGGAGATGTGCCTTAGGTGCTGTGTTGACCCTTCTCTTGCCAGGCTGTGTTTCAGGGCTGGCTGCAGAGCTGGTTCCAGCACGACTTCCAGAAGTCCACAAGAGGTTTAGAAATAGCATTCACTGAGTCTTCAGCACCTAAACTCACTTAGATACTAAGAAAAAAAAAATAAAATCTAAATATCTAAGCCCATTTTGGTTTGAAAACCTCAGAGATTGGATTCACTGGCAAGATCACACACTGCTATGTCTGAACAATACATCGTCAACCCAAAGCAACAATATCCCCCAGCAGAGACCAAGCTTTGGCTTTTGTGTCAAGGTCTCATTGCAGATCCAACACTTCTGCTCCAACTCCCACCAAGTCAGGAAAAGAAATCCACCTTACAAGGTGTTTTTCCATATCCTCTACTCTCCCACTGGATGAAAGATTAGATTGGTTACACCTCATGCTGGTTTGAGGTGTAAAATTCTTTGGAAATCTCTCCATCTGGAAGAGATTTGCATCATTTAGGGTGAGGGTATTGCTGGAATGTGGCTGGGTCCAGCTGAGAGATGAGTTACACTGGTCACTGCACAGATGGTCCAACAGCCAAGCTACAAATTTGCCTTCCAAATAAAGAATTCCTCCTTTTTTTCGCCCCTTTTAAAAATTTTTGATTACACAAATGACCTCTCTACCTCTATCAGCTGAAAGAGTGCTCACGTTTAGCTTGAAAAGAGGGGAAAGGACTGAAAGTTCCAAAGATTTCTTCAACCCCCAAAAGGAAGAGGTGGATAGGAGGTAGAATGGACTTTTTCTGCCTAACTCCACTGTGGTTTCCTCTCCAGCTCTCAGTGTCCCACCTCCCTCACAGCTGTTGTGTGGTAAAACCATCATGGAACATCCATCAACCCATCCATGTCATTGCTTGGGTATTTTTCACCACTTTTTGCTTAACGAGATAATTATTGAACAGAAGAATTAACTCCAGAAGCCAATATAAATCAGAGCAAGAAGCACAGCACACTGACAGCACTTTGCCTCCAGGCTCTGCCAACCCTTTGGAAAGAGAAGACAATGTAAAAATTGGAGATCTGGGTGTTCAGACCGCAGAGCTGGGAAAATTGAGTTGTCTGAGTGTAGGGTGGTGAGAAATGGTGTGAAAATTACAGGTCTTAGGCTGGAGCACAGCTGTAGAGCACCCAGGGGTATGTGCTGCTCTGGCTTTCTGCTATTCTTGGCTCCCTCAGTCCCTCTGAAGTGGCAGATGACATCTTGAGAGTCCCCATGATCCGTGTGCCCTGGGAAAACTCCGTGCAGGATTTGCTGTTTGCTCAGGAGGAAACCTGGAGGTCCTGGGGAAGCCAAAATTCGGTGTCGTCCAGGGGAATTCATTCCCAGGAGCTGCCTGAGTGGAGCAGCAGGGATTTGGGAGCCTTGGGAAAGGCTTGTGGGTGTTCAGAGGGACTTTCAGTGCTTTCCCATCTTTTCAAGCTAAACATGAACACTCCTCCAGCTGATAGAGGTAGAGAGGTCATTTCTGTCATCAAAATTTTAAAACGTTAAATGTTTAAAATGTTCTGTCTGGGCTCTTCCTGCCTCCTCTGCTGTTCCACCCCAGGGCTGGGGAATGTGTGTGGGCATGGAGAGCTCTTCCAGAGGCTGGTTTAGAGCCCGGCGCCTTTACCAGTAAAACTGGACTCATTTTTCAATATTTGCCTGAAATCACTGTTGATGTTGCAGTTTAACTGAAGACAGACTCACTTGTGGCTTAGGAGATGTAGGTGCAAGTCCCAAGTGGGATTCTGGACAAGCCACTTGAACCTCCCCCGTGCCTTGGGGTTTTTTTTGTTTTTTTTTTTTCTCAGAAATGAAATGTTTTGGTTTCAAGCAAAACTGTTTTCCCCTCTTTAAAATGCTTCTCCCTCCCATTTTTATATTTCAGATGGAAAATTTCTGAAAGTTGGGGTTTGTTTTGTTTTGTTTTCCTGGTTCCAGTTCCTGTTGGAGAACATTTTTTTGTGGAAAACACAACTTTTCCCATAAAGTGTTCTGAACTCTACCAGAGGAAAGCACAATATGAGTTCTATTATTCTTGTGGTGCAGCTGGGGTCAGGACACATTCACTGGTCACGTAGCCTTACCCAGTGTGCTCTCCTGGAATGGGAATGCTGATGGGAGAGGAGCCCTCAAGGACATGGTTTGGGGTTTTTTGGGTCTATTTGCTCTTTAAACATTTCTAACCTCTTCTTAAATGCGGCCTTCTGCTCCCTTTTTTTCAACTGTTTCCAAAGGGAGGCATCCCAAATCCATTCCTCAGGAGTTTTTTTTTCCTGTGTGGAAGTACCACACACAGCTCTTATTACCCTCCTTTGCCTCTCCCCATCCCCACTCCTCATCCTCTTCCCTCCCAAACGCTTGGGCTTGGCTCATTCCCGAATCCAGTTGGTTTTCCCTCAAGGAGCCTTCCCGCAGCTCCTGTTGCAAACCACACATTAGCAAAGCAACGAGCTCCTCCAAGCCTCTGGGCTGTTGTGGATCCAGGAAAAAATAATAAAATTCCTCAAGAATAGCAAACATCCTTTCCCCCCCCTCTGCAGACCTGGTGAAAAATCAGGATGTTCCCATCCCGAAGTTCACGGGGTCGGCATCCCTGAAATCCACGGCGCGAGGGGGATTTTCAGGGAACACTGAACTCTTTCACCGACCCCTTGGTGGATTCACTGTCTGGTTTGGAGCAGAACCCACGACCTGGAAGGGAATGTTTAATTTAAACGGGAACCTGGAGTTTAATTGTCCTTTGGTTTTGGCTGTGCTGCGAGCAAAGCTCTGGTGTGCGTCTTGTGGAAAGGGAGCAAACCCAAATCTAGTCAGGGCTGATTGGCTTGGGTTTATTTTGTTTAATTCACATGAACATAAACCAGAAATGGTTTAGAAGTGGGGTGTCTGAGCAGAGGAGCCGGGATGGGATCAAGGAAAGGGACCAAGGGGTGATTTTCCAGCAGCGTGTTCATCCCCAGCTCTCAGATCTCCAGCCACAAACTCCGATTCTCACTTGCCCCCAGACAAGAAGGGGAGTCGGGGCTCTAAGAAAGACACCAGGAGCCTTCCTGAGGCTGCAATAATGAACTCTAATTATTAGTTGGATGTCTGGGTTTCTACGTGGGGATGTATCAGCACAGAGAGGCAGACTGGAAGGCACACAAAATGTGTGGGATCTGCCTGCCCCTGGCTTTGAAGAGAATTCTGGATCTTAGAGAACACTGTAAACTTTCCCAAGAAGTTAATCCCCTTCCTTACCCTCTCTCTCCCCCAGATTGCTTGAATAACATGAATCATTCCACCCTGCACATGGCAGACAAGGAAACTTTATTCTTGAAGCATCCATTTTCTATTGGGTTTTTTTCCTAGAATAAAGCATTATCAAAATCAATTTGTTTTCACATCGTATTTCCATCTTTTTACATGAAAAACAAACTTCCAGATTAAAACCTCTCAGGAGCTCGACAGCCACCAAGATTCTAACAAATTGTGTCACTGTTCCTTGCTTTGTCACTGCTGCTGGCAAAAAAGCCCTGTAAGAAATAACCAGCCCGTGGTCAGACAGTGTTGTGATGTCCCAGTCAGCACCAGTGGGAAGGGCTGTGCTGGAAACATCCCTGGCTCTTTTTTGGATGCAAACCAAACTTTTGAGATGTTCTTTAGGTCACAGGTATCAAGTGTCGACTTTCAAATGTTATAAATTACCTCCTTTTTTTTTTTTAAATTCTATTTTGACTGATGTCTTGGTTATTTGGGGTTGCTCTGCCCAAATCCCTCCTTTCCCCACCACCTTGTTTATGTGTGTAACAGTGCCTTGAAGCAAGACTTTCAGTGATGTTTTGCTCAGACGTGCATGGACTGACAATCAGAATTTAACATCCGTACAATGTACAAGGAGGGAAATATTTTGGGGAGATAATGGGGGCAGAACTGGCTTGTCCTGGACGCTGTCACCCTTTGGGATGGATTGGTGGGGTGAGCCTCTTCGCTCCCTGGACAAAGGGAGAAGGTTTTGTCTTTCAGCATTTCCCACAGGGAAAAACAAATGGGGTTTTGCCACTCTTCATCCAGAAGGAAGGGCTGTTAACACAATGTTAGAATAGTTTGGGTTGGAAGGGACCTTAAAGATCCTCTAGCTCCACCCCTGCCAGGGCAGGGACACCTTCCATGATCCAAGGCTGCTCCAAGCCCCATCCAACCTGGCCTTGAACAATTCCCGGGATCCAGGGGCAGCCACAGCTTCTCTGGGCACCCTGTGCCAGGTTTCTTCACCTTCATCTTAATATTTAATCTAAACCTACCCACTCCCAGCTTAAAATCATTCCCCCTTTTCCTGTCACTCCAAGCCCTTGTCCAAAGTCCTCTCCAGCTCTCTTGGAAGCTCCCTTTAGGCTGGAAGGGTCTCCTGGGAGCTTTCCCTTCTCCAGGATGAGCAGCTCCGGCTTTCCCAACCTATATCTATCATTACTCACCTCCTGCCCAGCTCCTCCCTGGCTCTGCTTGGGGCAGCTTTGCCCTGGCCTCACCTCCTGGGTGATAAATGCTTGATAAGAGTCATAAGCAGGTGAATTTTGGGAGAACGTGGGCAGTGATGTGAAGTCAAGGAGAGGAAATTAAATTCTCATTATGGTAAATCACTCCAGAGCTCGTCTGTGCATTGGAAATTTCTGTACAACCCCATAAAAAAATCCACCCAAATCTAATGATCTTAAAGGTCTCTTCCAACCTAGAAAAATCTGTAATTTTATTAAATTTTTTTTTTTTTTGGCCATGTCTCTGCCTCTCCCTTGCAAGGATCTCCATTTCCTTCAGAGCATTTTGCACAATGAGTGGCATTTTCTCTTCTGCCCATCCTCTCCCCATTTTCCAGCCTGGAATGTGGGATTAGATGCTGTAAGGTGGCATTAGGAGCCATAAAGGTCAATATCCCGCCTTCCAAAGTCACTCTGGGGCTCACAAGGCTTTGTTAATGAAAACCCCACAACCCTCCCCTGCTTCCCTCTCCCTCCCGAGAAAAAGGATTTAGGAAACAGCTCAGGGTGAGAAAGGGGGAGGAATATAATAATGACCAATAAATTAAATAAAGACCAAGCCTTGTCCTGCCGTGCACAGCAGTCAGGAGCCCTTTCGCATTCGAGACACCCAGCAATTACCAACTAATCCATTGGGCAAATGCAAGATGGTGCCTCCAGCCATTCTTCCCAGCCCAGCTGTGTTGTGTGGGGAATGTTTGCCAACAGAATTAAGGGACAAGCAGAGAAAATGCTTTTCTTGTTCCCCTCAGGGCAGCACAAGAGTGGTTGCACAAAGCCTCAGGCTCTTTGGGCTGCAGCTTTTGGGAGCTGGAGGATGTGGAGATGTCTGGGAAGCTTGGAGGGGTCCTGGAGCTTTTGGGGGAAATTCCTGGGTGCTCCTTGGCCCCCTCCCTGCCGGGGGAATTCATCCTCTGCAATTCCATCTGCTGCTGGCCACGGTGCAAGGCAGGCTTGGGCACAAGCTGTGCTGGGAAACAGGAGGGTGGGAAAGCCTGAGGTGCCACAGAAATGTGAGAACTTTACTCCACAACTCAGGGATTTGGCTCTGGAAGCACTGGCAAGGACAGAGGCATGGGGAGGGGACTTCATGGTGAACTTCATTTACCTGCCTGTCCTGGTTTGAACAGACAGGTGCGTGCTAAGGAAGGCAGGAGCCTCCCCTGAAATGGAAAACGCAAACCTCTTCTTCTGAATTATTATAATTTTGAAATTAAGGGGCTCTCAGACAAAGACATGGGAGTAGGAATAACAGTTCTTTAATAGGAAAAATAAAAATACAAATGCACTAGTACAAACAACAACAACAAAAACCCCACAAAAAACAAACAAACAAACACCAAACAAACAGAACAAAAACCACAAAAAAACCCGTACTGCCAGAGTCAGACCCTGCCCTGCCCCCCTGTGTGTCAGGGGGTGGCACAGCCCCATCCCATGGGGGCTCAGCCCTCCTGCAGTGCCAGCTGTGCTGCTGCTGCAGCAGGGATCCTGCACAAGGGGGGAGTTTTCCTCTGCAGCTCCAGGGCTGCTGCAGATGGGCCTGGGCTCCCTCTGGCAATGCAGGGCAGCAGAAAGCTGCTCCTCTGGCAATGCAGTGGGCAAAGGCTGCTGTGCTGCTCCAGGCTCAGATTGGATCCAGGTAGGAATGCTTGGCTCCTCCCCTGGGCTCAGCATCTCCCCATGGGATGCTGGAATTGGATCAGCCCTGCAGGGACACTCAGTGGCCATGGACAGCAGATAATTAATAATTAATGGCTAATTAACAGAAGAAATCTCCTGGAGAGAGGATTGGTTGGAAGAGATAAAGAAAACTGCCCCATGAACAGAGATAACTGCCCCACCTCTGATAGGAACAGAATACACACACATCTTCCAGCTCAGGACCCCGCCTCCTGGGGATTTTGGGAAGACTGAGGCTCCTGAGCGCCCAGGAAGGCTGTGTGGTGTCATCCTAACTGCATCCAAGGTTGGAATGGCTCCTTAGCCTTCCTCTGCTTGTTCCTCCTCACTCTGCCACAGGAGTCCTCTCCTGGGACTGGGGACTTCCACTGGCATTTGGGAAAGTGTCCTTCACACCTGTGTCTGAAAATGCAACAAGTCAAATTTGGAATTACCACGAGGGTCTGAACTGTAGAAAATGGAGCACAGGGCCAAGTTCAGCTTTTCTCTTAAAATCCATAGCAGTCAGAAAGATGCTGCCAGTATTTTTTGTGTTCTACCTGGATAACGGAGAAATTGGATATTTCTTTGATATTTCTTTGTCCTTCAAACCTTTGTCTAAAAATGAAACAGGCTGAATTTGGAATTACCACAAGGGTCTGAACTGCAGGAAATGGAGCATAGAGCCAAGTTCAGCTTTTCTCTTAAAATCCATAGCAGTCAGAAAGATACTGCCAGTATTTTTTGTGTTCTACCTGGATAACTGAGAAATTTGATGTTTCTTTGTCTGAAGTCAGCAGAACTTTTCAGGAAACCAAGGACTTCCAAAGGCAAAGAGCTAGGAAGGAAGGGTGCCTACAGAATAAAATTCCTGCATCATCATAAATCCCAGAAATTGGTCACTGACTCTGGTTTGCTCATCCAATCTGTTTTCCCAAGCTTGGGAATATTTTTCAGGCTCTGATGGGAAATTTTACCCTGAACCCGACACAGTCTAAGGTGGTATCTTCCTGAAAGAACAAATTTTTCTGTGATGAAATGACATTTTTCCATCAGAAAATTTTCCATCACAAACAATAATCCAGGAGCCCTTTGGAACCAAGCAAATTTCCAAGCAATCTTACCTGAGTGGCATTTACAGGTTCATCGAGCAGGACTCTCATGCTCTAAGTAAGAAGTTATAATTTTGCTTGGTCAGAAATATTTTGAAGGGAAAATCTCAACAAATGATAATATCTCCAAAGCATGAGGAGATAATAACCATGTCTGTTCTGGTTATTTCTTGAGTAATTCCATAAAATAAGAGCAGTCCTTACTCCTGCTCTGGACTAGGTAGCTTTGTGCCTGATGTTATTTGAATTCCTATAAAATTCTAATTTTGAATATCCAAAGATATCTGGTAAAGTGTGAGAATGAGCAATTGTAGAGAATTTAATGAATATTATATGTTTTATTATTTATATT
>NW_005054466.1:57810-63450 GCF_000277835.1 Geospiza fortis
ATATTATATATAGTAGAACATAATTAGATTATATCATAATTATTTCAGTTTTTTTACTAGCTTCTTTTCTTGGTTAAAGTATTTGAAATTGGAGAATATCCCCATGGATTATAATCAATAATCTCAGCATTGATGTCTAGAGCTGTTCAAGTGGTAGATAAAACAGTAGATAAATAAATCAATAAACCAATAAATTAGAAATACTTTGGATATTAGAACCATGTCCCGCAGACTCCCATCTATTACTGCTCTGGACTTTTTTTTTTGGGAATATCTGCACAACTTTATCCATGAGAAACCCTCCACCCTAACACTAAGTTACACAAATCCTGTTTTACACTAAGCTTGGATTGAGCTGGAATATTTGAGAGTTCTCTTTTCGTGCTCAGATTTCCAAAATCCTCATCAGGAATCTGCTGGAGGCTCCACTCCGAGCATCAAACTCCAGTGAGCTGCAGGGATCTGCTGGGTGTGACAGCATTTCTCCTGCCCAGCCCCAAAGCTATGTTTTCCTTAATTTATTCTGCCATTGCCTGTCTTGGATCCACTGGCAAGGACAGAAGACAAATCTTTTCACGGGTACTAACTGGGATAAAAATAACTAAAAAATTACTGCTCATCAGAGAGCAGAACTTCCCCCCAGATCTTTCACCTATTCCAAATCCTGGATTTTACATAAAACCTGATGTGGGTTATTGGCTGTTTTTTCTCCTTGGGAATTTCCTACGGACAACTGAAGACACACAAATAATTCCAGGTGTGATGGACCAGGGTCAGTGGTGAAAAGGAAGGAAACAGAATACACCATATTTGGTCTTTTGTGGTGGGGCTTCTTTTTCCTTTCCTTTCCTTTCCTTTCCTTTCCTTTCCTTTCCTTTCCTTTCCTTTCCTTTCCTTTCCTTTCCTTTCCTTTCCTTTCCTTTCCTTTCCTTTCCTTTCCTTTCCCTTGCCTTCTTTTTCTTTTTCTTTTTCTTTTTCTTTTTTTTCTTTTTCTTTTTCTTTTTCTTTTTCTTTTTCTTTTTCTTTTTCTTTTTCTTTTTCTTTTTCTTTTTCTTTTTCTTTTTCTTTTTCTTTTTCTTTTTCTTTTTCTTTTTCTTTTTCTTTTTCTTTTTCTTTTTCTTTTTCTTTTTCTTTTTCTTTTTCTTTTTCTTTTTCTTTTTCTTTTTCTTTTTCTTTTTCTTTTTCCTTTTTCTTTTTCCTTTTTCCTTTTTCCTTTTTCCTTTTTCCTTTTTCTTCCCTTTTTTTCCTAAACAAGGCTCATGTACTTTAAGGAAACATTTGTGAATCTGGACCTGATCCTCCTGAAGCTGCAGGATATGGGAATTGTATCAAAGTCTAAAGGAGATCAGAGGGTGCAGTGAGTGTGTCATGGTCTCACCAGGGCACCAGGAGATCTCAGGAAAAGCTGATTTTGTGTGGCACATCCTGGTGATGGTGGGTGCAATTTGTCTGGGGTGATTTTAGGAACGGAATTGTAGAACAGTTTGAGTTGGAAGGGATCTTAAAAATCACCCAGTGTTGTATTTGTACTTTTGAATGTTTGTGTTTGAAGGGGAAGGGTGTGGAAAGATCCTGAAAGAAGTCCAAGAATCTGAGCAGAATGGCTCACGAGGCACAGCTGCCACCAAGGACCTCTTCTGCTTCTCCATCATCCAGGCTGGCTCTAAACTTCTCCTGCCTTTGATCCCACTGCAATTCCCAGGTCCATCCTCACCCAGAGAGAGCACAAAGCACGTTAATGAAGTAATTAACGTCCTTATGCCTGATCACTACGTGCAGCTCAGCACAGGCTCAGCAGTGTTACTGTGGATGATGGGAAGAGGGAGGTGTAACCTTTGCTTTAATCCCAATTGATCCCACACTTCCCATAAAACGTGGAATTTAAGAAATTACTCTCAAGAACCAGCTCTAAGTCTAGTCTTAGCCTTTCTTTCAGATTTCTTGCTTTGCTGCTTTGTTATAATTGTGCTGCTGATCACACTCAGTGTCACTGAGCTGGGATCCAGCTGGGAATTCCACGGTTGGATCTGGCCCTTAAGAGAATCCCCTCTAACTTGCACTTGCCTTGGAAAGATGGAATTCATGAAGTGAAAGCAATTCATGAAGTCGACCAGAAAACAGATCCTGTTATTTGTCTGGATTACACCTGGCCAGAAAATAAATGTCAGTGTTTGTTTTTATTCCATCATTCTGAGAAAGGTTCCCAGTATTGACAACCAAGCAGTGCCACCGAAGAAGCTGGATCCACTTTTATTGTGAAAAATAGAAAATATCCCTCTCCTGTTTTTCTTCTAGTTTGGAGCAGCCTGTTTGGGTAGCAGTGGCCAAGGGCTCTGGAGTGTTGGTGGTGACTGACGTGAAACAAATTTGTGGTCTCAGCCCATTTCCCAGTACACTCAGGGGCTGTGTCATCCTTAACATCTTTAATTGTCCAGGGATTCAGCAGAGCAGCCAAACCCTGCTCTGGTGCAGGGGTTAATTAATGGTGTTCTGCAGAGCGGAGGCAGCGGTTGGGAAGTGGGAAGAGACACGGTGCTCTGACCCTGATTAAGTGTGGATTTGTGGAGAAAGCCTTCCCCATTTCTGAACCTCGAGGAAAACCAAAGCAAACCAAAGAAAGGAAAGCAAAGAGAAATCACACACTCAGTCTCAGCTGGAAAGAGCTCCGAGATCATTGAGTCCAACCATTCCCCCAGCACTGCCAAGGCCATGACTAAACCCTGTCCCCAAGTGCCGAATCCACACATATTTTAAATACCTCCAGGAATGGCTGCTCAACCACTTCCCTGGGCAGCCTGTTCCAATGCCTGACAACCCCTTCAGGGAAAACATTTTCCCTGATATCTGACCCAAACCTCCCCAGCCTGAGGACGTTCCCTCTGCTCCTGTCCCTGTTCCCTGGAGCAGAGCCCAATCCACCGGCTGTCCCCTCCTGTCAGGAGCTGTGCAGAGCCACAGGGTCCCCCCTGAGCCTCCTTTGCTCCAGGCTGAGCCCCTTCCCAGCTCCCTCAGCCCCTCCTGGGGCTCCAGGCCCCTCCCAGCTCTGTTCCCTTCTCTGGACAATCACCAACCCCTCAATGTCCTAAATAATTTCCTTTTCCCCTTCTCCCATCCCAAGGTGGGAATGTAGCTGTTCGAGCCTGATTTTGGTTTTCACCCCTGTCTGGGATGTTTTATCCTCATCCAGATTTGGCCTAGATTTGCCTCCCAGGGCAGCTGAGGTTGCATTTTATCCCCTGGTTCTTTGGATGGGTGGCGTAGTTAATGGATTATGTCCTCAGGCCACTCATGGATTGTTGTGTTTTAGGGAAACCACAGTGCCAATTTTGGGCTTCTTTTGTCTACCTCTGTCAAAGTAGGGATTGAAGCTCTCAAGACAGGATTTCAGGTTCAGGTTTAGATGTTCATTATTTCTTACCTATGTTACAGCAGTGAGTTCTGCAGTATTTCACTAACAGGGCACAAAATGGCAAACTATCTCTTGTTACAAGGTCTTTTAAGGCTAAACTGTCCAATTAGGAAATGACACCTAAATTATTTTCACTTTTAACCCAATAATTAATCACTTAAAGTCCGAAATACGGACTTTTCTGTCCAATTACACAAAACCACCCAAACCCATGGAGAAGAAGGTGAATAAAAAGAAGGTGAAGAAGGAGAAGAAGAAGGAGAAGGAGCAGCCTCCACCCCAAAAGCTCCATCTTGCTTTATATATATTACCATATTCTAAAACCCCAAACTCTGAGTTTCCCACCCTGTGATCTCACACACTTCTATTCAAACTCCACACCCACAATCCCAGTTCTGTCATTCCGTTTTGGGAGCTTCTCCACGGCCTCAGGTCAATGCAGTGTTCTCCTGGGGGTCAGTGCCTGGCACCACAGCAATCTGAAATTCTCAGCAGCCAGGGGTCCAACACCACAGGATTTAGATGACAGAATCAACGGTTTGGGGTTGGAAAGAACCTTAGAGGTCACCTTGTTCCATTCCCTGCCATGGCCAGGGGCACCTCCCACTCTCCCAGGCTGCTCCAAGCCCTGCCCAGCCTTGGGCACTTCCAGGGATGGGCAGCCACAGCCTCTGGTCCAGGTGCAGATGATGTTTGCATTGCATTCATCTTGCAAGGCTTTGCACCCCTCAGCCTTCAGCCTTTTAAAAACAGAGGTTGGGAACATCTTTCTTTCGGCCCAGATTTTCCCAGGAGCTTTTCCAAACAATTAAATTAGAAGTCAATGTTAGCAATATTCCTACTCACACATTTATCATTTGATTTATAATGAAGATAAAGGATTTAGTGCATTGAAGAGATTTTAAGCCTCCTTCTGACAAGTCAGGTGTCTTGCCTCAGTTTCCCCAATGTGAATAAAAAAGTCTGTCATTCCTGGCTTTCTAAAATCCGTGATTTTAAGGGCTTTTGCTTTATTGTCCTTAGCAGCTTGCCTGCTGTGCCAAAAGTGTTTCAGGCCCTCAGCACTCCACTCCTTGTGGTGACAAATACATGGTGGGCAAGAGCACTAAAATCCCAGCTGACTCCTGTGCCCTGTCCCATTACTTCAGGAATTATTTCTCTGCTGTTTAGCACTTTTATAATAAGTTGATTCCACTGGGGGCCAGTGGAAGAGAAGGAGACAGTTTGACCAGGACAAAATCAAACCCAGGACTCAGCCCGAAATAGAGTCACATCTATTTTGAGAATTTGATTTCTAGCTTTAATTAAGGAACCCTTCAGATGGTCAGAGAGCCCTGTGGCTTTGCAGCAAGCACAGGAGGTTCTTGGTTCAGGGCTTGGGGAGCTGAGCCCTCCTCTGGGGCACGGTGGTGGGATGGGGATGCTTGCAGGGACAGGTCACCCACACATCCCGAGGCTTTGTGGGCTGGCTCTGAGTGCCAGGGGTTGGCCTGGAGGGCTTTTGGGATGGTGTCACCAAGGGAGGGTGACAAGCCCTTTGTGACACACATGAGGAGGGCAAAGTGATTTGTCAGAGCTTTGGGACAAGGGGGAATTGAGAGGGATCCTTTGTGTGGTTGAACACAAAGTTTATTCCAGCCAGGAGGGTTTTCCACTTGGGAAGGAACCCGGTGGCTTTAGGAATGTCCTGTGACAGAGCCCATGGGTCATTGGTGCTCCTGGAATGGCCCTGGCACCCCTGGCTGCAGCTGGATGCTGGGTTTGGAACTGCCTGAGGTCACTCCTACAGGATGGACAGGACACAATCCCTGGCTCCTGGTCATTCCCATGGGATGGATGGGACACAATCCCTGGTTCTTGGTCATTCCTACAGGATGGACAGGGCACAATCCCTGGCTCCTGGTCATTCCCATGGACAGATCACAATCTCTGGCTCCTGGTCATTCCCATGGGATGGACAAGACACAATCCCTGGCCCCTGGTCATTCCCATGGACAGGACACAACCCTGGGCTCCTGGTCATTCCCATGGGATGGACAGGACACAATCCCTGGCTCCTGGTCATTCCCATGGACAGATCACAATCCCTGGCTCCTGGTCATTCCCATGGACAGGACACAATCCCTGGCCCCTGGTCACCCTGCCAGAGACCGGGCTGTGCTGTGTCAATGCCTGAGGGGACACTTGGTGTGACAAGCAGCCAAAGGCTGAGGATTATTTGGGAGGGAAAG
>NW_005054466.1:63463-66927 GCF_000277835.1 Geospiza fortis
TAGAAAGGGGAGCCTGAGGATATTTTGGGAAATAACCCATGAAAGCAGCACTGGAGAGTCTGAAGATTTTTTTGGGAGGAAAAAGCCCACAAAAGCAGCACAGGAATGGGGAGCCTGAGGATTTTTTTTTGGGAAAGAACCCGTGGAAGCAGCACCGGAAAGGGGAACATGAGGATTTGATGGGAGGGAAATATTTTCCATGGAAGCAGCACTGGAGAACCTGAAGAATTGATGGAAGGGAAATAATCCATGGAAGCAGCACTGGAGAGGGGAGCCTGAGGATTTTTTGGAAGGGAAGTAACCCACAGAAGCAGCACTGAAAAGGGGAGCCTGAAGATTTTTTTGGAGGGAAATAACCCATGGAAGCAGCACTACAATGGGGAGCCTGAGGATTTCCTGGGAGGGAAATAATCCACGGAAGCAGCACTGGAATGGGGAGCCTGAGGATTTTTTGGGAAAGAACCCATGGAAGCAGCACTGGAATGGGGAGCCTGAGGAGCTGTGGCAGCGCAGCTGTGCCTTTGCCAGATGTGGCCGGGATGGAAGCAGGGGCATCCAGCTGTTGCTGTGCTGGGGAATTCTCCCTCCAGCTGTTCCTCCTCACCAGCACGGACAAACCCAGCCCTCAGCCTCCAAATGGATCAATAATCCCAGCCTCCACGCCCATTCCTCAGAGCCCCTTGGCCAAGGTGGCAGTGGGGAAATCAGCTGGGTGGATGTTTTGTTTCATGACGAGGATATATTTGTATCGTGACACGTTCAGGTCTCAAATAATGAGCTCAGATTTTTCTTTCCCTCCCCCCTCCTGTTCTCCTTGCTTTCCAGGGAATGCTGGCAGGTTTGGCTCTGTGCATCATACCACAAAAATCTCACTCCTCCAGAAGAAGCCTAATGCACGGAGGAGCTTTCTACCAGGCTGATGTATCCCACATGCTTTTCTATCTCAGCTTGGGTTTCTTCAGGCCAGACAAAAGGATCAAAGGCAGGGAGGGGCAGGGCTGGGGGGAGCTTTAATCCTCGCAGACGCGGAGAGCAGGGCAGCAGAGCAGGGCTAGAAGGGCTCAGATGTAGCCAAATTTAAGGGCTGGTATTTATGAGCTGTGCCTAGAAATTGCCTCTGAGGATTGCAGAGCAGCTGGTGTCCCTTTCAGCTGACATTTGTACGGCGGGAGCACAGCTCAGGCATCAGCAGGGAAGACAAATCATGGATGGAATTGGGGGATGCAGGAGCAGGAAATCAGTTGTGTGGTCCAGGTTGCCTTTTTACGGGTTTTTGTCACGTTATCTGCACAGAGCTAAGGCAGGTATTGATCCCAAGGCTGAAATGCTGCTGGGATGGGAGGAAATTTAAATGTCTTCAGCTAAATCAGTCTTCAAGGGACACCAGAGAGGGTCTGCCAAGGGTGTTCACCTTTCAGCAGGTGAATATCTGAGATTCTTCTCCAGCTCTGAGGGAGTCCTGCAGTCAACTCTCCATTTGGATGAGTTACCTGGGAAGGAACATGAGTGGAATTCCAGCAAGGGGAAGAAGGATGTCTGCAGGAGGAGCTACCCAAGAGTAGTAATTTAAAATATATTCCAACTCACAAATACCTGAAGGATTTTTCCAAACATAACTCACAAGGGTTGCTGCGCTTATTAAATTCTTGTTAAGAAACTGCGCAGTGTTTCTTACACAGAGTCTCTGAGTTTTGACTGGGGATCATTAACACCCACTCAGTAACATTTCACATTCCAGGCTCTGGATTTTAAGGCAGTTTAATGGATTCAGGAGACTCCAGGAAAGAAGAGAAGCTGGTGACAAATGAACATCATCCTGGTGACACACACGCTCATCTCCCATAAATGTCCCCTGGTGAAGAAATTGCTTTTCCTGGCCTCTCAAAAAACCAAAAAAAACAGGTTTTATTCTGAGGTGCCATGTGAGGGTGAAGGATTCAGCAAGGCACTGTTGTCCCCAAGTGAGCAATGAGGTGACATTGCCACCAAGGGTTGGGAAAAGACATTATTCCCTTTAAGTGTGGTGGATCAGGAGTGTCACAGCCCACAGATGGCCAGCAGCTCTTAGACTGGAGTCTGTGTCTTTGAACATTTCTGTGTGACAAAGGATTGTACCCCAAGGGTGCACTGGATCGTCTCCATGTTAGGATATCATTCCCGAGTAAATAAAGGCATCCCCATCTCCAAAACTGCCACCAAACATCAACATGGATGTCCCAGAGTGTCGGAACCCAGGAAATTCCTTTGGCTGCCCTGGCTGGCTTGAGCCCCTGCCAGGGGGCTCAGAGACCTTGGCAGGAAGACAAAGACCCCTGTGCCTTTGATTTTAACCCATGGAGAAAATTACCAACTTCATGTGAAGATTTGCAAGCCACGAGAGTTTAAGTAGAATGACAGTTATTTTCTCACAAGGTGGAAAAGCAGAATTTGGGGTTTTTAGAATGGGGGTTCAGAAGCCAAGATGGAGGGATTTGGGCGTGCCTTGTCCTTCTTCCTTCTTCTTCTTGGCCTCCATCTTCTGGGTGATGGTGACACTTCTGGATTGGTTTAGAGTAGAGACAGACTGTCTAACACAGGTGATAGGGATTGGGAAATTATTGTAAATAAAGTACACGTAGTTTTTAGTATAAAAAGCTAACAGAATGGATAACACAAATAGATAACAGAAAATAAACAACCTTGAGAACCACAGCCGAAGAATCCTGACTCCTTCTTTGATCTCAGGGCTGGGAAAAAGAGACTTTCCAACACCTCAGGGTCATCCTGACCACAGAGACCCCGCGACCAGAGGTGGGAAACCTGGGTCATGTCATGGCCAGCCTTTGGTGGGGTTCTGTCCTGCCCGGACAGCTCTGGAGGACGCTCAGCAGATCCATGGGGGTTGGTTGTGGCCTTTGGGCTCAGGATCTCCTCATTCCCTGGCCCTGAGAGTGAAGATCCCATTCCATGGCCAATGGCCACGTTCCCCCTTGCTGGGACACCCTTGGTCCACACAGGGTAAGAAGTGACAGCACAGTGTGGAAAAGTCCTGCAGCACTCCTGAGCTCTGGGCTGCCTCCTCCTTCAACATCCCCTCACACAACAGGCATCCCTCCACCCCTATTTATCTCCTCATTCCCTGGCCCTGAGAGTGAAGATCCCATTCCATGGCCAATGGCCACGTTCCCCCTTGCTGGGACACCCTTGGTCCACACAGGGTAAGAAGTGACAGCACAGTGTGGAAAAGTCCTGCAGCACTCCTGAGCTCTGGGCTGCCTCCTCCTTCAACATCCCCTCACACAACAGGCATCCCTCCACCCCTATTTATATTTATATTTATATTAATTTTATTTACATTTATTTATATTTATATTTCATTTGTGCCACTTTTACTGAGGACGGAGGTTCTCTGGAGCCCAAATCAGACTTGCCAAGTCCAAGAAGACAAAGCCAGGCTTATGCTGACAGCATGGAAAGAGGGAGAG
>NW_005054466.1:67192-78085 GCF_000277835.1 Geospiza fortis
GGGAAAGAGGGAGAGAAGGAAAGAGGTCCTGCTCCGCCTCCTCCTCCTCAGCCCAGCCCAGCCCAGGTTTTGCTGCTCCTTGCCGCTTTATTTTCCTTGCAGGAAGGGCTGGAGAGCTCCCCACACATTTTTGTTCCCTCTGCCCCTGCCTGGGCTGGCAGGAGGGGTTGCTAAGCACTCATTGTGAGTGTTTGTACACACTCGCACCAGGTTACGGCGAAAATTTGGGAAAGACTCAGCCTGGAGGTGACGTTTTCATGGATACAAGGTGACTCCCTGAGCAGTTTTCCAGGGGTGCAGGGAAATTCTCACTCTTTGCAAACATCAATAGGATTTTATTCTATTTTATTTTTTTTTCCAGATAATGCCAGTATTTTTGTTGTTCTTACAGCCTGCCCTATGACAAGACACCAGCAGGGATAGGGAAAAATCCTGCTTGGAGTAAAAGTGGGAAGAAGCTGTGCTTTCAAGGGCTGCACATCATTAAATAAATTCATTTGCATCACCCAGGGACAGGGAGGGGGCATGGAGTAAGTTTATCCCTGCCATTTGTTTGGAAATTGGGAGCGGATGCAAACCAAGCCCCTCTCTCGGGTGCTCTCAGCCTGGAAGAAACCAAACCCCCCACCCACCCAAACCTGACTCCAGTGCTGCTTTCCAGGGGTGTCTCAGCAGCTCTGGAAAATCCTAATTCCAGTGTCTTTAAGGGCTGGACTGGGAGATGGGAAGGGATTCTCAAAACACAGGCTCCTGGAGCCACGACAGGACTGAGTGCGAGAGAGGTTCAGGGGAAGTCTTAAGCGGCAGGAGGGCAGAACAACAGCCCCGGTGCTGTATCCTGATCCTGCTCCAGTGGATTTACAGCTGGTTCCTTTCCTGGAACGAGAAGATTAGGATCGCTGGAGCTGCGTGTGCGTCTTCCAGCGAGGAGAAGTAGGTATGCAGCAGCTGTAAAAATAAAGAGCCCTCTCAGGCCGTCGTAGTAAAAAGGTTTGGAAGCTGTTGAAAGTGGGGTGGGGTGGGAAAATCCTCAAATTTCCTACCTTTTCTTTTCTTTTTTTTTCCTTTTTTTCTTTTTTCTTTTTTCTTTTTTTTTTTTTTTTGGTATTGTGAATTTCAGCCTGCGAGTTTTGAACTTGGTTTGAAAAGAACAGAAAGAGATTTACGTGAAATTGGGAGGGAAAGGCTTAAAATTACAAAAAGGCTTCTCACCTTCCTTGAACACTCACAAAAATCGGGGGATTTTTGTCTTTTTTGTCTCATTTTGCTTTTGTCTCATCTTGCTGCCTTTCCCAAGGGCCCTGCTGGTGTTGGAGGGCCTGGCTGCAAGGAATCAAGGCCACAAAACCTGATGAGAGGAATTCCAGAGCAAATTGACAAGGCTGGGCGTGGTGCTTGGTTTATGTGGTCGGTTCAGCTCACATCCACGATTTGGGAGCTGAAAACCCATGGGAATCGTGGAGGGACAGTGCAGGTGAGCAGGGATTGCCCACCTGTGACCGAACTTGTGATTCCCACTGAAGGAAGCAGAGTGGAATCATGGAATCATTGAGGTTGGCAGAACCCTCCAAGATCCTCACCCAGCGGTGCCAAACACACCAATAATCCATGTCCCCACGTGCCACACCCACAGACCTCTTGGATACTTCCAGGGATGGATTTTACCTCCCAAAGGCGAGAGATGACACTGGGATAAATGAGAGTCCTTTTTTTTCTGGATCTGGATGGCTGGCACCATCATGAATTTTCCTCCCAGTTCAGACCCAGAATCAGAGGATTCCTCCTGCCTGGGGAGGTCCCCAGCCCACGAGCTCCAGGAGTGGGATGATGCCTCCAAAGCTGCCAGGCAATGCAGGTTTTCTCGGGATAACCAAACCATGATGGTGTCCATCATTAAATTGGCGATTTTTCTGGTGCAATTAGGCTTTTCTGGAATTACACATTTAGGTGAATTTTCTGGGATTTCACATTTAGGTGAAACTCCCCCACCTAGATGCAAATTCTTAATTCCGAGCTTCTGGATTTCCTCATTTGATACCAAAACCAGGGAGGAACTACAGGGAAAGCAGAGTGGACTGAAATGGTTTCTTCTCAGAGAAAAAAAATTTAATAAAATTGCTCAATAGAAGATTTTAATTAAAAATGTTCATAAAATTTTCATTTTATGAAAATGCCCCTCTTGCCTATCAGTAAGTGAAATGTGTCAATGTCTTTGTACACCGAGGTGAAATTATTAATTGTGAACTTACTGGCTTGCCTCTTCTGACTAATTTTGAGTCCCCTGGGCCTCTTCTCCCTCTTTTTACCTCTGGACATACTCCCTTGAGCAGCAACTCCTTCCAGGAAGGTGCTCCTTGGTTCTCAGCTCCATGAGGCTCCACATGGGCAGGAGGACACCACAGCACGTGGTTTTCTTCCTCTCATCTTGGTTCCATTTATTTTCTGGGAATGGAGGCTGATATCCTGACTCAAATACACATCCAGAATCTCTCCTGACTCCCAAAATGCCATCTTCTATAGGAAAAATATTCATAATAACACTCAGGGAAAGCTGCCCTTGCAAAGTTTCTCCCTTTCTTGTGTCAGCAAGAAATCAGTTTATTTTGGGAATTTCCATGCTGTCCCAAAAGTCCATGTTAAAATTCCTTATTAATCTTCTTACAACGTTATTAATCAACATTTATTTTAAATACACAAGGACAATACTGAAGCTTGCAGAATTATTTGTTGTGCAAAGACTTTTTTTCCCCCGTGCTTCATAACTTTTCACAGCCCCTCACAGAATTTGTTGAGCAACCCCTGAGATTCGAGGCTGGTTTGGACTCAGTCCTAGAAAACAAGCCAAGTGGGATAAATAAAATAAAACATCTGGAAGTCTAGCCATCAGAATATCATCAGATATCCTCTGATTCCGAGGGTATCTTGTGTATGGAAGGTAATAATCTGAGGCATTGGGCTGTTCATAACACATAACTCTCCCAAAGAATGTGGAATGAGACACGAAATAATGTTGATCTGTGTTGATTGTCTCGAAAATTTACTGTGGAAAATCATGAAGTCTGTAATGAATAGTTGGATCGCTCAAACAAATGTCTGTGCCAATAAAACCTAAACATATATTTAAAAAACAAAGATAACAGAAGTCAGTCTCGCTGAGCAGAGATGGAGGGAACAATGTGAAGGATAAACACTGCTGAAAGGGGGGAAAAGGCAAATAAGGTTCTAATTAGGGGGAGGGACTGAATAGATTACACAGAAAAAGATAAAAGCGAGGAAAGCTAATTGGAAACACAGCAGTGTGGTATCAAACAATCCAAAATATGTTATCTGGGACAAATGGGGGTTTGGATCTTTCCACAGCGAGGAAAAAGGTTGATGCTCTGGAGTTTAGGAGACAGGAAGCAGAGGGAAGAAAAAAAACATTAGTCAGGACTAAAATCCCATTTCCCAAATGGAGAAAGGCCATGCAACCCTTCCTCCATGTGGAAAACTGCAATTTTTTCCTCAATCCTTATGGAAATTCAAGGCCATGGAGTGATGTTCCATGTCCAAGGCGCTCATCAAGGACCTGCTGTTTCTTCAGGTCTTTCAGTGCTGGTGGAAGCAGAACCCAAAGTTCAGCCTGGCCACTGCTCCCACACCATCTCTCCATGGTGGCCCAGGAACAAAAAGAGTATTTCCCTGAATTTATTAACTATGATGTCAACTATGGACTTCATGGTGCGGCAGCAGGAAAGATCAGAGGGGCATTGGTTGAAGATGGTGAAAAAGATGGAGAAAGGATGAGAGAAAGATGGAGAAAGGGTGGAGAAGAGATGGGGAAAGACTTCTTGCTCAGTTTGGGATGGCGTCTGAACAGACACCTTATCAGGGGCTTTGAGGGTCCTTTTGGGATCCAACCCTAAATCCAGATTCTGAGGAAGGATGGACAACTGAAGGAGCAGGAAATCGCTCTCCTGAGATTATGGCACCCATGTTCCATGATCTTATGTGCTGCACCTGGAGGCTGGAATATATTTGTTCTCTGGAAAATATTTGTTTTCTGGAATATATTTGTTCTCTGGAATATGTTTATTCTCTGAAATATGTTTGTTCTCTGGAATATATTTGTTCTCTGGAATATGTTTATTCTCTGAAATATGTTTGTTTTCTGGAATATATTTGCTTTCTGGAATATATTTGTTTTCTGGAATATGTTTGCTCAATCCCCAGTACTCTGTGGAATTTTCCTCCGTGGTGTCCTCGTTGTCAGTTCCAGAATCAAAAGCACAAAAAAAAGGGGGTCCATTTCCCCCCAGATTCTTTATATTTAAAGAGAAGGGAAACAAGAAACTAGATCTTGGAAAACTCTCTGGTTGATACTGACTGCCTTTCCTCGCTTTCTGTCTCCCAGGTTGTGATTTCCTTGAATCAAGGCTCCAGCTTTGAGTTTTAATCCCCTGAGAGTGAGCAGAGGTTCATGAGACCCTGCAGGTGCCCACAGCAGTGGGTGCCTCCTTTGAAGGGACATGCACAGCTTTGGAAAGTTGTTTTGTAAAAAAAGAAAATCCCTTTTCCAAACATCTCCGGGCAGGATTGGTTTGGATGCGCGGCTGTGCTTGGCAAATTCCCCCCTTGCCGAGGATGCTCCTCATGGATTTGGCTGCTCCCTCTCCAACCAGCACTGCCAGCAGTGCCAGCTCCTCAGGAATTTCCAGCACAGGCAAATTTGTGGTCATTTCTCCTCTTGTCACAGGGCCTTACTCAGCAGTACTTGGAACACGTTGGCCTCGTGGATTTCTGGCTGAGAGCTGTGATCCCTCTAGGAACAGTCTGTCTGTCTGTCTGTCAGTTCTATCTGTATTTTGAGCAAGCTCAGCTGTGCCTGGGGTGGGCCTTTCCTTCTCAGGGATACCCATCCAAAGGCCCATCCCCTCTCTGAGAAGCAGCTGCCCTGGTTTTCCTGATTTTGCTTTTATTTTAGTGAACAGGACCATGGGATCATCTTTGCCATGAGTCCCCTTCAACGTGCTCCATAGATAACTTAGCTTGCTCCTGGAGAGAAGCTGCATTTTTAATCTTTTAAAAAGGAAAGATATTCAAAATTTTGAATGCGGCCTTCTCTGCTCTGCTATTCATAGCAGAAGTGTCACAGATGCTTTTCACTCCTTCCCCCCTCTTCCTTTTCCCCCCCTAAATCTTGATGAATAAACAAGAAAAAGAGGACAATTTTAGCCTTACTGTGCTTTTGAGGGTCAGTGAATAATTAAAACTTCCCAGTGCAGTTCACAGCACCTTTGGGGTTGTAAAAAGATCTGATTAGTAATGTGGAAATAAAAGTTCACTCTTCCGTTCACCCCATGATGGCACCAAGTGACCCAACCACACCAGAACTGACAAAAAAAAACCCCAAGGAGCCAATGGTGAAACATCTCTAAATAAGGAGAGAAAAGACTGATTCTAAAAATGAACGATGCCTCATCTCAGCATGTGGGAAAATTCTGAGGTTATTGCTGGGGGCCAAAATATAAAAAGCAGCTCTCCATATGTTCTCTTGATGGATTTGAAGCAGGGGACCGAGCTGTGGTTGAGGTTTGCAGCTCAGATATGGAGTGATACAGTCACAGAAAAATTTGGCACGGCAGCTGAAGGTCGGGAGCGGCGGGGCAGACACAAATGGAAAGCTGGGAGGCAGGACAAAGGTTAGGAAGTAGCAAAGGGATCAAACAGCCTCAGGAGCAAGACCTGAGTGCAGCCTCTGGAGTGACTCATCCGTGTGCTGTTCCCAGCAGGAGATGGGATGGAGTTTGTTTTTTAGATTGGATATTTGGAAAAATTTATCCACAGAAAGGATGCTCAAGCATTGGGCCAGACTGCCCAGGGAAGTGGTGGAATCACTGTCCTTGGAAGTGCTGAAAGATTCATGGACAAGGTTCTTGGCCATCTCTGGACAAGAAATGATCTATTGGTGGACGTGGCAGTGCTGAGGGCAGTGGTTGGGCTTGATGATCTGAGTGGTCCTGTCCAGCCTTCCTGATTCCATGGCTGCTCCCTCATGGCCCAGCCCCTCTGAGCTGAGTTTTCCCAGATTCCTGGTGGGAGCCTGGATTCCTGGTGGGAATCCATCTTTTCTCTCCTTATTTTTAGCATTGGATGAGGCCGCCCAGGGAAGTGGCGGAATCACTGTCCTTGGATGTGTTGAAAGATTCATGGACAAGAAATGATTTATTGGTGGACATGGTTGGGCTGGATGATCTGAGTGCTCCTGTCATGGTTGTCACCTCATGGTTCAGCTCCTCCAAGCTGAGTTTTCCCAGATTCCTGGTGGGAATCCATCTTTTCTCTCCTTATTTTTAGCATTGGATGAGGCTGCCCAGGGCAGTGGTGGAATCACTGTCCTTGGAAGTGTTAAAAGATTTCTGGACAAGAAATGATTTATTGGTGGACATGGTTGGGTTCAATGATCTGAGTGGTCCTGTCCAGCCTTCCTGACTCCATGGTTGTCCTCTCATGGTCCAGCCCCTCCAAGCTTTTCCCAGATTCCTGGTGGGAATCCCTCTTTTCTCTCCTTATTTTGGTTTGCCAGGCTCCCTCCAAATCCCTGCACGTGGGAGCCTCAATCACCTGCACTGATTGTCTCCCTTCCAGGACAATTTTCCCTGGAAGCCAGACCACAAGATGGAGAAATTCAGGTCAGAGGAGGCTTCAGCTCACCTTGTCCAGCCTCATGCCCAAAGCAGGGTCAGAGATGGGGAGAACTCCGGGCTGGGTGGATGAGCTCTCCCCTCACACCCAGTTTTGGTGAAAACGATGAAAAAGGACACAGGAAAAGATTTCTCATCTGACATTGAGGGATGGCCTTTCCTGAGCCAAGCAGGGTGGCGTGCCCCTTGTCACCCCCAGCCCTGGGACAAGCAATGATGTCAGGCTGGCAGAGTTCCCTGAGCCTCTGGAAAAGCCGCTGGTTTCAAAATGACCCAAAGCTGTGAAGAAGGGCCCTTGTTTCCCTTGTTCCAAGGATTCTGAGTTCAGCATTGCTCATCATTTACAGGGAATGGAATCAAAAGACGGAATTCTGGGAGCTGAGTGACTGATCCAGAGCTGAATTAAAGAACAGTGCTGAAGACAACACTGGGTAAGTCTGGCTGCTCTAGGAAGTGGTTTCAAGGCCTCCACTGCTACAAAATTCATTTTTTTGGTGGCTTATTGCACCATCTGAAGTGTGCAATGGCACCATCCTCATTCTCTGAAAACTGGGGCTGGTATAAAGGAAACAGGAGGTGTAATGTTCATTTCAGTCAATATTACCCGTCTAAACTTAGATATCTTATATAAAATATTTTAAAATATATTTTTTTAATGTTTTCCTTTAGAGGGCAAATTATCTGATTCCAGAGGATCCTGTCATAAGTGAATCCATGTCAGAGGATCATTCTGAGGATTAGGAATGGAAGAGGGGTGAATCAAAGTGAGCTAAATACTTCATTTCAGAATATCACCTCTGATCTGCAAACCTGTTCTGCTGAGAATTCTTTTTCCAACATTAGAGAAGTAATTTACTCAGCAATAACAACGACAGAAACTTCCAAATCAGTTAATTATTAGGCCTTGGACACTCCAGATTCTGATATGAACTAATTTTCCCCTTTGAAGTCTATAATTTTTATTCCCTGCTCTTGATCACAGGCTTCTCACTGGGAGCAGATGAGGCTTCAGGATTAATTACCAGGCTTAGTGTGATGGGTGCCCTTAATGACTCCTGCTCAGTGATTTTTTCCAACTTTGTTAACTCCCCTTGACGTCCTGACCTGCTTCTCCCAGATCCACAAAGCTGCCACGTCTCCTTGGATGTCTGTCTTTGCAGAGAGCCCTAAGAATTTCCTGGGGCTGAGTTATCAGCTGGTTTTCATCTCATTTCCCTATTTTTTATTATTAATTTTTTTGTTTTCCCGCCGCCCCTGCTTTCCTGGGCTTTTGTTTAGATCCAGAAAAATCAATAAATAACACAGCAAAAGGCATTCTGGAAGGTTGGGGTGCATGGAGCCACAGGAGCCATTAAAAGTGTCTGCAGGGCACAGTTCCCAGGCCAGGCATGTGGGGGTGGGATTTCTCTCATTTTAATATCAGATGTCTGCAAATTATTGAAGTCTGTGCAAGTCACTCAATTTCTGCCTTTACGGCCTCCAGACACCCCTTCCCTCCCTGGCCTCCAGCTTCAATTTCATTCAAGGCCTCTAGAAACCTGTTAGAAAGAAAAATAAAAGCAAAGCCAACCAACCAAAACACCCCAAATGGGTTTTCCTTCGCAGCAGGTAGAATTTGAAGGCTGTCAGACAGGGCTGTCTCTGAGCATCTCAGGGATTTTTAAAATCTATTTGACTTCCAGCTGCTCTCTCCTCTCTAAATTTTCCTCACCAGAGACTCTCTTAACCCCAGCCCATTACAGCTGACTTAAAGCCCTGCAAGTAAGTCAAAATAAAGAGCAGCCACGTTTTCAGCAAAGTAGGGTCAGTTCTGGTTTAATTCAAAATGGAAAGCCAGGTGCTTTAAGTGCACTTTGCAAGAGGGGGTTAAGTTACAAAAATAAACTTCCTCGCACTGGCACAAGCTCGTGGAGAAGGAGCAAAAGAAAAATTATGCTCATCCAATTCTATACAGCTTGGCAGGAGATGGGAAAAGCAGAGCAGGGTTTCTAGGAAAGCTCAGGGAAAGTCGCTGCTTAGAAAGCTGATCTGGTGAATTTTGCTTTTTTACCTTTTTTTTTTTCTTTTTTTTTTTTTTTCCTGGATTCTCACAAAACCACACAGGCCAGGAGGGATTGACTTCAGTGTCTGCCACAGTGCACTGGTCCAGAAAGAAGCTTTGCGCAGATGATTCTCTGTGCGCTGAGTGTTTCTGTGGCCCTGTTTGAAGAGATAAAAAGAAAGCCCCAAAGTGCAAAGAGCACCTAAATCCTCTTTGAAGTTCCAGCCATGTGGAAAGCCAGACGCAGCTGATGTCTTTATCTATATTGGATTTAAAAATCATTTAAGTTATGACCTTAAAATGAGAGTTATTGTCTCCAGATCCCTTGGAAAGACAAGGATTGGATTTGGAGACGTGAAACTCATCCCATTCCACTTTTCTCTCAAGCCCTTCTCATCCTGCAAAGCATCTGGACCTTCTCCAGGTGTCCATGGTCCTGGTGATCCAGGAGCACTCATCCAGGCCTCTACTCCAGCTTTTCCAAGGGATTTGGTGCACACTGATAAAGAGGGTTGGGATCCTTGTGGGGTTTTGCATCACATCCCTGAGCTCTGCATGATGGGGCTGGGACTTTTCCTCTGGTACAGACACCAAATGTAATTTCACTGTGGAATTTCACTCTGGAATGGGTGAATTTCACTCCGGAATTGGTGAAATTAAGGGAAACAAGGATTCCTTGAGCATTTTTTCCATTGTGACCCCACCAGCAAAATGGAAACTCACGGAGAATTAATTTATGGATATTTGAAATTCAGAAAAAAAGTATGGTGTGAATAAATCAGGAATTTCTGATGTTTAAAGATAGCTCTGCACAAAAATAAAACTATTGGTGTTTTTGTTTTCAGGAGCATCTCAGGTGGTGTTGGACACCTTTGTTTGGGAAAGGGAATAAAGGCCTTCAATCACCCATGACCAGCTTGGAGAAAAGGAAAATGACTCTCCCTTTAAAAAAGCTGGAAGGTTTAAAATTGTTCCAACATTTTGAAGGTCTGACCATGCCCTCAGTCCCACTGGGAAGATGGAGCAGTAATCACACAATTTTTTCACTTGCATATTCCACATAATGAAGGAAAAACAAGGTAAGAGCACATGGATCCAACCAAAATGGGGAAATCCAAGGATTGCAGGAGTTGTTGTCCCAATCTTTACCTGAAGGGATTTTTAGGCAACTCTCACTCTGGAAGACAAGTAAATAGGAGGAAACATTTATTTTCTTTTGAAAAAGAAAACAAATTCCTGCTCCTCAGAGATGCAGAAGAAACCTTAAAGAGGCAAAATGGAAAATATTCCAGTATGAAAAGGCAAATAAAGAGCCTACATTTATTTTTGCAGAAGTCTGATGAAGTTTAAGTCCATAATAAGCCCGGGCTGGGAGGGGGGAAGGCAGTGAGAGGGGCTGACTCATGTTTTTTGAATGTTTGGGGTTAGCACCAGTGTGTTTGGTGAATTCTTCTGTGTACTTAATACGTGTGAAGGAAATTATAATTGGTCCATAGATGATTTGTTAACTAAAAATAGGGGCTAAAGCTGTAAAAATATTTGTAACATAAAATTTCAGCAGCTCTTCATCATTCTTTAGTGCTTTTCCCCAAGCACGTTGTGAGCTATGGGGTCTCTAAACACCTCTCCAGGGTAATTTATTGGAGAGCTGATGGCAAAGCTGAAGATGAATTTCAGCACTCGGGGTGAGATCTGCAAAGGCAGCTGAACCAGACAAGGACCTACCAAGGAAATGGAGCAACTGCTTCTCCATCCCAACTTGGAATTCCCTCGCTGACCTCGGTGCTGTCACCCTGCCAGCACCTCTTAGGGATTTGTATTTCTGAGTGAGGGTGCAGCAGCTGAGGTTTGGCTGTCTAAACAACCTCCCCTCGGTGGTTGAAGACGTCTCCAAAGCCATAAACTCATCCCAGGATTTGCCCATCATTTGCTGTCATCTTTCCAGTCCTAATTTTTCATGTTCTTTCCATATTTTGAACAACTTTCTGCCACTTCTTCCTTTGAAAAAACAGAAAGACACCTTTTTGGACATCCCTTTTTCGTGCAGCTCAAACATTCCCAGATGTCCTCAGCAAGCTTTGCCTGAGAGAGGAGCCCTGAGTGAGTCAGCCCTGTGTGGTCTCACTCGTTACGTGGCACGTCACCTCATTTTTTTGGGTACACGTAGGG
>NW_005054466.1:78095-118172 GCF_000277835.1 Geospiza fortis
GGAGGGAAAGTCACAGGGTGAAGCTGGAATTGATTGAAAGTCCAGTTGAACTCGGTGGAAAAATTCCTCTCTTGACCTTCCTAAGCTTTGGCTGCTTTCCAGGCTCATGATGTTCACACCTCCTTAATGCAACCCCCGGCGCTTGAGTCATGTTGAGCTGGGGCGGGGGAAATGTCAGGTAATGTGGCCTCAGCAGCCACCCTGGAGGGGACTCAGCCTTTCCCAGCTCTGCCCCACTCCAGCCTGGAGTTTATGACGTACTCCTTGTCCCAGGGCATCCCAACCCAGCAGCAGATTTGGTCTCCATGCGACGGGAGCTGCTCCCAACACCTCGGCCTTGACCTCAACCCTGCTCCCGCTGCTCTCCATGAGCTCTGCCCCCTCCCCAGCCATCCCCCTCCTCCTCTTCCTCTCCCCAGTCCCATGACAGAGCCGTGGCCGGCTCCAAAAATCTGTCAGCTGGAGTTCCTGCTCCCTGAAATTATGGAGGATGTTTTGTGGGATGGCCGAGGCCTGCTCAGCGTTACCTCCCTGTCACTTCTGGTTTGCCCTTTATTAATCAGGGCATGAACTTGAGCAAATCCCACAAATTCCTCTGCTCTTCTCTTTTTGCCTTCCCATCTCATGTCTTTTGCTGCTCTGCACCTCTCAACCAACCCCTTCTCCGTGGCATTCACATTCTCTGGAAAAATCCCTTTGCCCAGGATTTTTCTCCTGGGAAGCTGAGAAACCTCAGAGAAAAAGGGAAACAATAATTATCTGATTTGCTTCTCCTGTCTTTTGCTCACATGTGGAGTGTGTTTGGAGATTGTTTACCCACAGGTGATTGTTTCATTGGATTCTGCTGTGAGTTGTTTTCACTCTTTGGCCAATCAGTGCCAAGCTGTGTCGAGACCCTGGAGACAGTCACGAGTTTTCATTATTATTTTTTAGCCTTCTGTAAGTATCCTTTCTGTATTCTTTAGTATAGTTTAGTTTAGTATTCTTTAATATAATATAGTATCATAAAATAATAAATTAGCCTTCTGAGAACACGGAGTCAGATTCACCATTCCTTCCTTCATAAATACAATACTTCTCTCCCATCAAACCCCAGTCAAAAATCAAGATTAAAACTACTGCTCCTTAACCAGTTTTCACGTGTGTGAAAACAATCTCAACCTCAAGGTCATTCCTTGTTGCAGAAGGAGTGGTGACCTTGGGATGGAATTTATCTGGCAATGGGAGCACCCTGCTGACAGTCAGTAAATTTTATTTTTAATTTCGATCTGCACAATGGGGTCATGAAGGCAAAAAGCTGCAGAAAACCTTGTCCCCCTTGCTCTCACCTATCCCATAGGTCCAGAGCAGATGCCTGCACCAGAGAGAAGCCACAGCCTCCACACCCAGCATTCAGAAATAGAATTTGTTTTTTCCCCTTAGGAGAATTCTGCTGCTTGAAGGGACTGGATTGAATTACTGGTCACATCTTTATTTGGGATGAAAACAGCAGTTACATGGAACCCCATGACCTGACAAGCCAATTTTCATTTATCCAGGTCATTATCCACCCATTCCCTCCCTGCCTTACCAGCATGGTCTGGTCTGAGGAGAACATGACTGATGTCAAAACATGGAGGGATAATTTGGAGGAGAGAAGTTGGGATCATGGATGGATCACAAGCTGGTTGCCCCATGGATGGGATATCTCAGCAGTGTGGGAAGCCAGTGTCCAGCAGTGCTGGAGTCAATGGTTTCCTGAAGTCAGAAATCACAAGAAAATTTTATTTTTTATGAAAAAAAGATTTATAACAAATTAAAAAAAAATTTATTTAATTTTTAAAAATTTTTGTCCCAGGTTGATCTAGTAAATTGTTTGTTTTGACCCTCAGGCTTTACACTGAGAAGAAATGGATGTTTTATTAAATAGGAAATAATGAAAAAAATTTAAATAAATATTTTATTAAATAAAAATTTTTATTAAAGAAAAAATCCCTCACATCACCATTTTATGTTTGGCCCAATTTTTCAAGAAGCAAGGACACCATTATCTACCTTCTTTGCATTGACCTAAAAAATATGAACCCAAAAAAACTACTTTATTGTTTTCTTTAGAAAAGAAACATCACCCAGCCACCAGCATCCCCATCCCTGGAGGTGTCCAAGGCCAGATGGATAGGGTTGAGATGATCTTTGAGGTCCCTTCCAACCCAAACCACTCTGGGATTCTATAAAAGGTGTCACTGTTAGGCTGGACATCACACACACACACGTGATCAGGGTCTAAGAAGAAAAAAGTTTTTATTCTGCGTGTTCTCCAGCTTATATACTCTTAACAAAGCGTGATCTTAACTCATTAACTACATCACGATAACTCATTACATTCATTGGTGCAAAGCAATTAATGTCAGTATAATTGGCAAAAGTTTTACAGAAATTTAATAAGGCACATATACACATTTACTTATGCACGTAGTCTAGCTTACAAACATTTTCATGTATTTTTTCTGTTTCCATGCTGACAGCCTTGTCTTCTTCCTTGCTATGGGATACACTCGAAAATCATCCATTGTTATTTCTTCTATTAACTCAGCTTTGCTTGCAGGCCAGCTGTCAAGCCCCTCTATAAAAAGGTGATTTTTAAGTGCAGCACTTAGTTCTAGATTCCTGCAATCATGACTCATCCAGAGCTCCCATCCCATTGCATTGATCCCATCCCATCCCATCCCATCCCATCCCATCCCATCCCATTGATCCAATCCCATTGATCTGATCCCATTAATCCGATCCTATTGATCCCATCCCATTAATCCCATCCCATTAATCCCATCCCATTGATCCCATCCCATCCCATCTCATCCCATGGATCCCATCCCATTGATCCCATTGATCCCATTGATCCCATCCCATCCCATCGATCCCATCCCACTGATCCCATCCCATCCCATCCCATCCCATCCCATCCCATCGATCCCATCCCACTGATCCCCACGCCCGCCCTGCCATTGATCCCATCCCACCCTATTGATCCCATCCCACTGATGTCATTCCATCCCATTGATCCCATCCCATCCCATCCCATCCAATCCCATCCCATCCCATCCCATCCCATCCCATTCCATCCCATCCCATCCCATGGGAATTCAGCCCATGGGCTTTGTCCTCTCAGCCTGTGAGAGCTTGTGGGGTTTTTGGAATCTGAGCTAATTGGATGAGTGTGATGAAGGGCTCTAAAAATCCATTTGATCTTTGGTTCAATTTATAAAGGTTTGAGAACTCACCTGGGTAAAAACCAAACCTCACAGATCCTTGTGGGTCCCTTCCAGCTCAGAAGATTCCAGGATTCAGGGATTGTCTCAACAACGTGGCTGCTAAAAATTGAATTCATTATTTCATTAATCAAAATCAACAAAAGTTGCAGTTCTTTTGACATAAATGTGACATTTTCTTCTTTAATTAATTCGACTTTCATGTTAGTGTGGGCTTAAGCTGCAGCTCATTTTCAGATCCTTTGCTGAACCAAGGCTTTGATTTAGATTATTTGTCTGCTTCCCCCACATCATTTCTCAGCTCTTTCCTCATCTGCTCCTTCTAATCTCACCTTGTTTTGTATAAATAAATCCTAAATCAATCCTAAATCAAGGTCATTTTTTTGTCCTATAGATAATTGTTTATGTTGAACCAGTTTCACTGTTTTTTTAGAGTTGAAGGCAACCTGAAAGATCCAAGTGCAGAACCCCATAGCTCAGTGGCTTAAATTCAATATTTGGATGGATCCAGTCAAATTTACATTAATTAACTGTACTCCTCAACTATTCTCCTGCATTTTATCCTTCCACCTGTTACTCCTTTGTTAAATAAAAACATTATCTTGGTTCGCGCTGTTTAAATTTGAACACAGAACTGAGGTGGGCTTTGCTTGGCAAAGGAAAATATTACAAAGGTTGCTGAAAACTGTGATTCCTATGAGGGTTTTTTTTTTGTATTTTGCCCTCACAGATGAATTCAACCCAGGTCTACAAATGAGGTGAGCCTAATTTAAACTCCTAACTACTTTATCAGTGAAGTGACAAATTTGCTGGACCTGTTTCCTGAGGATATTTGTTTTATTTTCCCCACTTAGGCTGAGAGTTGGGACATTATTTTTCTGTAGAAAGGCCACTTCCAGCTGAAACAGCTCCAGGCTTTGCTAAAATATAAATTTGTTTCAGTGACTTCTACAGAAAAAGAAATAATAAAAAATATCCCCTGAAAAGAACAGGACCTTGATCAAAATGTGGTTCCTTGGGCTTCATGACCAGCTTTGCCACAAATTCCCTCTGTGACTTGGGAATGTGATGTTACCTCTTTACCTTATTTATGAATTAATGGAAAATGTGAAAAATGCTCCCTTTGTCCCATCCCTGTGCACGGACCATTCTGCACTGATTTGCACAGGTTTTGTAATAACTGCGTGCAATTAAGTGTCACTTAAAGGTCCCTTTATCAAGGCAGAATAATGCACACATTTATATTTCTATTTCTGTATCTCTGAGAATCCAGCCTTTCATCTTTTGGTGCCTTGATCTGCAGTGACCATGATAATTGTTGCTTTGTGCCTGGGCTCTTTGATGCAGGGAGATTTCCAGCTCCATCACTGCTGGGATTCCCTGGCTGAGTGAGGACTTTGTTCTTTGTTGGGCCTACCACAACATTGCCTAAAACACAGCAGATGTCTCAGCTCTCACCGCAAGGTAGGGCTGGAACCACCCCTGGCCCATTCAGCGCCCAAAATTCAATGGGTTCCTCTTAGAAAATGGCAATTAAAGTTAAATATTATTGACACAGTTCAGGGTTTTGCCCCTGGGGGATTTTCTGAAAGCTGCTGGAGAGCAGAACAAGCCCTTTGCTTTCTGACTGCTCTGTCACACTCATATTTCACCCCAGCAACGTCCCAGCCTTTCTGCACAGATGGACACACAGAAAATTGTGAGGCTGGGACTTTTCTTCAGCAGAAAACTGAGCTCTGCTCACTTTTTGGACCTTTTTCTGTGCACATGAACCAGAAGGAGAAACCAATTTTGCATTTTTACAGAATTTAAATCATGTTTGGGATAGAGGGAGAAGGGCCCCCAATGGAGAAATGAAGGGTGGGCGTCACCATAGGTCATCATGACAAAACAATAATATAAATTTAATATTAGAAAATACTTTTTCAGCTCCAAAATCATGCTGCAGGCTCCATCAACTCCCATGCCTGCGCTGAAATCCCTGCTGCCATCAAATCCCAAGGTTCAGATGAAGTGTCCTGGGGCAGGCCCGTCTCTTTTACACTTTTCAGTCAGTCCCATGATGCTGCTGAAGTGAATTGGCACTAATTACTAATTTAAATAATAATAAAATTATTATTAAAAATAATAGTTTGTAGATCAGCTTGGTTTTTAAATATTTTCCTGCATTTTTCCCCTTCACCTTCAAAATATGGAATAATAATTAAAATATATGGAAACGAGGAAAAGAAAAGCAGCTAAGCAGGAACTACATTTTACTAACTAATTTCATGCTGCCATTTGGGAAGAGAAGGAAAGGAAGGAAACTCTTTTTTCTGTGAGTTTTCACCAACTTAAACTAGTTTTTTTTGTGTGCAGTTGGTACCATGAGACACAGTGATCACAGGTGAACATCACCTTGCTGTGCAGGTGACAGGATTTGGCCTGACCAAATGGTTAAATCCCAGCAGCCTGATACAAACCCTAAATAATTATAGGTCAAACCATATCTGAGACCTGTTTGGCCACAGACAGATTTGGATCAGTGACAGGAGTGACACCAGCCCTGTGCTGCCCCAGGTTTCCACCTCTGAGTGATTCCCCTGCCTCACTGGGATGACAGGAGCATCTCAACAATCCCGGACTTCTGACAGCCCTTTTGTCTCCTGGAACTCAGCAGCTTTCCTGGGGAGGGTCCCTCCAATCCCTTTTCTCCTGGGGAGGGTCTCTCCAATTCCTTTTCTCCCAGGGAGGTTTTCTCCAATCCCCTTTTTCTCCTGGGGAGGGTCTCTTCAGCTTCTTTTTCCCCTAAAACTCAGCAGCTTACCCAGGGTGGGTCTCTCCAGTACCTTTTTCTCATGGGGAGGGTCTCTCCAGCCCTTTTCTTCTGGAGAGGGATTCTCCAACCGCTTTCCCCCCTAAAATTCAGCAGTTTTCCCAGGGAGGATTTCTCCATCTGCTTTTTCTCCTGGAGAGGGTGTCTCCAATCCCTGTTCTTCTGGGGAGGGTCTCTCCAATTCCTTTTCTCCCAGGGAGGTTTTCTCCAATCCCTGTTCTTCTGGCGAGGGTCTCTGCAGCGCCATCCTTTCCAGGGAGGGTCTTTCCATCCCCTTTTCTCCTGAGAAGGGTTTCTCCAGCCATTTTTCTCCTGGAGAGGGATTCTCCAAATCCCTTTTCTCCTGGGGAAGGTTCTCCAGACGCTTTTTCTCCTGGGGAGGGTTTCTCCAGCCCCTTTTTCCTGGAGAAGGCTTCTCCAATTCCTTTTCTTCCAGGGAGGGTCTCTCCAGCCCTTTTTTCTCCTGGGGAGGTGTTCTCCAACCCCCTTTTCCCCTAAAACTCAGCAGCTTTCCTGGGGAGGGTTTCTCCAGCCCCTTTTCTCCTGGAGAAGTATTCTCCAATTCCTTTTCTTCCAGGGAGGTTTTCTCCAGCCCCTTTCCCCCTAAAACTCAGCATCCTTCCCAGGGAGGGTCTCTCCAATTCCTTTTCCCCTGGGGAGGGTCTTTCCATCCCCTTTTCTCCTGAGAAGGGTTTTTCCAGCCATTTTTCTCCTGGAAAAGGATTCTCCAAATCCCTTTTCTCCTGAGAAGGGTCTCTCCAATCCCTTTTCTCCTGGGGAAGGTTCTCCAGCCCCTTTTTCTCCTGGGGAGGGTTTCTCCAGCTTCTTTTCTCCTGGAGAAGGCTTCTCCAATTCCTTTTCTTCCAGGAAGGGTTTCTCCAGCCCTTTTTTGTCCTGGGAAGGTCTCTCCAGCTCCTTTTTCCCCTAAAACTCAGCAGCTTTCAGGGAGGGTTTCTCCATCCCCTTTTTCTCCTGGAGAGGGTTTCTCCAATTCCTTTTCTTCAAGGGAGGGTCTTTCCAGCCCCTTTTTTTCCTGGAGCTCAGCAGCTTTCCTGGAGAGGATCTCTCCCATCCCTTTTCTCCTGGGGAGGGATTCTCCAATCTCTTTTCTCCTGGAACTCAGCAGCTTTCCTGGGGAAGTTTTCTGCAATCTCTTTTCTCCTGGGGAAGGCCTCTCCAGCCCCTTTTCCCCCTAAAACTCAGAAGCTTTCCTGGGGAGAGTTTCTCCAATTCCCTTTTTCTCCAGGAGAGGATTTCTCCAGCCCCTTTTTTCCTGGAACACAGCAGCTTTCCTGGGGAGGGTCTCTCCAATCCCTTTTCTCCTGGAGAGGGATTCTCCAATTCCTTTCTCCTGGGGAGGGTCTCTCCATCCCCTTTTTCTCCTGAGGAGGTTTTCTCCTGCCCTTCTCTCCCAGGAAGGGTCTCTCCATCCTCTTTTCTCCTGGACCGGGTCTCTCCATTCCCTTTTCTTCTGGGAAGGGTCTCTCCAGCCCCTTTGCCCCCTAAAACTCAGCAGCTTTCCCAGGGAGGGTCTCTCCAATCATTTTTCTCCAGGAGAGGGATTCTCCAGCCCCGTTTCTCCCAGGGAGGGTCTCTCCAGCCCCTCTTCTCCCAGGTAGGGTCTCTCCAGCCCCGTTTCTCCCAGGGAGGGTCTCTCCAGCCCCTTTTCTCCCAGGGAGGGTTTCTCCAGGGCTGTCTCTCTGCTGTAAGCTGAGCCACCCAGGCCGGAGGTTTTAGCCCTCCTGAGGCATTTGGAGGAAGGGTTTTTAAGCTCCTCAGCACATAAGCCATGCGAGCATCTGGCCCTAAATCCCCTAAGCTCGGGCACTTAGCGGTGATACAATAGCACTGGATGGGCTGCTCGCGGTGATGCTGCCCTGACGGAAGGGCTGGAGCCTCGGGGCGGCTCCTCGGGCTTTGCCCTCTCCGGAAAAGTGGCAAATGTGCCTTTTCCACGCAGCAATTCCTCTGGGCAGTCGCTTTTTGCAGTCCCCGAGCTCCAAAAGAGCTCAGAGCTGTCGGCATCCTGTGCCAGGAGGGTTGGGGACAGCAGTGCTGATGTTCCCAGGGCACAGCTGAGCTTTTCCCCTTTTATCCCTTTGCTGAGGATGAGGAGAGTCCATCCAGCCTTCTCATCCCTCCCTGCTCCTCCAGAGAGTGGCTCAGGGAATCAGAGGATGGCAGAAAATCCTGAGCTGGGACACACAGGGCATCCAGTCCAAATCCTGATGTAGGAGACACAGGGATCGTCCAGCCCAAATCCTGAGCTGGGACACACAGGGATCGTCCAGTCCAAATCCTGCACAGGAGACACGGGGATTGTCCAGTGCAAATTCTGAGCTGGGACACACAGGGATCGTCCAGTCCAGCTCCTGAGCTGGGACACACAGGGATCGTCCAGTGCAAATTCTGAGCTGGGACACACAGGGATCGTCCAGTGCAGCTCCTGAGCTGGGACACACAGGGATCATCCAGCCCAAATCCTGATGTAGGACACACGGGGATCATCCAGTGCAGCTCCTGCACAGGACACACAGGGACCATCCAGTGCAGCTGCTGCTCCTGCACATGACGATCCCAGGAATCCCATCCTGTTCCTGACAGCACTGTCCGAACGCTCCTGGAGCTCTGGCAGCTTTGGAACATTCCCATTCCCTGCAGACCGTGATGTTCAGCCTCTGTTTTGTGTTGGCTGCCCATCACCATCCCAAAATGCCATCCCCTCGCGCCAAACCCAAATCTTTTATCCCGACTCACTCCTATTTGGTTAGGAGCCCATTGTGGCATTTCCTAGCGGGGCTGGCTGAGCAGCACCACCCCCTTCCTCCCCTCTCAGATGTCCCGGGGCTGAAGGGGCTAATCCTTTACATTAACCAGCCCATTAACCATTGTGCCTGTAAAAACACCCAGCCTGTCACAAAGAGCGCTGGCTCTGCTCCCTCCTGTCCATCAAGTTGATGGAAGATAATGTGTAAGGGGATAGCCCGGCCCGCTGCGTGCTGTTGACACTGGGAAGAAAGATCCCGGGGCTGGAGTGGCACTCAGGTTACAGATGAGCTGGAAAATCCACCCACTCCTGAGAGTGGTGACAGCTTTGTACACAAACCCCTGCTGCCCGGGATCTGCAAGGGCTGGGCTGCGAGGAGCCGGCAGGGACGGGCTGGGGATGCTCATGGAGGTCAGCTGGGGCAGCCCCTGTGGAACCTGGGTGGTGGAGCATCAGTGGAAGGAGTTATCAGCTTAAAATAAATCAAACTGAGGGATCTGCTCGCTTTCATTTCTGGGCTGGGCAGCACGAGGGGCAGGGGAGGAGCTGGAAGTTGTGGTCGTTCTTGCAAACACTCCAGGCTGTGGTGGATAATTCCCAAGAGCCTTTCCAGTCTGCTTCCAGGATTTTGGCATCCCAGACAAGGCATCAGGGCCAGCAGTGTCCCACTGAGGAGCTCTGCCCTGTCCTCCTGCTCTGACACCAACACTCCACTGCTCATCTCACACCAGGAATTTTATAAACGCTTCAAGGCAAGGCTTCAATATTAACTTTTTTTTTCAACTTTGCCAGCTTGGTGGTGGAACATGAGTGGAACGAGTTTTCAGCTTAAGAGAAACCAAACAGGAGGATCTGCTCACTTTCCTTTTAGGGCTGGGCAGCACAAGGGGCAGGGGAGGAGCTGGAAGTTGTGATCGTTCTTGCAAACACGCCAGGCTGTGGTGGATAATTCCTAAGAGCCCTTCCAGTCTTCTGCCAGAATTTTGGCATCCCAGCCATGGCATCAGGGCCAGCAGTGTCCCACTGAGAAGCTCTGCCCTGTCCTGCTCTGACACCAACACTCCACGCTCCACTACTTCATTGCACACCAGGAGATTTATAAAAGTTTCAATATTAACCTTTTTTCAACTTTGCCCATTGGGTTACCTCCTTTGAAACTCTGGTGTTGGAGCATGAGTGGAGCAAATTATCAGCTTAAGAGAAACCAAACAGGGGATCTGCTCACTTTCCTTTTAGGGCTGGGCAGCACAAGGGGCAGGGGAGGAGCTGGAACTTGTGGTGGCTCTTCCAATCGTGCCAGGCCGTGGTGGATAATTCCTAAGAGCCCTTCCAGTCTTCTGCCAGAATTTTGGCGTCCCAGCCATGGCATCAGGGCCAGCAGTGTCCCATCCAGGACACCATCACTCCACACTCCACTGCTGCATCTCACACCAGGAGTTTTATAAATGCTTCAAGGCAAGGCTTCAATAGTAACTCCTTTTCAAGTTTGCCAGCTGGGTCGTCTCTTTTTAAACCCTGATGTTGGAACATAAGTGGAGTAAATTATCAGTTTAAGAGAAATCAGACAGGGGATCTGCTCACCCTGCTTTCTGGGCTGGGCAGTTGGAGGAGCTGGATGCACAAGGGTGTTGTGGGGGCCATAAGCAGCTCTGGCAAACACTCCAGGCTGTGGTGGATAATTCCCAAAAGCCATCTCTGGGATGTGTGGCACTCTGCTGCCAGAATTTTGGCATCCAACCCAAGGCATCAGGACCAGCATTGTCCCTCCTTGGGACAAGCCCTGCCTTGTCCTCTCGCTCTGACACCAGCACTCCACTGCTTCCCCTCACTCCAGGAGTTCTATAAATACTTCAAGGCAAGGCTTCGATATTAACTTTTTTTAACTTTGCCCCCCAAAAGCGTGTTTTTCTGCTTTTTTTTTTCTCCATGGGAAAAGGTTAAAAAGTCAGCTTCCAACCTGCAGTGGCTCAGCCCGAAGCAGAACATTTCAGTTTTATCAGCTGGCACGAAGGGATCTGTTTCAAATCATTTTTGACAGCATATTAAGCTGCATTTCTATCCCAGCTTGAAACTGGCCCGCTCATTGTCATTCCCTTTCTCTGGAAACAACTGGCTTTCAGGAATGCTTGGCTCCTCCCTCTGGGCTCACATCTCCCAATGGGATGCTGTAGTTCCTATCAGCCATGCAGGGACATTCAATAGCTGTTATCAGCAATGTCCCTTCCCGAGGGAGGTGTGAATGTGGTCACTCAGAGAGAGAGAGATAAGGCAAACTGCCCGCTTGACAAAGGTAATCTGCCATACAGATGGTAATAGAAAACATCTTGCCTTGCAGTCTTCAACACCAGGTGAAAGAGCTGACTGGGGGAATCACTGGGACATGAACTTGGCTCAGAGGAGAAGAAAGAAGGGCTTGGATTCTCAGAACGTGGATCCAACAAAGGAGCAGTTCGATTTGCACTTGGTCTGAGAAGAGCCCGTGCAGCCAGGTGGGATAAACTGAAATACAGCATTGCAGAAATCCTGCATGTCCCTTAACTCAGACATTTATTCACCAGCAGGCATGGCCAGGCTTCACTGCTGGCTGTGACATTCCGTGGAACAGCACAAATATGGAATAAAGGCCCCTGAGTACTCCAGGATTCCCTAGGATGGATGCAGTGTGTTGAGATTAGGTGCAGTTTTTAGAATAGAAGCTCACAGAGAAGGATTGTTCACTGGAATATTGGAAAATTATTGAAAAGGAAAATATTGACCAAAACTGTCTTTTATATTTTCTCATGCACAGCCCTTCACTGCTGATGTAGCAGCTCCTCTTACAAAGCCAGAGAATGGAGAAATAGAAAATTATCACTGGTTTTCCCAGAGAAGTTGTGGCTGCCATTTCCACATATCTGGAAATGCTCAAGGTTGGACTGGGCTTGGAGCAACCTGGAATAGTAGAAGCTGTTCCTGCCCAGGGCAGGGACTGGAACAAGAGTTTTAAGGTCCCTTTCAATCCAAACCACTCCATGATCCTGATTCTAAGATTTAGAGAGTCTGGGGACTGCTGTGACTCTGACTGTGGGCCATGGGGCAGAATTTGTGTTGAGATCTAAACTTTCTCCAAGGAAATAGCTTTGTGTAATGAATACTCCCCTAAATAACTATTTTAAATTCTTTTTCTAATGGTTCATGTAGAAATAAAAGGGACTGGTGGTGGATTTCTGGTTACCTAAACCAAGATGTCTCTGTTCAGTTCCTCCTGATTTATGTCAGGAGCAGGAGTGGTGCTTCCCTGCCCTGCTCCTGCCCCATCAGCCATGAAGAGTTAATGGCCTGTGATGGGACGCCAAACACTTCAATTCAGCAGTTTGGATGGGAACCAGCAGCTCAAGTCAAGAGCCCTTTGGAACCCAAGCTCAGACTTCCTGGTCATGTTTCACCCTCAGAGAAAAGCTGGTTTTAGTGTTTCCCCTGCGTGTCCAATCCCATAAAATGCCATAAGACTCTCCTTTCTGCATCTCCTGGGTGCCACAGATTCTGTTTCCCCAAAGGGCAGGGATGTTGCAAACTCCACGGGGGAACACCTAGAATGTGGTCAGCAACCACAGCAAGGTGCGCTCAGCTGATTTCAGCACCTCATTTCCCTCTATAAAGGGCTCTGAGGGGAATTAATCTCCTAGAATGAGCTTCCTGAAGCCAGAATTGCCAGTGATATCTGCCCTTATCAGTGGAAATAATAAAGCAAGGGATGCCAGGAGATCATCAGTGCTCAATCCCCCTACCTGGGGATGCACTTTTGGGGAGTGAAGTGCTGATAAATCTCATTTCTTGCCTTAGGGAGGAGAATAAGCGCTAGTCAACGTGTTAATATTTTTAATATTTTAATAGTTTAAATATTTTATTGTTTAATATTTTAATATTTTATCACTTTAATAATTTTATTTTTAATATTTTATCACTTTAATAATTCTGTAATTTAATTCTTTAATAATTCTGTAAGGACAGTGGGCGTTACATGGATAGGTAACAACAGCAGCTCAGCTCTGGAGATCTCAGTGAGAAAAGTTAGAATGAGGAAGACAGAGAGAGAGAGAGAGATTTATAAAAATAAAATAACACAGACAGCAGCAGCATTGCATTACAAGCCCTTCACCCTGGAACCTGGAAAAACATGGAGACTTTTGTTTTACAGATGCAGGAATTCGACTTTATTTTTGTTCCCTTCTCTTCCTTTTCACAAGGAATCCTGAGCTGAGCTCCCTGCTCGCTTACAGCACGCTGCCTTTGGCTGGCTCCCCCAGGCTCTTCCCTGCAAGCCCTGCAGTGAATGGTTTAATCCCTTGGACAGGAGCTGGGGAAGCTCTGGAGCAGCTCCCTCATTCCCTGGGCCAGCCCACGCATGTTCCCGACTCCACCGGGATCTGTTTCTGTGTGCTCCCGCATTCCTTTGGCCACAGGGGTGTAGAAAACCACCCCATTGCTCCTCTTACATAAGGAAATGCCCTGGCAGAGCCAGCCTTGGTTTTGTCGCTCAGCTTCCATGCCTGCTCTCCTCCTCCCCTCTCTGCGCTGCTCGTAAAAGCAGCCACGAGGCCACCGCAGGAATCACGAACCCAGCGAGGTGGGGAGGTCTCCACACAAATGTTGCTGACTTGGGCTTTCAGCAGAGGTTTACAGGGCTTTTCTAGCCTGGGCTTTCCCCTCCAGGGCTTGGGGCTCGGTGCTGGTGGACACAGGAGAGGACTTGGCCCAACAAAATGCAGGAATTGGTGGTTCCAGTAACCACTGGCTCCAAGTGAAGACAGAAAGCCAGGAGGGGAGGCATCGGGAGGGAGGAATTTCCACCACAGCGTGATGTTGGCTTTGTGATTCAACACAATCAACATGTGGGGATTTTATTTCTCCTTTTCCTTCTCCTTCTTCTCCTTCCTCTCTTTCTCTTTCTTCTCTTCTTTCTCTTTCTTGTTCTCCTTCTTGTCCTTCTCTTTTTCCTTCTTCTTCTTCTTCTTCTTCTTCTTCTTCTTCTTCTTCTTCTTCTTCTTCTTCTTCTTCTTCTTCTTCTTCTTCTTCTTCTTCTTCTTCTTCTTCTTCTTCTTCTTCTTCTTCTTCTTCTTCTTCTTCTTCTTCTTCTTCTTCTTCTTCTTCTTCTTCTTCTTCTTCTTCTTCTTCTTCTTCTTCTTCTTCTTCTTCTTCTCCTTCTCCTTCTCCTTCTCCTTCTCCTTCTCCTTCTCCTTCTTCTTCTCCTCCTCCTCCTCCTCCTCCTTCTCCTTCTCCTCCCCTAACCCTAACCCTCCTCCTCCTCCTCCTCCTCCTTCTCCTTCTCTCCCTTATATCCTTTTTCTCTTTCTTCTCCTTCTCTTTCTTCTCTTCTCCCCCTTTTTGCTCCCCTCTTCCTTATTTTCCTCTCTTGGTTGAAAGTGGATGTGGTCTCCCTACAGCAGACACAAAGATTCCTCCAAAGATCCAAGGGCAAACCTGCCACAGCAGGAAAAACACCTGGGACACCCATCCTGGTGCTTCTGAGCTTTGGGTGGCTCAAAAAACACCTCCCACTTGCACATTAGAGCAAAAAACCATCACTTTGAGGAGCAGGTAGAATGCTTTTCCTCCAAAGCCAAGGCGCTGGTGGTGGATGTGTCTGGAAAAGCTGTGGAGAAGCTGTAGCCCCACACATCCCATTGGTTTTTCCATACTTACTCCAAGTAGCTGGAGCTCTGGAGCAATTTACACCACCCAGGACGTTACCTCGTGGTGGGGTGGCTTTACAGAACAACCAGGTTTGCTTTTCTACCACTGCCTTCGCTCATGGCTGGCACTTCCTGAGGAGACAGCTCTGTGATGAAAATAGGGTTGGTATTTTGAAATGTTTTTTTTTCACTC
Organism: Geospiza fortis; assembly: GCF_000277835.1. Classification (NCBI taxonomy): domain Eukaryota; kingdom Metazoa; phylum Chordata; class Aves; order Passeriformes; family Thraupidae; genus Geospiza; species Geospiza fortis. The sequence continues at coordinate 92,791 of NW_005054466.1, forward strand.
ACAGAAAAAAAAAAGCTGTGCCTGGAGCAGGCTGCATTTTGCAAACGTATGTGAGCGTCTGAGCATATGCAAATGTAGCATTTTGTGGGATGGAAGCATTCTGGGTTAACCTTTGTCAAAAAACAGAATTTTCATGTCGTCGTGACTTTCCATTTTGAGGATTGTTTTCTATGCTGTAAAAGCTATCATAATTCCTTAAATTATTACAGCAGGCCTTATCTGTTTCATACATGTGAGAGCTTTCTATTTCTATGTACTTGTTTTTATTGTGTCCTCTTCCCTAAAAAAAAAATAATTCAGGTTATTTTCGTATTGCCAACAGTGATTTTCTTCTTGAATATTTTGAACTATTTCAGAAGAGGAAAGTCCACATTTTTATGAGCACCTGGAAGTGTCTCAGAGGCAGACAAGGAAGAGGAATTACCACGGATGTCAGGAGTGTGGAGCTGTGACTGGAGGTGTCTGGTGGGCATAGGAACAGCATCAGGAATGTGGTGGGAAGGCAACAGAGAATCCCAGAGCATGAGGATGCTGGATGGGAGGTGAAGATCATCTACAATGGAGATGTGCAGGTCTGGGCAAGACACCCCATTTATAATGAAAGATAATCATCATAATCATAACATAATCATAATAACAAGACACCCCATTTATAGTGTTCATAATGATCAGGGAATGAGTCAATACAAGAGGGAGTATCCAGGGTAAATTCATCCCCCAAAATACGGCACTAAAGATGGATGAACACTAGAAAGGACAGGGAATCTGAAGCTGGAGTCTCTCACGCATTGGGGACCATCTCACTGGGAGGATTCCCTGGGCTCACTGTCCTTAAACTTCTCCCTGGAGAGGTTCCACATCCACACTGCAGAAAATAAATCCTTTATCCAGACCAGCAGCTGCAGGAAAACAGCTCTTAATAACATCACCGATCATGGAATTCTAGGGTTTGGGTATGAAGTGATCTTAAACCTCAGCTTTTTCCACCCAGCATCCAACACCTCTTACTCCTCATGGTGCATCACTACTGATGAGAAGCGATTTTGACCATGAAACCCATAAAAAAGTGACATTATGGGCCAGACTGGTGACTGGTGTCAGTTGGAATCTCCGGAGAGATGCTGATTCACTCAAAGCTGGGGACACATGACTCTGTGTTCTGTTTGGAAAATCAGACAAGCCATGTACGGGAAGGCTCAGTGTGGGATTTCCCATCTGGAAATGCCATCTGGGAAAGGCACCTCAGTGGCACCTAATTCACTGGGTAATCACAGCCTCACCGTGATGACCACAGGGAAAAAGATGTCCTTCCCTTTCCAAGGATCCTCTGTAGTCCTGAGACTGCTCCTGTCTCGAGAGGAAAATGACTGTGAAAGAAAACATTCCTGCATCCATCTCTGTCTCAGACATCTTTTATGAACAATCCTTTCCTTAGGATTTTTCCTCCTGAGAAGCTGAGAGGCCTCAGGAACAAAATGTAAACAATGATTATCTGCTGCTGTGGAATGCAACAGGTGCATCTGTGATTGGCCCATGTTGGTTGTTTCTAATTAATGGCCAATCACAGCCCTGCTGGCTCAGACAGAGAGTCCAAGACAGAGCCTTTGTTATTCATTCTTTCTTTTTCTATTCTTAGCTAGCCTTCTGATGAAATCCTTTCTTCTATTCTTTTAGTATAGTTTCAATATAATATATATCATAAAATAATAAATCAGCCTTCTGAAACATGGAGTGAGATCCTCATCTCTTCCCTCATCCTCGGACCCCTGTGAACACCACCACACATCTCTTGGCCGGCCTTTTCAGGTAAATAAGCCTCTCCCCACTTCTCATCTGCAGCACAGCTCCAAATCATTCCAAGCAGTGCAAACTGCCTGTTTTTCCACCCCCTCTCCCCAGAAACACTGGCAAATCCCCCTTTCCCAAAGTGCCAGGGCCGTGATCCTGGATTGCAGCAGGGCTAAGCCTCCTGTTGGTCTCAGCACCTGACTGGGAGCCCCGGCAGCCAGAGAGCTTTGCCCAGGCTCCAGAGCCCAGCACAGCCCGAGCTGGGGCTCAGCAGTGACAGGGCCCTCCTAGCATCCCCTTGCCTACCCTCTGAGCTCCCTTGGCACAGGATTTGCCTCCTTCCCTCCCCGCAGCAATGTACAGGCTTGCACCGTCCTGCCGTGAGCTATCCCGTAAACAACAACAAAATGAGCTTATAACTTTAAGCCTCCCACTGAAATAAGAAGCTAATTTGCCCCATCACAGTGCTTGCCATCTGTAAGAATTAGTCCCAGGGGGAAATGAATAGAGCCATTATTCCTACCGGGCTCTTGGCTGTGTAATTCCTCCAGTGGTGAAACAGTAGACAGCGAGAGGAAAAACATAATACTTGTGTGACCAGGCTGCCATTGGCTAAGGGAGTTTGTGTGGATCTTGTTCATGAAATGAAGAGTGGGGCAGGCAGCTTAAGGGGTGACAGACCTCGCTGTCCCAAATGCTTCTTAGGCACCAAGTAATTAAAGCACTATGGGGGGGGATAAATAGGGCCAGGAGACAAAGTTAAAGGTGCATTTATTGATGGGAATGGCTCTGCTGCAAATCATTGAAAATACCAACCTCAAATTAAAATTATATTTATGCTCCTTCCAAAAGTCTCTCGCTGCCTCTCTGTGTTCTCCTTTTGTTGGGGGTGATGTTCAAAGGGAAGTGTGGCAGCCCCTAAACCCTCGTGGGTCCATCTGAGCAGTTCTGGCCAGGGAGGGTTGGATTTTTCCCTGCTGGAAACTGGCCTGATTCCTGCTTTATACTACGTGAGGATGTGGCCTCTAATTTTTTCAGCCGAGCCGAACCCAAGCCATGAAGTAAAAGGTTCACAAGGATTTTCCAGCCTTGAGTAAAAGTTACTTTATCTGAGAAGAATGAACGAGGAGGAACACGAGCACCAGGGGCAGGAGAGCAGAGGGAGACTCCTGGCCAGGAGGAAAAAAGGTGTTGGGAAAAATGGATGCTGTTCCTGGACACCACCAAATAACTGCTGTCTCCTAGAAAAGTCGGTATTGTATCAGTGTTATATCATTTCAGTATTATATATAATAATGAAAAGTCAGTATTGTATCAGTATTATATCATTTCAGTATTATATATAATAATGAAAAGTCAGTATTATATCAGGAGAACATCTGGGAACTCATCTGAACTCAAATCTTGCTGTCCAAACAAATGGAAATGCCTTTATTCCTGATGTCTGTGTCGAGGAGTGAGCCACAGTCAGAGAAACTCCTGACGTGTGTCCAAGACCTCCCCAATGTCACACAAGAATTCCCAGCTCAGGGACTTTCCCCTCCAAGCCACTTGGTTTTCCTTTGTCCCATTTATTCTGATGCTTTTTTGTGCTTTGCCAGTGAAGAAATAAATGAGTCTGCTCATGACAGGACCTCCCTGGTTCGGATTAGATGCACCCATTTTGCATCCAAAATGGACAATCTTGGAGTCTGTAGGGCAAAAAAAAAAGCATCATGGGACTGTCACCCCTTCAGCTGGGGGAAAGGCTGCTCGGGTAGGAGGGAGGGAGTCAAATTTGAGGACTTAGTAAGTGATTCCACATGATAAGCAGCTTTTCTTGTGGAGCCCAGCACCACTCCGTGCAGGCACTGGCTCCTGCCAACTTTCTGCTGCTGACACGACTTTCATAATTTTTGATTTGTTTTTCTGCCTAGAGGCAGAATAATGGAGGAAATAATGTCTCCATTGATGCTGCTGACCTGCCCTGATACTTTTGTTTGCTCTTTTCCTTGATGTTCCGTGTGGCTTTTTAATTTATTTAGTGCTACGGCTGGAATTGTGCTTTTCCCTTCCCTTCCCTTCCCTTCCCTTCCCTTCCCTTCCCTTCCCTTCCCTTCCCTTGATCCCAAATCTAGGGTGGAATTTGAGCATCATTTTAAGCCTGACCACCTCAGACACTGAATTAAAGACAAGTCCCGCATTTGCATTGAAAACATGGAATAGGAGCATCAGGAAGGGAATTGGGAACCTTTGCTGTGTTTAAAAAAAAATCCTGGAATCTCAGGCTGGTCTGGGTTGGAAAGGACCTTAAAGTTCATCCATTCCCATCCCATTCCATGTGCAGAGACACCTCCCAGTATCCCAGGGTGCTCCAAGACCTGTCCAACCTGGCCTTGGACACTTCCAGGGATCCAGGGGCAGCCACAGCTGCTCTGGGAATTCCATTCCAGGGCCTCATCATCCTCACAGGGAAGATTTCCTTCCCAATATCCCATCCATCCCTGTCCTCTGGCAGTGGGAAGCCATTCCCCCTTGTCCCATCCCTCCATCCCTTGTCCAAAGGGATGTCCAAAGTCCCTCTCCAGCTCTCTTGGAGGTTCTCTAAGCACTGGAAGGGGCTCTGAGCTCTCTCTGGAGCCTTCCCTTCTCCAGGCCGAGCAATCCCAGCTCTCCCAGCCTGGTGCTGTGTTTATAGCTGAGGTGCTCCTTGAGAGCACTTTGATGGCCCTCAAATTGCTGACCCACAGCGCATTTTGACAATTTCTTCTTCACCTTTGCTTATGAAAAAGATATTTTGAGTCTTGGTGGGAACACCAGCAGAGTTAGAGCTTCAAAGGAAAAAGTTTTGTAGGTTAGAGTCTAAATGACCTGAGAATCCAAATCTTTTCCTGCTGTAAAGATCAGGAATAGAAATTCCTTCAAAGCAGGAAAGGCTTCTGAGGCATGGCAGGTTCCAGAGGATTTTCATGCCCAACAGCTGCCTTGGCTCTCTGTGTCCAGGAGGTGAGGTGCTGGAGTTCTGCATGAATGCTCTGGATGGGGAAAGAGCAGATTTCACATCTCCTCCGAGACCAGCAGCTCCCACAGCTTTAGCTCCTAAAAAAAGAAGCCTTAACCAAACTAATTGCTTATCACATTGGGAGCTGGCAAGGGCTGTTTGGGGGTGAAGCGAATATTTGATGTCGAGAAAGAAAAAGTATTGTGTTACTGACTCAAGAAAAACACTTTGCAGCCAATTTGCACAGTTTGAGCTCGTTTCCATGGAGTTCCTGCAGGAGTGGGAGTAGATAGGAACTTGCTGTGGGATTTGCAAGTGCTGAAGCCCTGAGGTCTCTTTCTCCATCCACCACACAAACTCGTCCAGCTACGAATTGCACAGGCACGGCTCAGCAGAGCACCAACTTTTGTTAGCTAATATTTAGGCTAACTTTTGTGAGCCTAATACTTTTGTTTGCTCTTTTCCTTGATGTTCCGTGTGGCTTTTTAATTTATTCAGTGCTATAGCTGGAATTGTCCCCTTCCCTTCCCTTCCCTTCCCTTCCCTTCCCTTCCCTTCCCTTCCCTTCATCCCAAGTCTGTGATCCAAGGCTTTCCTGGGAACCCCAAGCAGGGATTTCAGGAGGGGCAACAGCAGATCCAAGGCTTTCCTGGGAATCCCAAGCAGGGATTTCAGGAGGGGCAGCAGCAGGCGCGTTGGCTCCGCGCTCGCGGGTGAAGCCCCACGAATTTCCACACACACAAGTCCTGGGAAGCCCAAGCAGGGATTGCAGGAGGGGCAGCAGCAGATCCAAGGCTTTCCTGGGAATCCCAAGCAGGGATTTCAGGAGGGGCAGCAGCAGGCGAGTTGGCTCCGCGCTCGCGGGTGAAGCCCCACGAATTTCCACACACACAAGCAGTGGAAAAACGGAGGCTGGATTGCTCCAAGCTGCCATGACGTGAGCAAGATGGCTCCCTGCAAACCTGTGGCCCCGAACTCAGATGTTCCTACTGGGAATATCACGGCACAGAACATTACCTCAGCCCCACGCAGTTCCCCGAGAGCGGCTCTGCCTTTCCGCTCGCCGCTGCGTGTTCCTCCTGCCTTTCATCTCCTGGAGAATTACCAGCACTGCCTGTTCCAGGCATGGAAATCTGCCTCCAGATCCTAAAGCCACCTCACACATCCCACAGAACACTTGTGCTCACATGGGTGGACGGCATCATAGGTCAAGGAAGCATGGCTTGTGCTGCCTTCTCCGTGCCAACCTGGTGAGGTGATGGTGACCTTCTCCTGTCCCTGGACCTGGTCCAAGGGTGTGAGAAGGTCACCACCACCGGGGTAATGAGATGAACAGGAGGCTGAGGCAAGTGAAATCTTGCTGTGGAGAAATCTCCCTGCAGCAGAGAAGAAATTCAGTGAAAACAGCAGAAATGTCCCCAGAGATGTGATGTAGGCAGGGTTGCATTGCCAGCGTTATTTAAAACTGGGTTTGTCTCAGTGTGCAGAATCCTAGGGTTGGTGGGGTCAGAGAAAGGGAAGCTTGTTCCAGCCCTTTGGAGGGGTGAGATCCACGCTGCAGAAGGTCTCAGCCTGCCCTATAGGAGATTCCAGATGGATGGGTGGGAGCACTCACCCCAAATGTCTCAGGATCAGGCCAGTGTTACACCACTAGAGTGACCGCAGATTTGTCTCATCTGAGACCCCATTTTCACAAGCCACTACCAAACAATACAACTCTGCAGCCACATTTAGCTTCAAAATGTGACATAAAATGCTTGGCTGAACCAAAACCTGGATCTCTTTGAATCAACATCCACGTGGGGCTCGTGGTGGCTCTCAGGTCTGGATGCAAACATTGGGAATCCCTGTTTAAAACTGATGCTCTTAACTCCCACCCTGGCTGGAAGTGTTCAAAGCCAGGCTGGAAAGGGCTTGGAACAACCTGGTCTAGTGGAAGGTGTCCCTGCCCATGGCACGGGGTTGGAACTGGATCATTTTTGAGGTTCTTTCCGAGGCAAACCATTCTGTGATTCCATAAATCCCTGTCTCTTTCCACGGGAGACGCCTGGATCTGACGCATGGAGAGTGGATTGCATGTAGCTCACCTGTTAAAGGGCACGAAGAGGATGAGGATGCTCCAGATGGGATTTCATGGCGTGACAGGGATGAATCATTCCAACCACCTACTCTGCAGAGCTCCTGGGTGCCCTCCCCATGCCTGTGCAGGGAAGCAGTCACAACAAAAGGATTTGGCTCCATGAGTAGGCGGTCAAGACAGTCCCACCTTCCTCCATTCCCTGGGCAAGGAGCCAGATTCTGAGAGCCCTGTCTGATGGATGGTTTGGGTTCTTACCAGACTTTTCATTACCAGATTAAACATCCCTATTTTTGCTACCTGAATCCCACTGAACACAGTTTAATTCCTGAAATATCTGTGTGGCTGCTGCCTGGGGCAAAGTCTGAGCTGAGTTTGACCTGCTTGTGCTGGAAGCAGGCAAGGTGTGCAAGGATTTCCTTGGAAAAGGAAAATCAGTAAGAGTAATGCTACCTTGTGTAGCATTTCATTTATCAAAAGTCTTGCAGAGTGTGGAATGGAAGTGAAAAATTATTTTGACAGGGCCATTTTGGGTGAATATTCCAGTGTTGGGCAAACTGTACCAAGTCCTCACGGAGTCAGGAGGATCTGGGTGGGACCCACTGTCCAGAAGAACAATTCCAGCTGTTCTGGAATAACCCTGGGCTGAAACAAAGGATGGAACAGCTCCCTTCTCTGACACAGACTCACTGTCCTTGTGAGAAGCTTCTCTGCCACTTCCAAGCTTCCCTCTTGGACTGATGAGGGAGGTGCAGCTTTTTAGCCAGCCCAGATAGAAAACCAGCCACCACCCAGCCCATGATTAGGGCCCCTCTCATTATTTTAATTTTGGGTTTGCAGTGAGACGAGCTGGCAGCCTTGAGCTGCGTTTGGCGCTGCAGAAGAGTTTAATAATCACCTAATAAAACTTCTCATCTGGCTTCCCACATCTCTCCCTTTCCCAGCTCCCTGCCCTTCCCTGCACTCCATATCAGGGATGTGGGGTTTAGAATAACACACATCACTGCTGTGGCAACCAGCTTCTCCCTCGCTGCTAATACAGGTATTTGCAGGTATCGTAATTCCCAGAAATCCCAGAAATTCCAGCCAAAAATTGGCTCTTGTAATCTGTCTCTGTGAGTTTCATCATGCCCATTTTATGGGGTTCCTTGTAGTCTCTGAGGATAAAGGAAAATTTGGATCTTTGTTTTATGTTTGTTTGTCAAGAGCACTTGGGAGTGGTTCAGTACTGAGATGGCTCAAGGTGTCTCCATAATCCTGACTTTTCCAATGAAACTTTGAACTTCCCAGTCTGGGTTCTTCCAAGGAAGGCCTGAGAATTCTGGCTTTGAGCAAAGTGATGGATTTGGAGCTTAAAATCCTGATCAATACCAGTCTGTGACTGCAATCCTGTCCCTTAGGGGCTACAGGTTCCCTTCTCTCCCTTGCACTGCTAATGTCAGGCAGCAGCCTCAAAATAAATCCATGCAAGGGAACAGAACAGCTGAAAAATTAACTTTTTTATTTTAAAAAAGGGAGAATGGCACTATAGATGTGCTATAATGGACAGCTCTTTACAAAAATTGCAGCTGAGCAGCAGGAGACAGCGCTGCTGATTTGTCTTGTACTGGATGCTCCCCTTTGGGCCAAGGGGAGGAAATGGGAATTACAACCCTCCTGAAAGCAGGACAGCATTCCGAGGAAAAAGCCATTTCTGGAGGGCAGGGAGGGAATGAGATACAGCCAGGGGCAGAAAGAGCCGGGAGGGAAAGCAGGGGGCTGGCTGGGAGCACTGGGGAGCACAGCAGGGCTCCAGGGTGACAAAGACAAATCCCCCAGGGTGCCAGAGGGGACTTCGTGGAATAATTTGCAATCCAGGATGCTGCTGACAGTTCCTGGAATGAAAACAAGCCTCTGCAGAGACCAGAGGGGGCAGGTGCAGAGTCCTGTTTACAGCTGTTTGTCTTTCTGATCCTGCTTGGTTTGAGTTTGCCCTGCTAAACCCCACATGAGGAGTTTATTCCTTTTCAGGTTCTGAGGTTTTGGTGACTCTGGGGAGAGTCAGTGGCACAGGACAAAGGAAAATCGAGCTGATTCCTTTATGATGGTTTAAAATGTTCATCAACCCACAGCCTGAGGGGCTGAGATCATGCTAAAGCTGACTTCAGGGCTCCTGGAAATGCTGCAGAGTCCCACAAATAAACTTATTTATGAATTTTTAATGAATTTATTTATGAACTTTATTCATTAATTTATCCAGCCATTTTTCTTGGCCAGTTGATGGAACAGCAGCATTTTTTTCACTTTAAAGTGGCTGCATTCACCAGATCTTGTGTCTTACATCCAAAGACCTCTTTGATTGACTCCAAGAAGAGCTGAGGTTTCCAAGCTCAGGTAGATTTCTACACCATAAACATCCCTATTTTTGCTACCTGAATCGCACTGAACACAGCTGAACTCCTGAAATATCTGTGTGGCTGCTGCCTGGGGCAAAGTCTGAGCTGAGTTTGACAGCACTGCTCATGCTGGAAGCAGGGAAGGTGTGCAAGGATTTCCCTGGAAAAATCAGTAAGAGGGATAGCTTGTGATTAGCATTTTATTTATCAAAAATCTTGCAGAGTGTGGAATGGAAGTGAAAAATTACTTTGACAGGGCCATTTTGGGTGAATTCTCCAGTGTTGGGCAAACTGTACCAAGTCCTCAGTGGGATCTGGGTGGGACCCACTGTCCAGAAGAACAGTTCTGGAATAACCTTGGGCTGAAACAAAGTTCACCGCCAGTGGATGGAACAGTACCGTCTCTGATGGACAGTGGGGGTTTCTCTGCGAGGAATCCCATCCAACCTCTGCCCTGGGCTGACCTTGCTCGGGTTTGTGAAATCTGAGAGGATCCCGGCCCTCGGTGGCCCAGCGTGTGTCCAAGTGCACTTGAGGAATGCCAGCAGGCAGAGAGGCTGGGTAAACCTCTGAGAAGGCAAAGTTTCCTGCTCTGTTATTGTTGAAAACACTTCTATAGGATCCTTTCTTGGAGAGGTCATTCTGATTTGTTTCCTTTTTTTTATTTTCGAAAGTCGCTTCGGCATCTGATACCTTGTGCAATGTATAATTCCCGTGGTCCAAAGAGCTTTAGAGCGCCAGGAAATCCAGAATCTTGGCATGGATAACACAGGGCTGCCTGGTTTCTCTGTGCTTGTGGGATCTCTGTGACACCAGGGTCTGTGGTGTGCTCGGGGATCAGCTGTGGGCTCTGCCCCAGAGACCCTGGCAGGGAATCCCCCACCCCTGCAGGAGCCCTGGACAAAGAAGGTTTGTTCTTTAAATGAGGGCTGGGAGGAATAAAACACTGACTTCTGCTCTCCTTGAGGGCAGGGGGAGAGAGGTGGTGGCCAAAGAATTGATTGATCACAGCGCTTTGGGTCCTGCAAACATCGCTGCAGTGGGAGCTGCGTGCGCGGATAAACTGGGGGCGGGCAGTCCTGAAGGATGGGCCTCCTGCAGGCTGTGGAGCCATGGATAAATTACATTTATTCTTCCATTTCACCTCCATGAGCTCCATAATTCATCTCTAGGCCGACAGCAGCTCGGCCTCTGAGCAGCCTGCGAATTCCTGATTGGAATTATCAAAGTTGCTGCTCTTTGCTCTCCCAGGTAAAGTTCTCTCCCCCTTTTCCTCTCCAGAGTGACCCAAAACTCAGGGTGGGATCCAAATAACGTCTGTGTGAAAAGGCAGCACCACAGAGAGAGCACTAAGCAGGATTATTTTGCTTTATAGAATACAGGTATTTTGATAATATTAAAATTATTTCAGTTGACATCCCCTTTGTGGACAGGACAAAATATTGCAGTGACTCAAACAAACGTTGTTTCCTGTTTTAAAGCAGTGATAAAGTCAACTGTCAATATTCAGTGATAAAATCAACTGTCAAAATTCAGTGATAAAGTCAACTGTCAATATTCAGTGATAAAATCAACTGCCAGTCTTACAGTGACCTGGTAGGAGCAGATGATATAAATGGGATTTGGACAAGTGGAAGAATTTCTGGTTCCCATCAGCTAAGGATCTTCTCCCTGGGTTTTTTTTCCCTGAAAAAATCTACCTCAGCACTGTGAGTCCACAAATATCTCCTTGGTGGACCTAGAACCCCCCTTCTTCCTTTCAGAGCTGGAATTCCACACTTGAGAGTCTTCCTTTCCCCAGGCAAATTAGAGCAATTAAAAAAAAATTCAAATTATTAATTGTAGCCATGCATGGAGAACACTCACAGGAGCAATGCAATTGAAAAAAGCAAATATTGGTGCACATGGAGAAAACTCAGATTAATAGTTCCTAATTAATCAGAAATTTAGGATCATTTTTTTCCTCTCCCTCTCTCTCTCTAACCAGAATTAGAAAGAAGGAATTTTTACAGGACAAGCCTGATGTTAAATAAAGCTGAGATTGGCAACTTCCAGTCCTGACTAGAAACTGGTAATTGATAAGAAACCAAATCAGTGAATGAGAAATTATTATTCTTCACTAATCTGTTAAAAGTGATAACTCAGGAAGAAATAGAAATCTAAATTCTCTCCAACTTTGGGAGAATTAAGAAGTTATTCTGGCATGATGAAACCCATTTTTCTTAACCTAGAAAATGGTCAAAAGCCAGTATTTCTACAAACATGCAGCATGTGATGCTGAAATTGAAACAAATCCTTGATTTCTGTTGGGAAATGGATCCTAAATGTCAAATTCATCTCACCTGACTTCATTATTCATCTCACCAAGGTTCTTTTGGTAGTCCATGGAGTGGGAGATGCATGCCTAAAGAGTGATTTCTCCTTTCTGGAGCTGCCTTGATTTTTCCCCAGAATAAAAATAAAGAGTGACCAGCTAAGACTTAAAGGGCCCATCCAGATTCCATATTTAATGGTCAAAGTGACTTTCAACAGAAAGGGCAGGAAAACCATCTTTATGCAGAGAAAATGGGAGAACCTGGTGAGTGCAAAAGGCAGGGATTTTCATCAAGAGCTGAAAGAACCTCAACTGACCCTTCCAATTCCGGTTTTGGTGTTTTACACATTCAGGAGAGCAGAGTCCCCCGTTCCACAGCTCAACACACTGAGATAAGGAGAGACAGAAGTGGAATGATCCCATATTTCAGGTGGGAAACCCCAGACAGGGAAGTGAGCATGGCTCCCAGGCTGTGCATGTGCCCTGAGCCCAGGATGGGCAGGATGCATGGCCACGATTTTACATTCCCTGTGCTGAGAGCTTTACCTGCAAAACCTCAACCTTTCCTGATTCTGTGCATCCACAAATCATCCAGGCTCTGTTAATGTCACTTTTCCAGTGCAGCAGGGCTGGGGATTTTTTGTCCCAGAACTGGGAATTCTGCAGCTGCTGCTCTGGTGAGAAGTCCTGGCTAAATGACCAAATTTTAATTTTCTGCTTGATGAAATTCTGGGGTAGCTGAAGAAGACATTTCATGGAAAGTGGAGCTGTCATTACAAATCTGACTTTTCAGGAGGTGAATGGATAAGACAGGGGGTAAATTTACTGTAAAACTGCTGCATGGGGTGAGGGTTGTGCCTTTTGACCCACCTGCATCCCTGGATCCTCTTGCAGGACATCCACGGGCCTACCTTTGTCTTTGGCTCACGAGACAAGATTACCTGGGGCTTTAAAACACTCCAGAATGCAAATCCTCACAAATCCAAGGCATGGCATCCCAGGGGATCTGCAGCCCGGAATTCCCGTGGCTGAAGTTTGAATTTTGACAAGAGAAAAATCGGCCAACCTTGACCTGCTGAGCTCAGGGAAGAACTGGGAAATCTTTGGAGCCCTGCTTGGTGATTCATGGGGGTATGAATCTCCCCGTGCCTGCGAGGACCAGGCAGCTCTGTCAGCAGCAGCAGAATTAGGAGGAGCTGCAGGAAGAAGGGATAAATGTGCTTTAACTCAGGTTGCATGCCTGCAGAGGAACACAGGAACCAGCCCATGGCATCACCGGGAATCTGATCCCCATCATCAGTTTATTAAAGCTGCATCTTAGAAATGCACGCACATAGTGGGGATAATTCCTTCCATTCCAGGAATCCCTGGGTAAGGTTTCCAGGCTGAGTTAAGAAAGGTCAGGGTGGATGATCATAGGGTGTCTGCTGGCTTCGATGGCTCCAAAGCTCTGCAGGGATTTAGAAGGAGCCAACACATTTTCACTTGGAAGTTGGGATTTAAATAGAGATTTGTTAACGCGCTCCCCTCTCTCTCTCTCTCCTCTGTGTATCAGCTAGTCAGCATCAGCACAGAAATATTTCTTGTCTTTCCCTCATATTGCCCCACTCCTCATTTCTCCTTCCTCTGTCTTTCAGAGCTGTGACAGCAAAAAACCCCACAAAACTAAACCCCAGTCCCAGCAGGGAAAGCAATTCAATCCCACACCCCCTCTGCCTCCCTCTCTGCCCCAAATCCGCTCCTGACTCCAACTGAACATGAAATATTCCATTATTCAGCAGAAAGCAGACAAGCTGAATATTTATTAGTGTTTCCAAGCTCAGCCTGCCCAGCACCACTATCCTAAGGATTAGAGAAACCATGGAAAAGCTGGGCAAGGCCGGGGAGTGATGCCACCTCTTTTCCTGTGCCTTCATGAAAGAAGGGCCTTGAAGGTGCTCTGCTGTTTCCCCTCTCTTTGGAAAATGGCACCTGGCTGTGGAAAATAAGGACAAGCTTTCTTTTAGTTTCAATTAATGAAGAACTGAAAGGTTCTTGGGTACCTGAGAGAAGGCAAAACTCTGCAAACCTCATTTGGGATATTCAGCAAAGTCATGGACGCATCTGGGGGCATAAATTTGGGATACCATTATGGCTGGTGGACACCTCAGTGATAGGATAAATTCCAAGGTGTGCCCGCTGAAAACCAAGAGCCTGTAAATGAATGGGTTTTCACTTTTTTCTCCCCTGAAATAATCCACATTTGTAGCTCATGCTCACATCGGGAAAAATTTAATAGCTTCGGGTCGATGCCAGTGACGATATTGAGCAACTTGGCAAAGACCCCTGGAAAAAAGCCAAAACCTTTAAAAATAACAGCACCACCAATAATAATGCGAGATTCCAATTAAACTGCTGTGCCACTGCATAGGAGCAATCCACTGGCCATGGGCTACTGGGAATTTTGGGAGCAACTGGTTGGTGTGCTCTGATTTATTCAGCAGATCAGCTGCACTCACTCTGGGACTGAACACCAAGTTCTTTGCTTGCCCTCAAGTGAAATTATTATTGAGGTCAGCAGAGGTATAGAGATCCAGGCCAAGTGGGAATCTGGCACGGCAGCTCCCAGTACTACGGCTACATTTTCCATGACTTTTTAATTTTTTTTTTTCAGCAGAGAGTGCAAGTTTCAAGGAGAAAATGCTGCTTTCTGTGAAAAAGGAATGACTCAGCACATCGGAGGCAGACAGAAAGAAAGACAGATAATATGGGGGAAATCAGATCTGTCAGCTTTGGCTGACAGAGACTGGAACATTTCTCTGTCCTAAATGAGTCGAATTTTTGTCAGTTTGAAACAAACACGATGAGCTGACACTGATGAGCTGTTTATTATGGAGGCCAGGGAGTCTCCAGTTCTTTTCTTGCTCTGGATTTTCAGGTGAATTCTCTAAGCATTCCATTAAAGATTCTGCCTCTGTTTTCTTGCCCCCAGGCAGCCTTTCTTTCTTTTCCTTGCTCAGCTATATCCTGAAATGAAGGGACAAAAAATTAGTTTGTTCCTGTGCCTTTTGTCCAGACCTGGTGTAGGACTGCAGGTCCAAATCCTCAGGACTGGCGTGGGAATTGAAGCCACTTCTCCTGCTTTTTTTGTACAAAATAATTATTCTTTGGCATATCAGGATCAACTGCTCCAACCAGTCCCTGCTCCTAAATTCCACTGGTTTATCAGTCAGGAGCAAACTCTCCAAGGGGTTTGTCCAGAAGAACAGCAACAGCCCAGGCACCAGATGAGCCAAGATATGACTCCAAGGTCAGCAAGGAATCTGTTTGTGGAAGTAGGAAACACTGGGAAATAAATTTTAATGCTTTACTTTTTTTATCTTATGTGAGTGTTTAAAAACATTTGACCCAATCCAGGGTAAGTTTTTCATTTAATTCTTCATGGGCGTGTGCTGGACTTGAATATGGGTGAATTGAATTTTTGGGGTGTGGTTCCCTAGAGGTGAAAATCATTTTTTTTGGGTTGTTGGGGATGGAGGAACAGAGAATGCCAAAACACCCAAAGTTTGGGTTTCCCCTTCTTTTACACGTCCAAGCCTGACCTATTCTCCCTAAACCTCTACAATCAGTGGAGGTGAATCACCCAAACTTGGAATTATGGGAATAGAAAAATAGGGCAGGTGAATCCCAATCAGAATATCCAATATATGTATGGGATTAGCAGATATTGAAATGTGCCATCTGCTTTTTGTCTTTGGCCCTGATGTTTTTATCCCTGCATGATTTTGCAACTCGAATTTGTAACTATTGGCAGAAGGAAGGTGGATGAGGGATGGCAGGAAAAATTCATCTCTGTAAAACTTTTATAACCTTGTTAGCAATGCTATTAAAAATGTTCTCCAAGTAGTTATCAAGGTGTTTCGCTTCCTGAAATTTGGATTTATTGAAACTTCGTGACAAAAATAGTTTGGAGAAGTGAAATTAATCACTGTATTTATTAAAAAGGAAAACAACTCCCCCCCCAGAAAAAGCAAAGAAAAGAATTGTGTGAAAATATAGAAAAGAATAAAAAATAATCTATATTGAGTCCTGGGAAATGTTGGTATTTCTTCAAGAATGGTTTCAAAAATCTCCTTACAACACAAACAAGGTTTTGCTAAATGTTTAACTAAAACACCTTTTGATTTCAGGCTTCTGAAAGCTTTCAGCAGGTTTTCTGGGGGATCTGGAACCAGGACAATTCTGCAGGAGGGACTGTTTTTATAATATATTTGGCCTTGGGAAATAGAAATCTCCAAATAACGTGAGCTCATGTGGATTTCTCCTGTGGATTCCTGACCCACCTTTCAGTGCAACTAAGCCAACTTTTCATCTGGTCTGTATCAATGTCACAGAGGCACCTCCAACTTCTACCTGAACCAAAATACTCACCCTCTAAAATGCAGATTAATCATGGGGAGGTGCATTAGTTGGCTACTGGTGCTTCCCAAGGAGTTCTGTACATTTAAAAGCTCAGCACGAGGATTTATTGCCTTATTTTCCAAGTCCTTTTTCTTTCCATTATCTCAGCGCCTTGCCCAAGTGACCCTCTGATGGTGATACGCATAAATACAGCCCAGACATGCCCAGCCCGTGATTAAATACCCTGATAATTTTGAGGCCCTCAAAGAGATAGGATTTCACACTATCACAAATCCTGCTGCAGTCAACCAGTAGCCACAATCAATTACTGGGGGCGGCCGCGCTCGCGTTCCTCCTCCGGAGTTTCTTGATTAGGTGCCAACAGCGTTCAAGGCCCGTTGCTTTCCAACGGGGAAAAGAGCAAACTCCCACAGAGATATCCTCAGGAAGGGATAGAAGGGCTCTGCCTGCAGGAGGGGCAGTGGAACAGCCCCTGACCAAGGGGTGTCCCAACAAACAGTTAACCCCAAAGCCATCCCGCATCCCGCTGACCGGCTGAGGGAACAAACTTGGATAAAGCACCCAAGTGACTGACTGGGAGCCACGGCCGGTTCCAAGAACACTCCGGGACCAGAAAGCTTTGGCTGGGTAGGATTTCAAGGTCTTGTCCACAAGGATCCACAATTAAAATTTCTCGTGCTAAAGTTTCATGGTGAAATGAAAACCCTGAGATTCCAACGCTTCCCCGCTCTCCTCCCCCTTCCAAACACCACTCACAATACTCGGTGGAAGGAAAAGAAAACCTCCAGTATTTTGGCAATTGGCTCTGCCCTCTTTTACATATTTCAACTCCATCTTTTTGGAAGAGCTGTAAATCTTTCCTCCTGTTTTTCCCCCCCTCCTTGTTCTGTCTTCAGCCTGCTTGGCCGTGTAATTGCAGTGTTCATGTTACTTGCATGCATAGGAAATGATGTTTAAAGGGAAGGGAACTAAAGGTCCTTCTCCTCCTTTCTCTCCTCGGCTTCAGGGATTCACTGATAAGTGCTAGGAAGCGATAACTGGCTTGTACCAGCAGTAGTGTGGCTAACAGGGTCAGGGAAGGGATCAATCCCCTGTGCTGGGCACTGCTGAGGCCACACCTCAAATCTTGGGGTCACTTTGGGACCTCTCATGAGCAGAAGGACATTGAGGGGCTGGAGTGTGTCCAGGGAAGGGAATAGAGCTGGGGAAGGGGCTGGAGGACAAGAAGAGAAATCTGGGGGCTCAGCCTGGAGAAAAGGAGGCTCAGGAGGGACCTTGTGGCTCTGCACAGCTCCTGACAGGAGGGGACAGCCGGGGGGTCGGGCTCTGCTCCCAGGGAACAGGGACAGGAGGAGAGGAAATGACCTCAAGCTGTGCCAGGAGAGGTTTAGATTGGAAATTAGGAATGTTTTTATGGAAAGAGTTGTCAAACAATATAGGAAGCTGCCCATGGCCAGCAGAAGAAGAATATGATGCTTGTCATTCATTCACAACCATTATTATAATTCCAGAGGCATTGGGAGCCCTTTGGGAGCATCATTTGTAATAGAGCAGCCAGTGCTTCATTGCTCTGCAGGTGGGAAAACCAAATTATGGATCACAAGTCAAGGCTGGAAATGGCTCATGGCTGGGAATTCAAAAGGACTCCAGAAGGTGAAGGTCAGTTCTCCCTACAAGGTGACCTCAATCCCTGTCCCTTATTTGTCAGTTTATTTAAAATGTTCCTCTCCCTTCCTTGGAGATGTACAGGTGGACTCTACAGGAAAACCCTGTGTAGGTTATGAGCATCAAGCAATGTTTTCAAAGTTCCATGGCTATTCATATTCAGGATCTGTGGGCACAAAAAATTCAGGAAAAAAACCCCACGCCATATTTTCAGAATAAAATATTTTTTCCCTCTGATTTATCAGGTGAACAAATTTGAATCCTCTCAAAACATGATGAGATTTAAAGCTGATTTTGGTCTTTTTGTATAGGACATTTAGTCAAAAACTACTGATCAGTTCTTGGTATATTTCATTTAAATGTTTAAAAAGGAAGATTTTTTTTTCCCCTCCAGAAATGTTCCAGTCTCCACGAAATTTTCAGTGGGAAACTCTTCTGCAGTGGAGAATGAAGTGACCAAAGAGAGAGAATGAGTCATGTCCCCTCTCATGTAGAAACTGGGGTCAACACAACCCCATGGGATGGAGCAGAATCAATTTCAAATCCCTTACCGGCACAGCTTGGCCTTGTTCCCCAAAAAATTCCTTTTTGTACCCCCAGAGCAGTGAATTCCTGTCAGTACAAATATTCCCCAAATTCCCCTCAACCTGCTGTGGTGGCTCTGCCGTGTTTTGGGGAAGGTTCAAACAGGTCCTTTCGTAAGTGCTTTCACTCCCACGTTATCCATCTGTGGGAAGCTCATTCCATGGCCTCATCCCTCTCTGGCAAGTTTGGGGAGGTTTCTGGCCAGCTCCGTGATGAAGTGGTGGATCCAAGGTGTTTGGATTTGCCCTTGGCCTCGGCTTCCCTGTGACGTCCTCTCCGCTTCCAAATTAATGTGCAATTTGGGAGGGTGAGAGTGCCTCCAGCTGCCAGGGGCTGTGGGGATGGGATAATTATCCTGAAGAAACTCCTGACAAGCCAGAGCTGGAAACTGTGGCCTCGATGGAAAGGAAAATCATTATAGCCATGTAAACATGGGATGATGCCCTTCAGGACTGGCCTGTTTTTAACCTATTTTTAACCTTGTTTAGCTTTGAAATTTGCTTTGGGTTTTTGGGACAGAAGCTCGGGGTGCAGCAGAGGGGGACCTGTCCGTGTGTTTTGTTGAATGAAACATCAAATAAATGGAATAAGGAGGAAGTGATAAGGTAGGCGAAATCAGATCATAGTAAAACGATGCTTTATCTGTGACAATCAGATTAATTGGGAAAATTAATGAGACTTTTTGATTGCAGCCTTGCTGTAACTCCCTGTTTATATATGCAAGGTCTGATGAGTTGAAGAACCAGATCCATTTTGAGTCTGTTTCTGCACAATGGAATTGGAAACCTGGATGTCAGATATGCAAATAAACAATCATCTTTTTCTTCTTGTTTTGAATTAAAAGATCAATAATACCCAAGATTAATTGAGGGGTACAAAACCTGATGATATTGAGTACCTATAAACCAGATGAAATCCATCAGCTTGGAAGAGGAGGGAATTTTCCTCTTGGTTTCTCCACGGAGGCAAAGGCTGCAGTTGGATTTCAACATTTTATTGAGACCAGAGAATTCAAATGTGGTGACAAAAGGACAGGAAGAGTCTTTGTAGTCCCAGATGGAGCAAAGAAAATCAGCCTCCAAAAAAAATCAACTTCATCCTCAAAATCAACCAACCTGATCTTGCACACCTTGAAAAACAAGTGGGATTTGTCTGACCTGATGGTTCTGGTGGGTCCCTTCCAATCCAGAACATTCTATGATTCCAGGAACTGAGATTTTTGTTTCAATCTCTCTTTAAAATTGCTCTCACCAAAGGCCTCTAGCACAGAATTAATCTCATCTTTTAATGGAATCCTGCAATAGATCCAAGGATTTGTCCCCAAAAAAATCCTGGTGGGGATAAAGGGAATATGGAGGGAGCTGAGGGCACAAATGTCAATATTTTAGTGTGAATTGAGATAAATTTTTCTTTTGCCAAGAACGTACCAGTTTCTCCTTCCATTTCATCTTTCCCATCCTCCAGGAAAGGTTCCAGAATTAAAGGGAAGAGCTGATGTTAACAACCTTGTCCTTTGCTTTGGACCAAATTCCAGGCCAATCACAGCAGAACTTTACCTAATCTGGACTCCTCTCACATCAGCCACATCTGGTGTTTTCCATCCTGCTTCCCTCTGGGTGGGGTTTATTCCCAGAGGAGGATAATCAAGACTTTCCAGCCTCATTTTCCAGCTGCATTTTGGCCTTTCAGTTTAGAAGGGCTCAAAATTCTTTCCAAGGTCTTTATCGGAGCTTCCCCTTGTTTGCTGCCACAGCCCAAGGTGACAGGTCTTTCAAGTCACCCTAATACTGATTTGACTTCCCAAAATTCCTGCTACCTTTCCCATAATCTCTCTCTCTCTTAATTCCCAGCGATCAGTTGGGCTGAATTTGCAAACATGACTTTATTTGGCCGATGTCAAGTGCAAGAACCACACACATGAGGGAAAATCATGAATCCTCTGCAGAGAGAATGTGCAGGTCCACTGATTGCCTTGCCTTAACTTTTAATTTTCCTTAATTCTTGTAGCTCCTTAACAAACTGTTGATGAGTGTGCTCAATGAAATGAAGAGAGTAAATATGCTAAAAAATGTGTTTTCAAAATCCAACCCACACGTGCAGGCAGAAATTAGGTTGCAGTGTTTTAGTGGGGGACGTGTCTCTCTCTGCTGTAAAAATGTGCTTTTTGTAAGCATTTTTCCTCATTTTGCTCATTTATTCAGATGCCCAGAGTTGGGGGAGGGAGCACAGCATTTGCAACATTACAATTCTGTCCAAAATCAAATGTCAGGCTGTATCTGTCAACCTTCATTTTGCACGAACTCGGCGTTGCAAGGAAAGATTTCTGCTCAGGATTTGTGGCTTGGCTGCCTTTCAGCCCATCAGGAGTGAGGAGGAACTCTCAGCACTGGCCTCAAATGGGGTTTAAACCCCTTCAAGGACCCAAACTGTGACACTGGCCCCAAGGTGACAGAGAAACCCTTCCGTGTGGTCACAATTGTGTGGTTGAGGGCGCTTTCTGGGAGGAAAGCTAAGCTGCCATGTGGGCACGGTTTATATTCCCAGCAGAGCTGATTTCTTAATCCCCTTCTCCAGTTATGTGATTCCAGGACTCCCGCGCTTTACCTGGGAGGGCAGCTACACCTGAGCCAGGTCTAAGCACGCTGCAAGCTCACTCCAAGGCAGAAATCACATCTCCCTCCTAAGGTTTCACTCTTTGTATGGCTGGCATGGAGAACCTCTCAGGAATGGAGCCAATTGTCGTATTACATGTGCTGTTTGTCCAGGAGGAATTTTCTTTGCTTTCTCCTCTTTCTCTAGGAAGTAGCCACAAACGTCCAGTGTAGGGTTACTGGGCCCACGCAAAAAAAAAAAATTATCAGATTTTAGCAGCTATTCCTGGAATTACAATATTGTTTTGTCTTTTTTTTTTTTTTTTTCATTTTGAACCGAAATGGCAGCAGCTCAGGTGTCAATTTTCACATCAGGGGCTGTGTTCTTTTCCCTAGGAGTTCAAATTTTACAAAGATGACAGAATTACAGGGAAAGGTTTGGGTGGTGTAGGATCAATTTTTTTTTCCTTGGTGATAGAGCTGAATATTTATTTCTAAAATTCAAAGTTCTGTAATGATTATGGTTCTTTTTTGGGGGAAAAAAAAAGATTCTCCCACAAGTCTGAGCTGGAGGAAGAGATCAGGACAGACTGAGGACATTGTCAGTGTCAGTGAGGTGTTTCGTGGAGCAGCTCTCAGGAGAGTGAAGGCTCAGAGCTGATGGGCCCCAGTTTTTCCTCACCATTTCAGGAAAGGAAAAGTTTACAGAGCCCTCAAAAATACCTCTCATTGCTGTGCCATTTCTTGCCTTAACTTTTAAATTTCCTTAATTTGTATAACTCTTTAACACACTGTTGATGGGCCTGCCCAATGAAATGAAGAAATTAAATATGGTAAATGCGTTTCAAGGGTGAGGTATTTCAAGGGTGGCATTTTTGGCTGACTCCAGGATTCTACACGACCCCCAAAAATCAAATCAAATCCAAACCTCCTCGGCTTTACCCATCTTTGTAAAGAGTGTGAAATATGAGATATTGGTCTTATTGCGGCTCACCCTTACATTTCAGATCAAATGAAGACAACACAAGGAAAATGTTGACTTTTTGGAATGAGTCTAGAGCAGGTCCAGGAGTTTCTCCGAGGGTTGGAGCCCCTCAGCTCTGGAGCCAGGCTGGGGGAGCTGGGAATGTTCCCCTGGAGAAGGGAAGGCTTGAAGGAGAGCTCAGAGCCCCTTGCAGGGCCTGAAGGGGCTCCAGGAGAGCTGGAGAGGGACTGGGGACAAGGCATGGAGGGACAGGACAAGGGGGAATGACTTTAAACTGAAGGAGAGTAGGTTTAGATTAAACATTAGGCATTGTTCCCTGTGAAGGTGGGCAGGCCCTGGCACAGGGTGCCCAGAGAAGCTGTGGCTGCCCCTGGATCCCTGGCAGCATCCAAGGCCAGAGTCTGGAGCAGCCTGGGACAGTGGAAGGGGTCCCTGCTCCTGGCAGGAATATCCCACTGCCATTGTAGCTCTGATTCTTGCATAGATTTCCATGTCAATCTTGGGAAAGCAGCCTACTGAAGAGGTGGCTTTACCCATATGAATGAAAATTCTTTTAAGACAGCTCAGGAATATTTCTGAGGTGCAATTTTTGCTTTTGGCTTGTTTACTCTGCTTCTGACATTCTCAATTTGCCTTGTCATACATAGGTCACTTGAATTCATCCCTTCAACTCCTGTCCCAAAGCTGAGATGTCCTAATGAGGAAGGTGATGGCTTTCACTTCCCACACAGCAAAAAAAAGCAGGAGAAACACCTCCAGCACAGGTGAGAGCTGCCTCTGCTGAGGCCCCTTCCTCTCCAGAGGGGTTAGAACAGGACCTGAAGGTGGAAATGCTCCCAGTGGATCACTCTGAGGTTAAACTGGGATCAAACTGAGATCAAGCTGGCCCGTTTGGCATGGAGCAATCCGCACTTTGGGAAATGGGGGTGAGCATGGACACAAACAATGCCCTTTGGTTTAGGGAGTAATCTCAGTGCTCTGCAGCTGGGACAGACTCCAACTGTGCGAGCTGCCTTGGTTTGTTGGTTGCTGGTTTCAGTTTTTTCTCTCTTGAGCATTTTCCCCCTTCTTTTCCTTCCCTCTCCAAGTGAATCTCAGCAAATCTGACAGCCCCAACACTCCCCACCGTCACTACCCCTCCTGATCTGATTGAAATGCCTGCCACTGCTGCTGGTACCAGCACTGAAAAAAGAACTGGCTCCTGTTCAAGTCCTTCTCCTTTCCAAATGTTTAGGGATTTGGAGCCCATACATACAATTACTGTGTGCTTCTCGGGAAGAGAAAATAGCCAGCAGCTGTTCAGTGTCTGATCAATTATGAGTTGAGGAAGAGGAGTGGAAGAGAGGGGGGCTGTTGGTCAGAAATCTGCACACAATTAGGAAACAATGCTGGGAATGGGTGCTTGGGAGATGTGGGAAGGACAGACACCCTGCAAGCGGGGGCTGAGGCTGACAGGTCTGCAGTGGTCTGCTCAACAGGGAGAGAGAATTGCCTGTTGCAGGTTGTAGGTGAATTCTCTAGGGATTTGGCAAGGTGAAGGAGGAAGAGGAGCCAATCCTGACGTGGGAACAGGGACAACAGAGAGGGATGCTGTGAGAGGGGGTCTTGAGCAGCTCTCCTGCCCCAGCCAAGCTCTGTTTTGGTGGCAGCTTAGACACCCAGCTCCACACTGGAGACACAATTAAATGGGGGCAGCTTGGTCTGCAAGACAATTCCTGCCTCAGAGGCTCCGTCCAGCTGCCCCCACACAGGTGCTGAGTGTCATCTGGGAAGGGGAAGACACACAGGGCTGGCAAATATTGTAAAGTACCTTCAAATACTTATTCCTTAGAAGTTCTGAAAGGGACTTTGAAAGAGAGTTAAATCCCAAAACAGAAGGTTTTCCAAAGAGCAGTAGACTCCCACCCTTGTACAAAGGAATTCTGCCTGAAATCTCCATTTCATTTGGGATGAAGAAAATATTTTGTCTCATATTTTACCTGAGGTGACTCGAGATGATAATGGGGGGATAGATCCTTCACTTATTAGCATTTCCCAGCACCACATCATGGAATCGGGAATGGTTTGTGTTGGAAGGAACCCTAAAGCTCATCCAGTTCCATCCCTGCCATGGCAGGGACATCTCCCACTGTCCCAGGGTGCTCCAAGCCCTGTCCAACCTGGCCTTGGACATTGCCAGGAATGAGGCAGCCACAGCTGCTCTGGGCACCCTGTTCCAATATATTCCCTTTAACTCACAAGTCATGATGTGAGCAGCCTGGCCTGACTCAGATCATGACAGAATGGGTGTTTGGATGATGCTCACCTGAGATCCTGGGGGCACCTCTTCCATGGATAATCTGTGTCTGAGAGCCAAAGGATTGTTGAACATTATCTTATGTCACAGAAATTTGGGATGAAACTGGAGGGAGCTGTGTGTTGGTGACTAAATGAACCCATAAACCAAATTTTTTCAGAGAATGTGGGTTCATCTTGAGTATGTCCAAAATTGTGATGTATTCTAGAGCACATCCTGCCCGTTGTTGACCGAATCTCAGCAATGTCAGAAAAACTAAAGCTGTTTCCCCAGAATCCCAATCCCAGCATGGTTGGGATTGGAAGGGATCTTCAGGGAACACCTAGGCCAACCCTCATCCTAAAGCAAATTCCAAGGAGTAGGTTCCACAGGATCATGTCCACTTGTGTTTTGACTCTCCAGAGGAGACTCTACAAGGTCTCTGTTCCAGCCTGTCCCAATGCTCTTCACCCTCCAAGTAAGGAACTTTTCCCTCATATTTGGATCAGACTTTGTGCAGTAATCAGTGATAAAATGAGCACAGGAGTTTGCATCCAGCTCCAGTGAATGAGGATAAATGGAAACCATCGGTACCTTAAGGGCAAAAAATGAAAACGTTTTCAAAATTAGTCATTTCTTGGGAAAAGGCTGGGTAAAACCTGACGGCTGAAAATGTGTCAGCATGTAGTTAGGGGCGCTGAGCTCTCTAGAGCTGATGGATTTAATTGCATCCAGCATCCAGAAACGTGATTCCAGAGTCACATGAAGATGCAGAACGACAGAATCTGTCCCTCCTTCCCACAGCAACAGAAGCACTTGGTAAGTTCTGCTCAGCAGTGTCATCACCATGGATACATTAAATGTTTGTGTTGTGACACGTGGAATTTTACCTGAAGTCTCCATTCCCTTGCAATTACATAAGAATATTTATCTTCATTAAGATTATTGATCTTAATTATGTATAAAGTGCTTTTGATCAGGAACACCTGAAAACGTGACCAAAAACACTTTGAGTGTTTCAGAAAAAGAGGTTTGCACGGCCCAAAAATAGATTTATTATCTCACCTAACTACAGTAATATAAAATTTAGATGTTTAGTCAACAGAACTCTCTGCATCACATATATTCAGTGGAAAAAGCTAAAAGGTATTAATCTTAACCTAAAATATACGGGAAGAACCTTCCTCTGGACATCCCAGTCTTTCTATTGTCTGGAGACTTGCAGATGGTTGGTTTTGAATAGACATCCAACCCTTCGATGGATCAGGTTAGGTGAGAATCCACCTTAATTCCAATCTAATTTCTTCCCAGGCTCTTTCTGATGGAATTCATCCCCAAGATGATGA
>NW_005054466.1:118183-132535 GCF_000277835.1 Geospiza fortis
CTCTCTGGGCTACGTGAGAGCTCCAACGCATTTTCCCCCGGAGCCCCGGACTGGTGCTGAGCTCAGTGCAATAAAACGGGTCAGGCACGGGTTTTTTAGATTAGAGCTGCAATTGAATTCAAGCTGATTTCCCAGAACACTGATAGCCCTCCTGGCTCTGCCAAGTCAAATTCAAAGGTCGTGGCTCTTGGTGCCATTCAGATTAAACCCAGACTGTTCTAATGAGCAGGGATCCCCAAACACTCAGGGAGTTCCAGCCATTGATGGAATTTTGTCCTGGTTTCATCACGACAATGCAAAGGGGAGTTGAAGATGAAAAATTTCCTCCTCAGATAACCCAGATTAGATTTTCCCATGGTGCTGCTGGATTTTCCACTCTCCCCAGCTGACCTGACACTGCCTTTGCCATTCCTCTTCCCTGACTCAAATCACAGGGCTCCCAGAGTTCTTCAATCCACCCGGGAAGGGACCTGGGCCTCCCTCCACTCCTGGTGAGTGATGTGGGCTCCTCCCCTCTGTTCCCTGAACATCCCACAGAACCAGCACAGACCTTCTGGTCTCCAAGCTTTTCCTTCTGGTCCTTCAACTTCTTAACTCAACAAGAACCAGGGGATTCAGAGGAAAATTGGAATGTTCCCCTCTAATGTTCCCCTCTTCAATCCTCAGCGTACGAATGTGTTTTTCATGACTCACAGATGTTGTCACCTGAACGTGGAAAGTCTGGCTATTTTCTGACCTCCAGGATTAGCACAGCTTGGAGATGCTCAACCAGACACTTCCACAGCCATTAAAATTACTGCCAGTTGAGCTGCCAAAGCTTCCCAGACATCCATGATGGGTTTTTCCTATAATTTTGTGCTTTTTGGGCCTAAATGTGTCTGTTGGAGAAGATTTGTTTCAAATTTTTTTTTTTTTTTGCAAACAGATTTCAACTTTTTAAAACTAGCTTATGATATATTTTCACTGAAGATGTTGTGGTAGACTCAGTCAAGTTGACTCAAAAAAATTTATACTTTATTTCATGTTTCTTAGGAAAATAAAGTTAGGATTTGGGGAAAGGCAAGTGAGTTAATTTCTTAACCTTTGTTATTGAAGTTGTAAATGAATTATTTTAGCAACTTGATTCAGCAACATGCAATATCTATTTCTCCTACACCTTTTTTTGGAAAGCTGGTCCATCAAAGAATGAAAAAAAATCCATGCCAAGTTTTTTGGATAGCCCAGGGAGAAATAAACACCTCTGGAAGATGATTCTTCCCAAATTCCAGTAGGTATCTACCATAACTAAAAAGAATCATCTCCTGGAGATGTGCTTGCCTCCAGTGATTTTCCAGGAACTCTGTGACCAGACCACACAATGAGTTGACAAAAATCCCATGGCGTTGATAAAATGCTCTTAACATGAACAAAATATTTTTCTTCCAATATTTTTGGAGCTGATGTCCTGTGATTGCTTCCTTAGGAAAATTATAAAACAATGCCAAACCTTCTTCTCTGGTTGGTCAGATCCCAGATTTTCATCCCAGTCATCTTCTGCTTAAATTATTTCCCTGAGATACGTGAACCTTAGACAGGTGAATTTTTTAATTCTCACCTGAACATGAAGATGTTTATCAGCCATGCCAGATTTACAGCTCAGGCAGAAAACACCCAAAGCTTTCAAATTCAGATCTTTTCTGGCTTTATTTTTCCCACAGGAGAGGTTTGGGGTATCTTTGGCTACAGTTGCTATCCAAAACCCATTTAATTAATTAAAGTTCTCCCTGTAGCTTAACTCACTTCGCACACCACTTCAGGAATTTTGCCATTTCCTCTTCTGTCCTTATGCTCTCCAGCAGATACTTTCACCAGGTTCTTCTTTGTCCTCCATTATTTCCAACTTGAAAGAGAAAATTCCTACATCAAACGATGATTTGGGTAAGATAATTTGAATAACAATGACAGGATAAGAAAAGTTTTGTGTACCAAGGATAACATCTGGGATTGCAGGCAAAACTTGTCCAAAATTGTGGATTTTTTGTTTCAAACCATGGAAGCTTCATGTTTTGTACTTAATTCTTGAGATTTCCTCTCCATCACCAAATTCCCATCAATGCAGCTCCCATGGTTCTTGTCTCTATGGCTCTTCTTCACTGAGCTTTCACCACCAATTTCTGCTTGAAAATATTTCTACAGCTTGTTTCCTGTGCAAAATGCCTTTTTTCTTCCAAAAGAAATTAAAGATGTAGCAACAATGAATTCAGAATACTGTAGGAGGTGCCTGAGTGGAATTAACTTTTTATTTCATTATTTTATGTAAAACACATGAGGCAAAATTTCATTTTCTTGGATCACAGGAAACCCTTTGTGTTTTGAAGCAGAAACATTCCTGTCAGAATATGCTGAATTTTGGAAAACAGCAAACATTGATTTGTCTTCCGCGCCAAAGAGATCCAACTTGTGGCATCTTTGGCAAAAATTTCAACCTTTTTTTCTCTAAACAACTTTTTCTCATTTTTCCTCACTAGCACTCTTGGAACAGAGTTGGAATGAACTTCCCAGTGCCAGTGGAACTCTTGAAGTGCTCCTCATTGGAGAGTTGGTCAGACCTCAGTGGGAGTTCATTGGAATCTTTACTAAAGAAGACAAGGAGGGAACAGCTTCAAAAACATCCGCGTGGAATTACGAGTTGAGAATGTGCTTGTCTGAGATAAACCCTTTATCCAAAAAATCCTTCATTCCAATAAATCCCTTATTCCAATAAATGCTGTGCTCCCAACATTCCCTCCTTTGATCAGCTGAGGCATTGCAGGAGAAGGCAGAGGAATTGTCAATGCTGGTCCCATGGAAAAACGGATGAGAGCATGGATTGTGGTCCTCTGACCTCCTTTGGAAACGATCCTTCATTCCTTCTTCCCACCACGCCGCCTGGGCTTCAGCGTTGTTCAACACTGAGTGACTTCCCAGCTGTGAGAGCTCAGCATTGATGTGTCCAGGCCAGAGCAGGGAACTTGAGGGGAAAAATAAAGGCACTGGAAAAAAAGCAAAACACCTCTGGAATTACCCGCACCACATCCCGGAGCGGCGGCGGTTGGGTCTGGTAAAGTGTCACCTTCCAGCCAAATTCTGACTCAGCCTGTCCCCATCTTTGCGTGCCAAACCTAATCAGATCAACCTGAAATTGCTTAAATTGGGGAAGCACGGGGATATTCCAGCCAGGATCACTCTGGATAATCATAACACCCCCCCATTATTGGAGATTTCCAGTCTAGGTATGTTGGGACCCAGCAATGGCCTCAGAGTTGATGTGGAATGGCTCAAGGATGGAGAAAGTCAGTGCTAGAAAATGAAATAAGGATTGTTCAAAGCTGTGTTTTTCTGTTCACAGCTGGATTAAAACCTTAGACCGAGTATAAGTCTAAAGCCCCCCCAAAAACACGACCCTGGAGTTAATTTTAGACAGGTTTGTAGGGTGTGCTTCCTTGGTAGAAAGTTTTAGTGTGAGCAGAACTCATGGGAAAAGTAGAGTTCACCCCTGGGAGCAATAATCCATTTTTATCATACATGTTAATGAACCTGGTGATGCCACCTTTTAATTTGAGTCATGCAGGTGTCAATGTCCACGCTCTCACCAAAGCAAAGTATTCCAAGATCTCTATATAATTTTAGAAAATCTTTATTTCACCCAGAGCTTTGCAGCTTTCTACCCTCCTTATAACAAAAAAAAATTAATTTTTCTCACACTTTTTCTGTAGCAAAGTACGTCTTTTACAAACTTTTTTCCAACGTGAGGAAGCTCAATTAGGATTTTTTTTTAAACTCCCTCCACTTTTGGATTATAAATACTGAGGAGACAATTGTCTCCCCTGACCTATTTTGCCTAAGAAAGTTCAATTTGACTTTTCATGCTTGGTCAGAAGAACCAGGTGAAGGCAGAGCACATGAACACCAGAACCTTTCTAGTTTGTGGTTTTAAGATAAACTCGGAACGGCCATAACGAAAATCCAGGGAATTTTTGCTGGTGGAATTGTAATCTGAAAAGAAAATTGATGTATGGAAATCATATTACCGCTGTCTTTCACATTTCTCAATGCTCTTTTATTTCAGAGTTTTTAACTCTTGACCTCATGGCAAATTTATCCCTCATTTAATACTTAAGATGTTTAGACCATTAGGTAAAAACAGCATTGTTATGTAGGTTACGTGTTGGAAGTCACAGTGCCTGGAAAGAATTCCACTTTGTGGTTTCCAGGCTGACTCCAGAAAATTAGAATTGCAGCAAGGCCATCCGTGGAGTTCAATTTAAAACAAAAATCCCAACCCCAAATCCAGGCTGAACCAAACCTTAACAGTGCAAAGGTTTCCAAATTTTTGCTTCACTTCATCAACATTTGTTATTTCCTAAAGGAAACCAGACAGGTTAATTGTGCAAAATATATGTGGATGCACAGGGAGGTATTTCACACATAAATGTGTGTGCAAGTGCACGCCTGTGTATATATTAATTTTCCCCCTGTTCTTCTTCATATCAGACTTCACCACATGGCACTAAAGCCATCATTTAATGTGGAATTCTGAAGCTAATGGAATGTGGAGAATGAGCTCTTGCTTTCCTATTGGTCACCAGGCTCCCCTTTAACTGCTGGGGGAGCACCAAACCCATAAACAGGTCTGTGACCATAGAAACCCCTAGATCAACTTCTCAATTTCATCACAGTAAAATAATTGGCTTAATTTTTTTTTTTCTATACATTAGACAGGAAAAATGCCTGGTGCGTGTGTTCGGATTTATATATTGTCCAAACCTATGTATTAGGGTTCAAAATTTGGATGGAACTCACTAATCAGGTCATTTCTCCTGGTGGGAAAGGCCAATTTTTCTCTTCATCCAGGCTTTAGGAACTCATTGAGATACAAGTAGAATTCAGAGTAAAAAACTCTTTTACCAGTGAAGTTTTCCACCCATTCCTGTTTTAGGGCTGCATTCACAGATTTGCTTCCCACTCTTATTGAATTTTTCCCATTCACTTCCCCAGCTCTCTATACACAGATTGTGCCCTTATCCAGCTGAGTTTTGAGGATATTTTTCATTAATTCAGCTGTAATTTCCCTTTGTACAACTTGTGACTGCCCATCCTCGTGCTGCACCTCTGAGTAGCTGCTTCTCCTCCACCAGCCCCATTTCTGCAAATCTGGAAAATCTGACTCAAATAAAGCCAAAATTGCTAAACCCAAACTATTTCTTTTGTCAATATTTGATAGAAATAACTTCCTTCTCCTCCCCTTGCTTCTGTCACAGCTACCAGAGACTTTTTATACCCCTTGACACTTTTGCCTTCATATTTGATGCATCACAAGAGATGCACAAAGATAAAATAGGAATATGATCCCCTCTCCATCAGAAATAAAACCCTCAAATCCAATTTTTCACTGCTGTCCCTAGAATGAATCCCTTTTACCAGCTGTCATTTTGTTGCCAGTTTCTTAACCCTCACCCAATCCTCCATCTTTCCCAAATTTGATGATGCTCCAGCTTCCGTGCCTTGCTCAAAGGTAGTCTTCCTATTTAAAAAAATATAGCTGCTTGTCTTCCAGCTTCATCAAGATATTCCTATTTCTGCCTCTTTTTTTTTTTTATTTTCATGCTTATTATTCACACAATCATCTCCTTTCTTCCACAATTGAACATTCAGCCTTACCTTGGATGCCTCAAAAAAGAAAATAAGGTCTTAGTTTGGTTAAACAAGGTCATTGGAAGTTGGTCTAAATGTCACGGAGAGCTCCACGGATCTCTGCAGGCTCTGGGTTAAAGTTCACATTTAGAACTCTCATGATAACGTATTGATCAACATTTCTTTAACCTCATTATCACCCCAGACCTGATCAATTCTTTATTATCATTAATACCTGCTGTTCAACAGTGGTGCTACGTGACCACAGACAAGATCCAGGTCCTGGAGTGACCCGTGGAAAAGCAAAGCAAGGGGCAGACTTTGCCCTGGAGAAGTTATGAACGAAGCAGAGGGCTCAGACAATGAAACAGTGACCTTTTTCCAGTGCTGGCAAAATCAACTTTACAGCCAGGGCTTTGTCTGACTCCCTGTGTACCTTGAATGTGCCCTGGAATATCGGAGCTCAGAGCTGTTGTTCCAACAGAAATCTCCATTTATTGTCTACACAAATAAAGAGACGCCCCAGGACACAAGGTTCCAGTTGGAAAACTTGATGCCAGTAGAAATTCCATGCTCATTTCAAGCATATCTACCCCTAACACACTGACTAAAGAGCAGGCCCTTGGATCCTTTATAGCCCGTGGATATTATGCTCAAGCATAGCATGATCAGGGAGTATCCATAGATTTGTCCAATTTTCTACTTTGGAATGGGATGAAGTGCATCCACTGCCAGCAATGTTTTTGACATGAACTCTACTGGCTACCAAGGAAGACCAGAATGGCCAATCTCAATGGAGATGTCCAAATTAAATATGTGATGAGCACGACTTCCCCCTCCTTGGGATCTGCTTGGAGTCCCAGCTTTCCATTTGTGCTGGAATTTGCCATCAAAAATCCAGAGTTGCCCAGAAAAGCAGCACCAACGTGGCCCTCTCAGAGAGGAGGCTTTGCTCTGGAGACAAAATTTCCTCCCTGGTGATCGTGTTGCAAGCGAGTTCTGCCTCAGAGACTCGGGGCACAAAGAACAAAAAGGGATTTGAGCAGCCAGGTGGTGGGAGAAGGGAAGTGGAGGGAGGAGGGGGCTGGAGTGGCAAAGTGCAGAAACAGTTTTAAATATTTGGAATCTGCAATTGTATTTCCCCCTCCAACCCCTCCCAGAGCTTCATTTTTTTTTTCGAGCCCAGATTAACTATTCCCCCTACAATGCTTTTTCATAAAGGGATCAAGCCCATTGTTTATAGAATTTGCTAATAACAGCCTCAGTCTCTCTGTCACAGCAGAGTGATTCAATTACAAGACTGGACAATAAAAGCTCAATAAAGAAACTCAAATGTTTATTAAATTCTTTTTTTTAATTATTATTAAAAAAAAAAAAAACCAACCAAAACCCAAGCAGGCAAGGATTGCCAGATTGGGAATTTGCGTGGAGCAGAAGAATGATATGATCTCTCTGAGTAGCACGGTGCAAATTAAAAGAGGTTTAGCGTTAAGTGCTCATGGCACAAAAGCAATTTTAAGTACCTGCAATCAGCTTAGGGTGGCTAAGCCTAAATATGTACAAATCGTGTAATGGGCAATATCCCTGGCAGTACCACGCAGAGCTCCCGCTGCTGGGTGCTCCAGCCCTTCCCCGGGGTCCCTGGGGGTGGCAGTGGGAGTGGGAGTGTGTGGGACAGCCTGTGTGTGGCTTGTGGGCCACCTAGTGTCCTGCTGGCGGCTACACCAAGGGTTTGCTTCTCATTCCTGGTGGGACAGCTTGGAAAGCAAAAAAAAAACCCAAAAAATACCGCAATTCAATCGCCTCTGTTGGCACAAAATGGGACAGAGTCAGGGTTTGCTGCACCTGGTTCTTGTCTGCTGCTTCACTTGGAGACTCCTCCATAGAATTTGGTATCTATTGAAACCCTTCTCCCATTGGGAAATCCATCATTTCCCTTGTTGGCATCTCCATTTCTTGTCAGCTCTGCTACACAGAATTTAGGATTTTGGGGGTGTTGGGGGTTTTGTTGTTGTTGTTGCTTTTTCCAGCCTGGCAGAATGAGGTTGTAGGATTATGGAATGGTTTGGGTTGGAAGAAACCTTAAAATTCATCTTGGGACACCTTCCACTGTCCCAGGTTGCTCCAAGCCCCAATGTCCAACCTGGCCTTGGACACTGCCAGGGATCCAGGGGCAGCCACAGCTGCTCTGGGAAAGCTCTGCCAGGGCCGGCCCACCCTCCCAGCCAGGAATTCCTTCCCAATATCCCACTCTAAATCTCCTCTCTTTCACTTCAAAGCCATTCCCCTTTTTCCTGTCCCTCCATCCTTTGTCCCCTGTCCCTCCCCAGCTCTCCCGGAGCCCCTTTAGGCATGGGAAGGGGCTCTAAGTTCTCCCTGGAGCTTCTCTTCTCAATCCAAAGAATATTTTTCAAAGTCTAACAACCTCTCCATCGCGAGAAATTTGTGTCCTGCAGAAGCCCCGAGAGCCAGTGACTCAGACCCATCCTAATCTCAATTTTTTGGTCAAGAGTGGAATTTTCTTGGCTTCCCATTGCAGTGTGTGATTTCCAGGCTTTGCTCACGCTTCCTCTGAATTCTTCCAGCCACTCTTGGATTCATTTCCATCCCACCCTCAGATCCCTGCTTTGCCACCAGCAGGGCAGTAAAACCTGATTTATGGCAGAGGACGAGGAATCTCCAGGGGAAGATTTTGTGCATTTGAGGTGCGTGAGATGACTCCTGCTTTTAGCTGCTTTTCCGGCATCCAGTAAGGAGCTGCCCTTACAGGACCATTCCATCATCCTAAGACTTTTTTCCAAGGTCTGTATTGACAGGAAAAGGGTCAGGAGTTATAAACTGGGAGAGGTTGGGTTTAAATTAGACATTGAAAAGAAGAATTCTTTTTATGATGAGGCACTGGAATAGGTGTGGATGCCCCATCCCTGGAAGTGTTTAAGATCATGTTTGAGCAACTTGGTCTAACAAAAAATGTCCCTGTCTATGGCAGAAGGGTTGGACTTGATAATATTTAAAAGCCCAAAATCATTCTGTGATTCTATAATTAAAACAAACAAACAAAACAACCAAACAAACATAAAACACAACACTGGGAACTGCTCTCAGCTGAATCCAGCACTGGATGAAGAAGCAGTGCCAGGCAGAGGACAGCAAAGCTGGAGAGCCCTGCCTGATAATATAAATAATGAGGAGAACATGACACTGCTGCTGGTCTTTGGGAGGGAGATCATCACCCAAAATTTACTCTGTTGCCACAGACCCCTCTGTGGGATTCATCCATCCTTAGCTAATTGCCCAAAATAGATGGGATGAGTGCCCTCCTGAGCGACCTTTCCCTGATAAAAGCAGGAAACCTGGCTTAAAGCAGGGGCTTACATTTGAAATGGCCGCAGTTAAGGGAGATTAATTCTCCCCTCAGCACTCAGCTGAGTTAATCAGCACGGCCCTGGCTGGCAGCTCTGTGAAGACATGTGGAGCATTCACCCCATTTTTGGGTGGTGATTTATGATTGCTGGGATAAACTGTGCTCCCAGGAGGAATAAAGGAGCTCATCAGAGAGGTGTTCCGGTGAGTTCCTTAAAGAATTGAGCAGAATGAACACAGACTTCAAATTCTTTGGAACGGAGGCCCAGAGATTTCTCAAGAGCTGCACTTGGGCCCTGCCTTGG
The DNA here is from genome assembly GCF_000277835.1 of Geospiza fortis. Classification (NCBI taxonomy): domain Eukaryota; kingdom Metazoa; phylum Chordata; class Aves; order Passeriformes; family Thraupidae; genus Geospiza; species Geospiza fortis. The sequence continues at coordinate 127,504 of NW_005054466.1, forward strand.
TCAGGCTGTGAAATTTTGGATGTCCCTAATTTTTAGGGATAAAATGAGGTGTTCATTCCTGATGGAATAAAAAAGTGAAGTCTTTGCCCTTCAGGATGAGAAATGACCTGAACATCTTTTTTTCTCTCCTGATTTAATAAACGTTTAGAAAGAATGGTAACGGTGAGGCAAAGGTAGAATTTTACCCCCCATTAAATAAATATAAATTACACAGGCTTTAAATTCTTTGGAACAGAGGCCCAGAGATTTCTCAAGAACTGCACTTGGGTCCTGCCTTGGTCAGGCTGTGGAATTTTGGATGTCCCCAGTTTTTAGGGATAAAATGGGGTGTTCATTCCTGGTGGTAGCAGCAGCTATAGATGCACTCGGTTTGGGGTTTGCCATTTAAAATTTAAACATTGAATGGTATCCTGGATTGAATGTCTAAGACTTAGAGTAGAACAAGCTCTCTCAAAGTACCTAAATCTGCTCATGGTTCATGCAATCATGGAATCAATATATCCTGATTTGTAAGAGACCCACAGGGATCATCAAGTCCCACTCCTGTCCCTGCACAGACACCCCAACAATCCCACCCTATAAGGGAGGGTGTCCAAATGCTCCTGGAATTCTGGCAGCCTTGGAAATGTGACCATTCTCTGAGGAGCTTGTGAAAACCCTTTTCCCAATATTCATTTCTCCCCAATTTCTAGGTGGCCACTCATAAAAAGTGCCCTTCAAGATGAGGAATGACCTGAACCTCTTGGTTTCTCTCCTGATTTAAGAAATGTTTAGAAAGAACGGTAACGGTGAGGCAAAGGTAGAATTTTACCCCCATTAAATAAAAATAAATTACACAGACTGATCAAAAGCCTTGGAAATGTGACCATTCCCAGAGGAGCTTGTGAAAGCTCTCTTCCCAACACTCGTTTCTCCCCAGCTTGGAATGAACTTCCAATTTTTAGGTGGTCACCCATGAAAAAATGAAGTCTTTGCCCTTCAAGATGAGGAATGACCTGAACCTCTTGGTTTCTCTCCTGATTTAAGAAATGTTTAGAAAGAACGGTAACGGTGAGGCAAAGGTAGAATTTTACCCCCATTAAATAAATATAAATTACAGAGACTGATCAAATCCAGCCAACTGCTTTGGACAATATGAATTTTCCCATAGAAACTCCTCCAAAGTGGAATGAATTTCCCGGCTCGCAGACACGCAGTTTTTAATTAAGAGCAAAGCATTTATTAGAACGGATGAGAGCACTAAATCTGACCAAAATGCCTTTGAAGCTCCCAGCCCCCTGCTTGATTCCACGGACTTCCCCTCCCTGCTTTATGTTTCACAGCATCCATAACATGGATTTATCAAAGGTCACTATGGCAACACCCAGGCAATGCCAGACAAATACGGGGCCGAGCCTGGAAACAGCACAAAACAAACTGAAATCGCCCCGTTCCCACCCAGGCTGCTCCCGCGGCCCTCCTGCTCCGAATTGAGATGGATGCTGTTATTAATCCTGCAGCCCATATTACCTCAGCTGAGGTGGGAAGGCAGGAGAGGCAGATCGGGCTGGGATTGGCGCGTGAGAATTCCTGGAATCGCGGCCTCCCGCTGTTTGGGTTGGCTGCGTTTCCATGGCAGTGAGGGCACTTGCCATTGATTCCTGAGTTATTGCTAAGTCTTCATCCCTAGGATTTGGGAAGGGGTTATTCCCAATTCCTTAGGAATTCCAGGACTTCTATAGGTATGGTATATATGAACCTGAACTTGCTGTTCATATATAAAGATAAATGCATAAATATATAAGTATATAAATATATCAGTATATAAATACATAAATATATAAATATACTGCTACTAATCATTTTCTGAATCCAATGGAGCATCTCCCATGAAATTCTGAATTTTGGTGCATAAGCCTTCCAGAAAGGTCTCCACACGAGCCTGCTCTGAATTCCTGCAGCTCGGATGCTCCTTTGAAACATCACTATTTAAAATAATATTTCCTTCCAATGTTTTTCCTGCCCTGATCAAAATACTGTAGGATCTGAACATGTCTTTTAAGTTAAATGAAGGAGCTGCTATCAAATGTCCCCCACACAGGTTTGAGTTCAAATAAAACCCTTCTGAATGTGCCTGCCTTGGGAGCAGGAGCCATCCATGCCGGCAGATAATGCAGGAGGTATTTTTCCTTCTCCCTTTCATTTATTTGGCTGCTCCACATTTCAGCCTTCAAGTTGATTAACATCACCTGCTGAAGTTAATTAAAGTATATGGGATGTAATAAGACTAATATGTTTGAGTTCTATCAATCACAGAATCTGATATAAATATAATATAAATATAAATGTAAATATAATATAGAAATATAATATAAAATATGATATATAAATATATATGTATTTATATAAAGATATAAATATATCTTGAACACACATATTTATAAAATACATATATATCACATCTGTAATAATGTATATCAAATCTATATCAAATGAGACACTCAGAATCACAAATCTCCACCGTGACACTGAAAAGCATTTTCAGAAGTGATGGAGAACTGTAAAATATCTCAAACCTCTTTTACTAACAATAATTAAAGCCGTTTTTCTGGAGGTGCCCAACCACAGTTGACTTTACTTTTATTTTTGCTTTATTTTCCTCATTTTGGAAAATGGGACACATTTAGGATTTTATTCCCGAGAAAGAAGAAAAGATATCCAGAAGGTGAAAGAATTCAGGTCTCTATTCTGCTCTCTATTTTTGTCTAATTCTTGTCTTTTCTTGTCTAATTTTATTATTACATTTTTTCCCACAATGCACACACAGTCCAACACAAATTTAGGTGATAAAACCCCAATGGACTTCCAGGTGCAAAGTGAATTTCTCAGTAATTAAGATAAGCCAGAATAAAAACCAGCTGATGAAACCTTACCTTTCTCCCTTTTATTGCACATTATCTTCGTGCTTAATGATCCAGTAGCCTCCTCTATTTAAATGGGAGCCTCCCATGGTGAGAACCATACCCAGACAACAGCAAATTCCTTTTAAAATTGGAGTTTATTCTGCAGAAGTTGCTTCCAGGAGTATTTTCTCCCCATAGTTCAAAGGCTGTTCTAAAGACAGAACAGTCCATTTCTTCCTGGGCTTTATTTATTTTATTTTATTTTATTTTTTTGGTATTCCTGAATGGTTTTCCAGTGTTAATCATCTCTGGGAAATCCTTCTGAGACGGGAACATTATCCTGATTTTATTAATGGGAAGCCGATAAATAATTGAGATTAACGTGAAAATATCCAAATATTTTGGTGTCCAGGCTGAGCTCGGAGCTCCTGCTTTGGCAAAGCTTTGAGCATTTTTACCTTATTAATCTTCTTCCAACTTTATCTGCCTAGAAAGAATTTCTTTTTCTGAGCTACTCATTTGCAAAGAGCACATTCAGTGGTGCTTCATCTCAAATGTCCTGGATGAGCAGCTTGGGATAAGATAAATTTCCCTCTAAAGCAGATTAATCCCAGATTATTTATTTATTTGAGGAAGTTTCCCTTGATTTGCAGTTGGGAGTGCTCCACATTTCATTAAGACACTGAAAATTAAGAGTTTCAGGGACTTGTAGGAGATGATCCCCCATTCTGTCTGCCAGAATTCCAAAATTCAAGTCCCAACACATGAAAACTTGGCTTTCTGATGTTTGCGCTAAGAAAAAAAATATAAATTCTCAGCCTTCTTTGTTGGAAGTGGGCTTTGTTTGATTTTTTTTTCTTTGTGAGAGAATCATCAGCAAATCATTGTGAGGTGTGTTGGAAGTTAAATAAAATAATAAAGTGGTGGGAAAGAGATACAGGGAAAAATCCTACCTCAGTGGAAAAGAGTGAAATGGATTTTAATATTTCACACACTGAAATGAGTGAAATGGATTCTAATATTTAAAATATTTCAATATTTTTAATATTGATCTATTATAATAATATTTAATAATATTTAATATATTTAAATTCTATTTAATGTGGTTAATGTTTAATATTTCCCCTCTCCTTGGTGCTGTGCATGGATTTATTCCCCTCCTCTTCCACACATCCACATCGATGCCCACATCAGCCATGGATGGGGAAGATTTCCTCTCACGGATTCTGAACTGAGCTGAAGAGCTCATTTAACAATCACACAAACACGGGGTTCCTCTTCCAGAGGCATGGAAAAATCCCAGTTTTCCATGAGTTTTCCCCTTGTGCAATTACACAGTTAATTATTTGGTCGTTAGGGTCACGTTTCACGGCGTTCAGAGTGATCACTTGAAAATTGGATTATTTTTGAGTACATGGAACTGTTGGATTAGTTCTGAGCCATTTTATAGCTTGAAACTTTTATAGATTAAAAACCCCTAAATGTCTTTTTCTGATCAGAGTAAACACAGGGGAAATGCCTGTAAAGACAAATATAAATAAATAACTAATCAATAACTATAATAATCAAACTACTGAAAATGAGATTATTTTTAAAGAATGTAGAGTCACAGACATTATCAACAAAACCTCTAAAACCTTGCTGTGCACTGGTTAAATAAGGTTTTATTTGGGAGAAAATGAGGATGGGGGTGAAGGCTTCAGTGAATTCAGTGTTGGCCACCACATTTCAGGAAAAAAGGGTGAACCAACCATTCAGAGTTAGAGGAAAACAATGGGAAGGATCAGAATTCCAGCTAAAACTGCCCGTGAGGGAATTACACTTCATTATTCCCAAAACATGAGTTTAATAAACACAGCACTTAGAGAAATTAATGTTTTCTTCCATGCAATATCTTTAATTGTCCTAAAAGACTCCAATTCCAAATATTTTTCAGATGTTGCTCATGGAATAGCAGGGATCCTCGTCATTGCTATTATATCCTGTCTCCAAGAATGACATGGCTTCAAGAAAAATCCTCCAGAACCATTTTTTCCCTAATTCCACAACTCCTTTCCTACCAAAAGGAACATCGGCCACCTCAGCTTTCCAGGGAACAACTTGCAGCTGTTCAGGCTTAGGGAATATGGGTTGAGAAAGGAGATGTCCCA
>NW_005054466.1:148598-151576 GCF_000277835.1 Geospiza fortis
TGTATATCAAATCTATATCAAATGAGACACTCAGAATCACAAATCTCCACCGTGACACTGAAAAGCATTTTCAGAAGTGATGGAGAACTGTAAAATATCTCAAACCTCTTTTACTAACAATAATTAAAGCCGTTTTTCTGGAGGTGCCCAACCACAGTTGACTTTACTTTTATTTTTGCTTTATTTTCCTCATTTTGGAAAATGGGACACATTTAGGATTTTATTCCCGAGAAAGAAGAAAAGATATCCAGAAGGTGAAAGAATTCAGGTCTCTATTCTGCTCTCTATTTTTGTCTAATTCTTGTCTTTTCTTGTCTAATTTTATTATTACATTTTTTCCCACAATGCACACACAGTCCAACACAAATTTAGGTGATAAAACCCCAATGGACTTCCAGGTGCAAAGTGAATTTCTCAGTAATTAAGATAAGCCAGAATAAAAACCAGCTGATGAAACCTTACCTTTCTCCCTTTTATTGCACATTATCTTCGTGCTTAATGATCCAGTAGCCTCCTCTATTTAAATGGGAGCCTCCCATGGTGAGAACCATACCCAGACAACAGCAAATTCCTTTTAAAATTGGAGTTTATTCCGCAGAAATTGCTTCCAGGAGTATTTTCTCCCCATAGTTCAAAGGCTGTTCTACAGACAGAACAGTCCATTTCTTCCTGGGCTTTATTTATTTTATTTTATTTTATTTTTTTGGTATTCCTGAATGGTTTTCCAGTGTTAATCATCTCTGGGAAATCCTTCTGAGACGGGAACATTATCCTGATTTTATTAATGGGAAGCCGATAAATAATTGAGATTAACGTGAAAATATCCAAATATTTTGGTGTCCAGGCTGAGCTCGGAGCTCCTGCTTTGGCAAAGCTTTGAGCATTTTTACCTTATTAATCTTCTTCCAACTTTATCTGCCTAGAAAGAATTTCTTTTTCTGAGCTACTCATTTGCAAAGAGCACATTCAGTGGTGCTTCATCTCAAATGTCCTGGATGAGCAGCTTGGGATAAGATAAATTTCCCTCTAAAGCAGATAAATCCCAGATTATTTATTTATTTGAGGAAGTTTCCCTTGATTTGCAGTTGGGAGTGCTCCACATTTCATTAAGACACTGAAAATTAAGAGTTTCAGGGCCTTGTAGGAGATGATCCCCCATTCTGTCTGCCAGAATTCCAAAATTCAAGTCCCAACACATGAAAACTTGGATTTCTGATGTTTGCACTAAGAAAAAAAAATATAAATTCTCAGCCTTCTTTGTTGGAAGTGGGCTTTGTTTGATTTTTTTTTTCTTTGTGAGAGAATCATCAGCAAATCATTGTGAGGTGTGTTGGAAGTTAAATAAAATAATAAAGTGGTGGGAAAGAGATACAGGGAAAAATCCTACCTCAGTGGAAAAGAGTGAAATGGATTTTAATATTTCACACACTGAAATGAGTGAAATGGATTCTAATATTTAAAATATTTCAATATTTTTAATATTGATCTATTTTAATAATATTTAATAATATTTAATATATTTAAATTCTATTTAATGTGGTTAATGTTTAATATTTCCCCTCTCCTTGGTGCTGTGCATGGATTTATTCCCCTCCTCTTCCACACATCCACATCGATGCCCACATCAGCCATGGATGGGGAAGATTTCCTCTCACGGATTCTGAACTGAGCTGAAGAGCTCATTTAACAATCACACAAACACGGGGTTCCTCTTCCAGAGGCATGGAAAAATCCCAGTTTTCCATGAGTTTTCCCCTTGTGCAATTACACAGTTAATTATTTGGTCGTTAGGGTCACGTTTCACAGTGTTCAGAGTGATCACTTGAAAATTGGATTATTTTTGAGTACGTGGAACTGTTGGATTAGTTCTGAGCCATTTTATAGCTTGAAACTTTTATAGATTAAAAACCCCTAAATGTCTTTTTCTGATCAGATTAAACACAGGGGAAATGCCTGTAAAGACAAATATAAATAAATAACTAATCAATAACTATAATAATCAAACTACTGAAAATGAGATTATTTTTAAAGAATGTAGAGTCACAGAGATTATCAATAAAACCTCTAAAACCTTGCTGTGCACTGGTTAAATAAGGTTTTATTTGGGAGAAAATGAGGATGGGGGTGAAGGCTTCAGTGAATTCAGTGTTGGCCACCACATTTCAGGAAAAAAGGGTGAACCAACCATTCAGAGTTAGAGGAAAACAATGGGAAGGATCAGAATTCCAGCTAAAACTGCCCGTGAGGGAATTACACTTCATTATTCCCAAAACATGAGTTTAATAAACACAGCACTTAGAGAAATTAATGTTTTCTTCCATGCAATATCTTTAATTGTCCTAAAAGACTCCAATTCCAAATATTTTTCAGATGTTGCTCATGGAATAGCAGGGATCCTCGTCATTGCTATTACAACCTGTCTCCAAGAATGCCATGGCTTCAAGAAAAATCCTCCAGAACCATTTTTTCCCTAATTCCACAACTCCTTTCCTACCAAAAGGAACATTGGCCACCTCAGCTTTCCAGGGAACAACTTGCAGCTGTTCAGGCTTAGGGAATATGGGTTGAGAAAGGAGATGTCCCATAGTCTCAGGATACAGGGATATTCTTAATATTAATTAAGAATAATTAATTCTTAATCCAATTTCTTCATTTCAGGCTCTCTGGGGAATCACATCCATAATATTCCCAATCTAATAAATGAACCAGATTTATAATGCACTTATCTTTTTTATACTTTTCCCAAAAAATCTGTGCCTCAGACTCCACTACTGGTTGCTTCCTTGAAAAAATTAATGATGGGAGGAATTTGGCTCTGGGGTTTGGCTGTAAAAGTTTTACTGAATGTGAAATGCAGAGCCTCCTGACAGCTGGAATGGTGGAATTCACCCTCGGACAGGGTATTGCTTTCCTGGCATGTTGAAGTTGATTAAATTATTTTCATATTATTCTAAATGAGTCTTGGAGAGTCTGGGGGG
>NW_005054466.1:151593-157495 GCF_000277835.1 Geospiza fortis
GTTGTGGGGGGGAGCGGGGATTGGATTTTTCTGTGATGCCATAAACTCAGACACCTGCTAAGCAGCTGGGAAATTTGGAGAATTCTGGAGCAGTTTTTGATCAGTACAAGGTGAGGAAAAATGACTGGGGCAGGCAGAGCATTAAGAATTCCTCAATAATTCCCTTTTATTATTAAAACAGTTAATGACCTGAGAATGAGCTCCATGTCAACATCAGGGTGGAGTTTTCACCTGATGGATGGATGGAAAAGGGAACCTGGAGGAGGAGGCACTCATGAGGGCCACCAAGGTGATCCCAAGGGATGGAAAGTCTGAGAGAACTGGGATTGTTCAGCCTGGAGAGGAAAAGCTTTGGGGTGACCTCAGTGTGACCTTCCAGGACCTGAAGGAGCTGCAGGAAAGATGGAGAGACAATTTCTAAGGGATGGAGGGACAGGACACAGGGAACGGCTTCCCAGTGCCAGAGGGCAGGGATGGATGGGAGATTGGGAAGGAATTGTTCCCCCTGAGGGTGGGCAGGCCCTGGCACAGGTTCCCAGAGCAGCTGTGGCTGCCCCTGGATCCCTGGGAGTGCCCAAAGCCAGGTTGGACATTGGGGCTTGGATCACCCTGGGACAGTGGAAGATATCCCTGCCCATGGCAGGAAGTTTGGAATGAGATGATCTTTCCAGTCCTTTCCAACCCAAACCATTCAATGATTCTGTGATATTTTTTTCACCAGTGAATCCTGGATAAAACACCTGAGGTGAGAGGTGTGTGTAGGGCCAAATGAATCATTTTCCACCAGCCCACAAGAAGCTGCATCATTTGTTTGTTTTCCTACTCATTCCCCCCTCTCTCCCAAGCCAATCCTATTTCCTGCCTTAATGGAAGGATTTGAGACTCTTAATCAGCAAAAACAGAGTTTGAGATAGCAACCATGGCAATCAGAAATGCATTCGGCTATCAGGAGCCACAGGAGTGGCCACAAAATGAATTCCCCCAGGGATAACAAATTTATTGTGAGCAGCGCCCGTGTGTAGGATCTCCTTCCTCAGGATATCTTCCAGAGGTGCTGGAAGATCGGATCTGCACAAAATGATTTTTGTGCTCTTTGTGTGAGTAGATCATCATCCTCAGGGCTGTCACTTTCCAGCCTGAAAATGCACTGGCAAGGGGTAACCAGGCAGTGGGAGAGAGGAGCCAAGGAATTCCAAGCCACAGCCTCTCCTGTTCCTACCCACTGGATTAATACTGCAGCCAACAGAGGGATGTGGATGAAACAAGAGAGCAGGAGAATGTGGATGCTGTGCCCAGAGATATGGGAAAGAGACACTGGTTTGGGAGGGCTTGAAAAGGGGCCCAGAGTAGCAGGGAGGGCAGGAAAAGAAGGAAAAAGGGAGGATTTTGGAGCATATTGCCTAATGAACATCACCTGGTGGCCTCAGGGACACCCAGGTGGGTGAGTGACACTGGTGAAGGACTCTGTGACACTCCTGGGGTGGTGGAGGCAGGAGCAGGAGTCTCTGTCAAAGTGATGCCCTGTGCAGGCTGCCCTAGAACAGAGGCTGGACAGAGCTAAAGAATAAAGCAGGGATTTATCCAAAGCATCTCCTCCATGGATGCACCTTGGGCAGCACCAGAGCCCAGCCAGGGCTGCACCCAAGATGAACCAAAATGGCCCCAAAATGCACGAGCGCTCCCGGGGTCTCTCCCTGGGATCAGTTCTGCTCCATTTGCACCTTGCAGTTCATTGTCCCATTCCAGCTTTAGCCCCTGCAGTCCCACCCTGCTTGTTTTTCTCTCTGCAGCCCACGGTGTTTGTGCTCTTGGGCTGAGATTTGGATCATTTGTCCTTGGTGCCCAGCTGGAGCAGGAATTGTTTTGTCTCCCTGCTCTGTGCACAGAGCTCACCATGCCCTGATGTGAAGCTCAGAGCCACACACTAAAGCAGCACAGAACCAGAAAATAGAAAAGCTCAAACCTGAGGCATCAAAAGAAGGATTCATTAAAAACCAGAGCAGTGAGGAGGCACAGGGAGGGTGGGGTGGTACAGAAGATCTCCCTCAGGAGATCTCCCAAGCTGAGGTGGTCACTGCTCCCTCCCTATCAGCTCCCAGACTGATGGGGGCTTGTTCTCCCAGCCCTGTGGTGTATTCCAGCTCAGAGCAATGAGTCAGGCTCCCAGCTTGAATTCCTTGGATATAAAACTCAGCATGAGGTATGAGGGGAGCTGCAGCTCGGTGGAGGCCACCTAGAAAAGCCAGCGTTGTTCTCAATGAGGTGAGTTACCTCATCCCAAGCCAGGAGGTGGGAAAAATCCCAGGATCTCAGCCTTTCCCAGCCCTCGGCATCTCCAACCGGTCTTACAGAAAAACATTGGAAAACTCTCCAAGCTGAAGGAGCCTCATGAGGCTTTCTGAAAATTATAAAACTACTTCTTCCTAATCCAAATTTTTCTTCCTTCTTTTATTTTTTTATTTTTCTTTTTCTGGTAAGACTAAGAAGTGATAGGCATAAACCGCGGTTCAGGCTGCATTGAGTGCTGATTTTTCAGATTCCAAAGGAAATAGGACGTTCATATGAAATGGGAAGTGGCTACAGTATTGATTTTATCAGAAAGGATTTTCCCAGACTAACTGCAATGAGTGATTGCCTTTTCAAGCAGCTCAGAATTCCATTAAATTTTTCACAGTCTTCAGAAAGGAAGAGGTGACCTAAATAAAGGCCTTGTCACCAAATTAAATTTGGCTACATTTGACAACGAAAATGGAGCAAAATTCAAATTGGTTTTGGGTCACAGCGTAAATTTTCTTATTTAACTTTAAAATTGTGATCTTTCAGTGCCGTGGCTGAGAAATGCAGATTTCTCCCAGTTCAGCTCAAAATAAGCATTAAAGCTTGAAAGCCTTTGCATCAAAATAATTGAAAAAGAATAATTATGTCCCATTTTGCCCAAGTTAAGGCACAAACATGAAGGTGTTCGCCCAGGAATCACTGGCACATCTGGAAAGTTGCTGACCTCTGGGAATGAATGTTCCTTCCTCTAAAAACCTGTCTGGGATTGGGAAGTGCAACTGAAAGCAAACAAAGCCTTTTTTGTGAGCTCCCCAAAGGCAGAAGCTTGGAGAAAACCCAGACCTCCAAACACCAATTTTTATTTTTCAGTTTTTCCTCTCGTCCTTCTTTCAACTTTGCACAACCTCTGAGATTCGGATCTGCCAAGTTTCACACAGCTCTGATCAAGTTTTGCTCAAGGAATGAGCCTTCTGACCCGGAGTCAGAACCCAAAATTCTCCCTTCAGAAGGGTTCCCACTTCCCAGGGCCAGCAGTGCAGCTCCATTGGCTGATGGGATTTAATTAATCCCCCTCTAATGAGGAAGTGGAGCAGCTGAGATGAAAGGCTGAGCCCTCGCTGGGACAAGGTATGAACTAATAAGCCAAGCTCAGCTCACACGGAGATCCGGGCATTCCCGGAGGGGATTGGAACCAACCTGACTTCCGTGTTCTGATCAAAATGATGCCAAAAAAATCCCCTCGGGGTCCAAAACCTAAAGCAAAAAGTCAACAATGCTACCACCTGTCTGCTCACTGCTGGTACTATTGGATATTCAGTGGTAAAAAAACAGCTAAATTTACCCCAAATTTCACTGGTTGGCAGAACTCATTTACCTGTTTGCAGGGGACAGAAAATATCTTGGAATGCACTCCTGGTGATGAAGAAATCCATTCTGTGTTTAAAACTGCGTGGAGAGATGGGAATGTGGAAGGGAGGAATGTAATCAGAGGAATATGGGCTGAGTGAGTTTGGGATAAACCCTACAAACAATGAGATTTATTGAATTTCAAGAAAAATCGATCCACTAAAACGAGAAATTTAAAACTGTCCCCAAACCACCCAGAACAGAACAGGCTGTACATCCTTGGCTAATGGATATAAATCCTTTGGAGTGGCTTTTTCCAGGATCTGGAATGGAAGAAAAATATTTTGCTGTTGATGTTATGTGAGGCTGCAGACTTTGTAATGATGGTGGTGCCCTCACAGAATAAAACAGGCTTCACCCCGAGGAATTTCCTTCCTCAGACATCAATTAAATACAATTTTTAAGCATGACTTTTCCTTTATGTAACATTCCTAAATCCATCCCTAATTAACAAAGCATGCAGGAGGACTTGATTGAGGGATCAGATCTTCAAGCAGGGCTACTCCTAAATTAGATGGGATGGGAGAGTGGGAAACCACGGCACAGAGGGCTGGAAGTCTGAGATGCCAGGGATGACACAAGGCGGGGACAAATGGAATTTGCTCCAAAGCCAATTCCACCAGTGACTGACAGTCAAAAAAGACAGTTTGAGCCACAATTGAACAAGCTGCTGCCAATTAGCTGGAGAGCCCTGACGTGCCATTTTGTGATGTTGGTGTTTTTCTTTGCACAGAGAGATGGATCCGTGGAAAATTCCATTGGTTAAGATTCTCATTTTCCCCTCAGAGTGAATTACTGGTTGCAGATCACTGTTCCTGTGACAGCGAGCTGCCTGGCCAGGAGTTTCTCCCAGGAATGTAAATTAAAGTGCTAAACTGCATTGCACTGGATTTGGGAATAACATCCAAATGAACTGTCTGGGACAGGTATCGAATCTCATTTAAAATCACAGCGCCAGAGAGCCACAGAATGGTTGCAAAGGACCTTCAGGATCATCCTGTTCCACCCTGCCATGGGCAGGGACATCTCCCACTATCCCAGGGGGATCCAAGCCTCATCCAACCCATCCTTGGGCACACCCAGGGATCCAGGGGCAGCCACAGCTTCTCTGGGAATTCCATCCCAGCCCCTCCCCACCCTCACAGGGAACAATTCCTGCCCAATCTCCCATCCAGCCCTGCCCTCTGGCAGTGGGAATTCATTCCCTGTGTCCTGTCCCTCCATCCCCAGGAAATTGTCTCTCCATCTTTCCTGCTGACTCCTTCAGGTCCTAGAAGGCCACAATTAGGTGATCTCAAGGTGATGTTGTTGAGTCAGGGATGGACGAAATGATTTTATGGTTTAGAAGGTGAAAAAGAGAGATCTTTTATTAAGAGATAGAGTCCTTTAATAACTAGGATCACTAAGGTGAAATTTGATTGGTTTTAAAGTAAAAACTTTTCACACTGTTGGTGAACTATGAATAGCCCACTCTGAAGGTACATATCTATAAACAACATGAACAGAAGAGAGATAATAATTGTTTTTATTTTTCTTCTCTAAGTTTCCCAGGCCTGAAGCCTGGGAGAATTCTCTTGACTGAACTGAGAATCTCCACACCAAAGCTTCTCCTCTCCAGTGGAACATTCCCAGCTCTCCCAGCAGAGCTGCTCCATGCCTGGGATCATCCTGGAGCCTCCTCTGGGCTCTCTGCAGCAGCTCCAGCTCCTTCCCGTGCTGGATCCAGGGCTGGGGCAGCTCTGCACGTGGGGCCTCGCCTGAGCACAGGGGCACAGGGGCAGAATTCCCCCATTCCCCCATTCCCCGCTGCCCAGGTTGGGGGATCGGCCCAGGATAAACTGGATTTCTGGTCCCAGTGCACATGACCAGGGAATGTCCAGCTCTGACCCAGCAGCAGCCCCAGGGCTGCTCTCAATCCCCTCATCCCCAGCCTGGGCTGATCCCAGGGTTATCCTCACCCTGTAACACACCTTGAACTTGGTCCTGTTAAACCTCCACAAACAAATGTGACACCTCAGAAAGGCAGAGCAGCATCAACAGCATTGTAGCAACATGAAGACCCAATATAAAAGCAAATTGGCCATTTTTTCTTGGAAATCTGAGGGTTCCTTGTAGATTTCAAGGAATACAGGACCATCACACCAGGGATTCCCATGCGCCGCTTCTCCCACTCGTCCTGGCATGGAGGATGCAGGATGGCATCCCGTCCTTCAGGAAT
>NW_005054466.1:157538-184619 GCF_000277835.1 Geospiza fortis
TGCAAACCTGCGCAGGGTTTGGAATCCTCTCTGGACTCCATTTGCTGCTCTGCAAGGCTGGTGTCAAACACTCGGAACTCCATCTGGTGAGACTGCATCCTGAGTGCTGTGCCCAGCTCTGGCCCCTCAGTTTGGGAAGGACATTGAGATGCTTGAGCACATCCAGAGGAGGCAACAGGGCTGGTGAGGGGCTGGGAACACAAACCCTGTGAGGAACGTGTGAAGGAACTGGGGTTGTTTAGCCTGGAGAAGAGGAGGCTCAGAGGTGCCCTTATTGCTCTCCACGCCTTCTGAAGGGAGGCTGCAGACAGGTGGGGTCGGTCTGTGACAGAACCGGAGGACGCGGTCTCCAGCTACGTCAGGGAAGGTACAGGTTGGATATTAGGGAAAAATTTTTCACCAAAAGAATAATAAAGTACTGTAGTGCTCTTCCCAGGGAGGTGGTGGAATCACCATCTGTGGGTGTGTTTAACAAAAGACTGGACATGGCACTTGGTGCTATAGTCTGGTTGAGGTGTTAGGGCACGGGTTGGACTCAATGATCTTGGAGATCTCTTCCAACCTCATCATTCTGTGATTCTGTGATTCCGTGATTCTGTGATTCTGTGATTCTGTGTCCTAAAGGACTCCAGAGAGCCGTGCATGGGTGAACCAAGCCCACACCATTCCTCCTGAGGGATTTCTCTGGGGTGAAATGACCCAAATAACCCAAGGGTTGGGCACAATGCCAAGATGGTGATGATGGAGGTTGGTGAGGAAGGTGGGTGAGCTGGGAAGGCTGAATGCAGCCAACAAGGTGCTGGGAAGTGAGGGGGGAAACAAACTGGGGAAAGCTGGTTCTGCCAAGGGCAGGGAGGTCAGCTTGCCATTGTGGTGGTGGGACATGGGACAAGGGGTTTTGGATCCTTCAAGCTGATAAAGAGGGATTGTGTTACATCACAGCCGCGCTCTGCCCCTCCAGCATTTCCAAGGGAACTGCTCTGATCTCATCCCAGCTAAAATAAGTCCTTGGCATGTGTTCCAAGGCCTTGATCCCACCCCTGGCTGATGCTTGGAGCCACCCACCAAGAAGGGAAGCAACATCACATGGCGTGGCCAGCTGGGCGCTGTCAGGCACAGCCCAAACTTCCACACAAACTGTGCAGGAAGAAGCACAGCCCCACGTCAGGCCAAGAGGAAAACCTTTTCCCTGAATTCATCTCCTCCACTGACAATATTAATCAGGCTGACATTGAGCTGGGAGCACGAGGAGAGGGCACTGCTTTGACTCAAATCAAACAAATCTCCTAAAAAAGTCCTCACTAATTACATCTACAGACTTTCCCAGCCTCAGTTAAGGTGTATGAGCCCTGATTGAGTAGTTCCTGTTCCAAATGTCCCCAAAATTACTCCTGTGCCAAGGATTTCCAGAACTCTCTGTTGCTCACGGCTGGTCTGAGCTTTGCCAGCCATCTGTGCCTGGGTGTTTGGAGTCAGGCTGTGCAGGGGAAGTGGACAGAGCTCTGGAAAAAAACAGTTTTATTTGGAAAGTGCATTCCCAATGCTCCCCTCAAGTCCTTTCCTGCTGGTGTGAACCACACAGGGCACCCAGAGTGAGCCCATCTCCAGCAGGTGCTGTGCTGCTCTCACAGATAAACAGCCTGGAAAAGTCCATTTATTTTTTTTTTTTCCCATGGATCTGGTTGATTTTCCCAGGGGATGCACAGGAAGGTTTGAAAAAAGCATCCAGGTGTAGCTGGAGGGAACTGGGTGCTTGTCATGGGGAAGTTTATGAAAAGGAACCATGGAATGGTTTGGGTTGGGAAGGGACCTTAAAGATCATCCAGTTCCACCCCTGCCATGGCAGGGACACCTTCCACCATCCCAGGCTGCTCCAAGCCCCATCCAGCCTGGCCTTGGACACTGCCACAGATCCAGGGGCAGCCACAGCTGCTCTGGGCACCTGTGCCAGGGCCTGCCCACCCTCAGAGGGGGCAATTCATTCTCAATATCCCATCCAAATTCACTCTCTCTCACTCTGAAGTCACTCCCCACTGCCCTCTCTATAAGTTAGTTCAGCTCATTAAACCAACTGTAAAGAAACCCTAGAGGAGCTGAGCTCCCAATCCCTGTTTTCCAGTGAAATCCCAAAGGCTGAAGGACTTAACTCGAACTCTCAAAGCCCACAAACTAAGAATAATGGGGATAGATTTTATCCCAATATATCAGAGATTACCTTCTCCCAGGGCAACTCTGCTTTCGTTTCTGACCTCAGAGCGGAGCGAGCCAAGAAGTGACTCAGATCTCCCACTCGCAACCATCACCGGGATTCAGAGGGAGGTTTATCCTGGATGAAAATGGAAATTCCTACATTGAATCTGCACTAAAACAGATGGATTGTCTGAAAATTCAGTGGTGGTTGTAGGTGTCAGGCCCTAGCTTAGGATTCCTTCTGGAAGGGTGTCTAGTACTGGATTGCCCAAACAAGAGTCTTTTCCACCACAATGTTGATATATTTTCTCCATCTACAGGCAGGAGAAAGGAGTTTCCTCAATCCCTATAGCCAGTGGTGGTCCTGAATTCCTTAAAATCCATGAAGAACCCTCAGATTTCCATG
This sequence comes from Geospiza fortis, assembly GCF_000277835.1. Taxonomy (NCBI): domain Eukaryota; kingdom Metazoa; phylum Chordata; class Aves; order Passeriformes; family Thraupidae; genus Geospiza; species Geospiza fortis. The sequence continues at coordinate 160,135 of NW_005054466.1, forward strand.
AAAAAATGGCCAATTTGCGGTTACATTTGGTCTTTTATTTTTGCCGCCGTACTGTTGATGTTGCTTTGCCTTTCTGAGGTGTCACCTCTGTTTGTGGAGGTGAATGTCCCCCCCTAGTCCTCCCTTGAGTGATCCCACCTGGAGTGACTCGCTCAGATCTGGAGTCCAACATCAAAAGGACGTGGAACTCTTGGAGTGAATCCAGAGGAGGCCATGGAGATGTTCCAAAGGCTGGAGCCAGGCTGGGAGAGCTGGGAATGTTCCCCTGGAGAGGAGAAGCTCCAGGGAGAGCTCAGAGCCCCTGGCAGGGCCTGGAGGGGCTCCAGGAGAGCTGGAGAGGGACTGGGGACAAGGCATGGAGGGACAGGACACAGGGAATGGCTCCCAGTGCCAGAGGGCAGGGATGGCTGGGGGATTGGGAATTGGGAATTCCTGGCTGGGATGGAATTCCCAGAGCAGCTGTGGCTGCCCCTGGATCCCTGGCAGTGCCCAAGGCCAGGCTGGACACTGGGGCTGGGAGCAGCCTGGGATAGCGGGAGGTGTCCCTGCCATGGCAGAAATGGAACAAGATGGGCTTTGAGGTCCATCCCAACCCAAAATATTCTGGAATTCTACAATTGTGACGCGGACTTGTTTTCCCTTTTATCAGTTGGGGCAGGGGTTGGGCTGTGGGACTGCAGCTCTGGTGACACCAGCCCATGCCACACATTGCTGATCCCCTTGGTATTTTGGAAGCCATTCAGAACCATCTCCTGGAAAAAAATAAGAGAATTAAGGAAACCATCACCTAAAGGGAGCATGTCCTACACGAGCAGCTCCAAGTGCTGTTTCTAATGAGGGCAAGTCCTACCTGTCTATAAAATTGCCTCAAAATTAAATATTTTCCACTTCATATTCTGTGAGAGGTCTGCAGATTTTGGCATTATTTCCACATGAAAGCCCATTTTGAAATACCAGAATTTCCTCCTGGATGGTCACATTTACTTTTGTTTAGCAACGTGGTTACTCTATATTTTTTTTTTGGGGATCATCGCTTTTGTGCAATGTTGCCCTTTGCTTTTTTTTTTAAACAAAATTATCCAGGAAAGATCACAAGTTCCATAGAATCACCCAGATATAAAGCTTTAAAATCCAGATACTGAGAAGTTTAAGACTTGCAATAAAATTTCAAGGTTTGGCAATACAGACAATGTCATAATTTCCCTATGGCTCATTTTTAACCTTTTCTTTGAGTCACAATAAACGTTCCTGCATTTTCTTTTTTTTTTGTTTTATGTCTGGTTTTATGTTATAGGAATAATCTCAGCATTCCAGTCTCTGTGGATTCCATTGATTAATCTGGCTGAATTCTTTCACCTCGGGGATTGACTCATCCCGGTTTTTCCTGACTTCCATAATGCCCAATTCCTGACATTTAGATTTGTGTCCTAGCAGCCTGAATTCATATTTTCTGGGCCCTTTTCGCTCTGTTCACATTTGTTGTGGCACCGTTTGGCACTGCAAATCTCAAACTCAGAGTAAGCGTGGAAAAAACCATGCACGGTCCCTCTGCTGTTCTTTAAATTAGATCAGGATTTTAATTCTTAATGCTCAGGACTACATCTGACACCTTAATGCACTAAAAAAACCCCAAAAAGATAAACCACAAACACACTCTGGATTTCTCTTACTTAATTCATGCTTCTAAAGCTTAAAAAATGTTTTTAATTTGTAATTAATCCAAGTGGAGAAGTTCTGGGTAAAGAGAGAAACCTCCAAAGGGTAAATCCATGTATTTCAAGATTATTTAAGGGAGATGAGATTTTGTCCCTCATTTTTGCCTTCAGTACCTGGAGGTAACACACACCAAAGATGGAGAGAGGTTATTTACAGAGTTGATAGGACAAGAGGGAATGGCTTTAAGGTGGATTTAGGTGGGATATTGGGAAGCAAATCTTCTCTGGGAGGGTGGTGAGGCCCTGGGATGGAATTCCCAGAGCAGCTGTGGCTGCCCCTGGATCCCTGGAAGTGCCCAAGGCCAGGCTGGAGCACCCTGGGATAGTGGAAGGTGTCCTTGCCCATGGGATTAGATGATTTTTTACCCTGTGGTAGCTTCTAAAATATGATTTTCTTTTGAATAAACCAATCTACGTCTGTATTTACAATTGTGAGAGCTCCTCAGCAAGGTGGAATCCATTCTGTTCTGTCCTTTTCTGTGCTGTAAATCCAGTATATTCCATTGAAACAAAAAATCTGGACCCAAACACCAATTTTCAAGAGAAAATCATTGTCTTTTAATCAATTCTAGAAATTTCTTTCCTGCCCTCTGCCCTCCTCCCACCCCCCCTTTTTTTTTCTTTTTGGTTTTTTTTTTTTTTTTTCTCTTAGCTTTCTATTTTAAATGGATTAAATAAATCCCAAAATGGAGTTTTAAAATTCCTGGACATCTTTCCATGTCCAGACTGCTTCCAGTCTCTGTAAGGCACAACAGATTCCTGTTCTGCCTGTCACTAAAAAATGGATCATCCATGTAGGAAAAGAACATTATTTAAATATTTTTTACAACCCCTGCCTCTTCTTTTCCAATGCTTCCTTCCCTATTTCCCAAGCCTTCCAGGAGCCTATCTCTCCCTAGTGATTACAGGTGAATAATAGGCCAATATCCTAAGGAACATAATGAAATTTTGATAAAGTCTTGGCAAGATAAATCTCCCTCTTCGTGTCTTTAGACCTCCACATCTGAACTTTCAGCCTGAATGCCAGACTGGGAAGGATGATTGTGGTCGTCTTTTTGCATCGTGAACATGATAAACAGAATTACTAATCAAGGCAGTATCTCTGTTATTAATTATCTGTATCCTCCTTTCATCTGGGAATTATTCTTACTCATTTCTTTTTCATCTCCTCTGCATCCACCAGATGGGTTTGGTACGAGGCAAATCCTTTTTTATTTTTTATTTTTTAATCTGATTTATCTTATCACTTCCCAGGGAATTTTACCCAAATCTGCTGAGTCTGCAGCAGGAGGAATTCAGATGCCAGCTCACCCGCAGGGTGTCCTCTCCAAAGTGCTTTAATCCCAGGAATTATCTTTCCCTGGGAGCCAATTCCTTTGCATCCCTAGAAAAATTCAGTGTCAGGTATCCCAACTAAAACAGTGTCAACAAAAGCTGGAAAATTATGATCCACTTGAGCAACTCTCAGCACTGATCAGTGCATATTTATGAGCGAGGTTTGCAGGAATTATTGCAGGACAAAAGCTCCGTTTGCCTGCATGGAAAAGGCCCTGGAATATCCCTGGCAGATGCATCATTTTTATGGCTTTGTGGGGGACCTTTTTTACAGAGCTTTGCAGTGATTTACACCATTTATTCCACAGCCTCCATTCCACCTTGTAAATCTGGTTGTAAATATGGAAGTGGCCACACGCAGCAAAATCCAAAAGAAGCAGAGGAGCAGCTGAAATTCAGCATTTAAGGGTTTACAAAAGATGGATTGCCTTCATATTCCAAAGGAAAAATGAGCTGTTGTCTGGTTTTGGTGGGATTTTGAGGGAATTTACAATTTAAGTACTGGACTGAGGCACTATGGCAGAAAAAAATCCAAAGTGGAGATGCTTAAAATTACTTCTAAATTTAGTTGTGACCTGAAGAAGGATCAGATTTAAGTTAAAAACCTCCAGAATTTTTAACAAAACATTGCAAAAACATCTAGAGAGAAAAAAAAAATTACAATTAATTTAGAAGTGCATTTTTGGGGGGTAACAACAGAAAATTTTTCACTTGAATTTTGAAATTATCGGTGAGTAAATAGGGAGACAAAAGTGGGGTCTAATGAGAATTAATTAGCCCAGCATCTGTTTTGTTAGTGAAAGATTTTTTGCACATCCATAGGGATTAAGGGAAACCTCAATCTGCAGTTATTTTGGAATTCCCTGGGAGAGAAACCTGTGGAAAGGAGTGGAAGCTGAACCTCAATCTGATGCTCCCTGGGAATGTTAATGGGCTTGGAAAACAAAATCCCCGGAGTTTTTATCCCTATCAACAATTTTTTGTGATCCTTTTCATTGATCCCAGGCATCATCATCATCTAAAAATTGGATTCTGTCCCCAGTTAAATTTAAATTAAATATTTAATTTAAAATAAGCCACTGAGCTGCTATTTTAAAGACTAATTAATGTAAGATGGAGATGTCAAATCATTCCCAACTGGAGTTACATTTTCTATATTTTGGCAGAATTAAAGTGGCCAATTTATATTTTATTCATTTTGATTTTCAGCTGCTCATTTGACTTTTTTCTCCACCAAAATCCTCAGTGTTATCCAGTGCCTGAATGACAATTCAAGAGGTGTTCAAGTATCTTGGAGCATTTATCCCTTGACTTCTTTTTTCCTAAAGGACAAGACTTTATCCACTTTACCAGTCACTTTGGGCAGAACTGGAAATTTCAGAGGGATGGGATAATTTTGCTGCAATTCCCAATTTCTTCCATTTATGGTTTTCTCCATAACTTTGTCATCAAATTCTTCGGCCTCGCAAAGCCAAGAGGTGAACAGTGGGTAGGAAGGAAGAAAATTGACTCACAAAAAGAAAATATCAACCACACTGCTTAAGAATTTCCCAAATGAAAGTCATCAGTGAGATTTAGAGTTTTAATTAATTTGGGAGATTTTTAAAAAATGTTCTTTTTTATTTTTTTAATTTATTTGTTCAAATGCATTTTCTCTTCATTAATTGTAAATTAATACAATGGGGAGCATGGGATAAAAATGCTCTTGAGAGTCTCTTCCTTGCTGTAAATCATGAAATTGCCACTCTCTATTTCCAAGTTTTCAGTAGGAACAAGGGACCCAAGGCCGGTTTATGCTCACACAGATTTAAGATTTTAGATTTTCATGTGTCTGGTTGGACCTCTGCAGCTTCTAAATTTGGGACAACACCCAGGAACTGAAAGCTGCACACCCTGATTGCTCCTATTTTCAATGTATTTCCTAATTTCCTATGTTCAACACAGGAATTTTGAGTGGGTAAGTAGGAATCAGCTTGTACAAATCCAGGTGGAGTGGCCTAAATTCTGAGTTAGCCAACTCAGCCACTCCTTAAAATTAATGAGGAAAAGCAGATTAAAATACATTTAAATACTTAAAAAAAAAATCTTCCTAAAGGGAATAAAAAACTGTGGGAGAGCATCTTAAAATTGGAATTTCCAGGACAGGAGGAGAATGTTCAGAAGGATTCCTCCCTATTTTCTAAGGGAAAACTGGGAATGTCACCAGCCAGGTGATTCACTGGCTTTAAAAGGAGTGGGCAAAGTGCCACAGTGCCTTTTAACACGTCCTGACTTGGCTGATCCGAGTGCTCAACTTTCCTTACAAGAAGCACAAAGAAAGCCATAAAATAACCTGGAGTGGAGATAATGCCTGGGAAAAAAAAAAAGAAAGAAGAATTATGGCTTGTTGTAAAATGTTACACATTTTACAGCCTTTCCAAACAGCTTCACAGCTCTTGGAGTTTGCTTTTCATCCTTCTCTTCCATGGAATCCAGGAGGAAAAGTCTTCCCTGGAAAAGCCCCACAACGTGGTTCTCCCTCAGCTGTTCCAACGTTGGGATTCTCTTCCCAAGGGTGAAAGACCCAAACCAGCAAAACTGCTGAGTGAGCTTTGTTCGGCTTATTTATACTGCACCTCTCATCACAATTAATCCATTTCTTGATAAGCAAGAAGAGGGAACTTTTACCTGGCTGCAAATTTCAGGCTGAAAAGGGCTTTGATATTTTTTCCTGCCATTTACAAAAGCTCTGGAAAGGGAAAAGGCTCTGAAACGCCCAAAGCACCACACAAACTCCACTCTGATAATAAATCCAGAGAGCAAGATGTGACTTTTGCTTTTTCTTTCCATTTCTGGAGAAGGTTTTCAGGACAGGGATGAGTTGTTGAAGTGAAGAATGTTCTGGATAACTCATGAAAATGTTTCCTCAGGATTTCTAGAGATTTAGGCAGATTTCTGCTTGGAGCCTGAGGTTCCAACGAAGTAATTTAGAGCTCCTTTTTCTCATTCTTGAGGGCTGGAGATTTGGAAAGTGGATATAATCTCATAAATGTAAATTAGTTGCTATATATTTAAATAGATAAGGTTTAAATTAGATAAATGGAAGGAATTTTTCTCTGTGAGGGTGGGCAGGCCCAGGCACAGGGTGCCAGAGCAGCTGTGGCTGTCCCTGGATCCCAGGAAGTGCCCAAGGTCAGGCTGGACATTGGGGCTTGGAGAAATTTGGGATAGTGGAAGGTGTCCTGTCCATGGCAGAGGGTGGAATGAGATGACCTTGAAGATCCCTTCCAATCCAAACCATTCCATGATTCTATAATTCCAAGAAGAGACCCAAGCAAATATTTCCTACAGTATCAGTTGTCCCACACAAGTTGCCAACGTCACATTTTAAAGGACTTTTTTCCTCCTTTCATGATCTTTGTCACAGATCTCGAGATGCAAATGACAATTTCTCCAATTTATCCATCACAAACATTTTTCCCTGATTGTCCCAGCACCACCAGCCCTCACTAAGTTTTCCCTTCCCAACGTCTGCTCTCTTACTGGCCTGACTTTACAATCACAGAGGTAAAATCCAGGAAGAAAAAAGGAAAATTCAAAGTCTTCTGTGGGGATTTGGGGAGATCTCGGAGAACAGAATGGAGAACTACTCCCCAGCCTGGACCATCAGGATGAACAGGGCATCAATCCCTTCTGCTCAATACAGGGAATTCTGGGTTCTGACCTTAAAGATCATCTCATTCCACCCCCTGCCATGCCAGGGACACCTTCCACTGTCCCAGGCTGCTCCAAGCCCCATCCAACCTGGCCTGGGACACTGCCAGGGATCCAGGGGCAGCCACAGCTGCTCTGGGAAAGCTCTGCCTGGGCCCTGAGCCCAAGCACTCCAAGATGAGCTTATCTGGAAAGCCATTCCAAGGCCTCAGCACCCTGAGAGGGAACAATTAATTCCCAATCTCCCATCCATCCCTGCCCTCTGGCACTGGGAGCCATTCCCTGTGTCCTGTCCCTCCATGCCTTGTCCCCAGTCCCTCTCCAGCTCTCCTGGAGCCCCTCCAGGCCCTGCCAGGGGCTCTGAGCTCTCCCTGGAGCTTCTCCTCTCCAGGGGAACATTCCCAGCTCTGCCAGCCTGGCTCCATATCCGAGGGGCCCCAGCCCTTGAAACATCTCCATGGCCTCCTCTGGACTTGCTCCAGCAACTCCACAACCTTCTGATTTTGGAATCCCTGGATGCAGAGCTGAGAATTCCATCCCACTCTGGTTTGGATCCATCCCGTGACTCCTGAGGGACATCTGAAGTGTCTGGGATGGTTTTGCCACGACCACAGCTTAGTCTTGAGGCTTGTGGAGAATCACAAACACCACCGGGCTTTAAAGCATCCCTGGAACGTGGAAGCCACTGGACATTGGCTCCAGAAGTTTCTTTGGTCAGGCCGTCTGCAGCACTTTATGGAAACGATCGCTTGACTTTGCCACAGGGTCATAAATCCCAATTGCTTTATGGCACTTTGTTGAAAGGGAATTGCACTGCAAAAACTGGGTGAGGTAAAGCTGGAACCGAGTGCTAAATCAGTTTGATGTTTGTGGTCTTCTGAACTTTCTTATCTTAAACGTCTCTTGAGTCACTCTTATCTCTCCCACCCTCATTAACCTCCCCTCGGTAATCAAAACACAGCAGGAGCAGAAAGAGCAATGGAATAAAGCTGGTTTAAAGTGAAACTTTGCTTTCTCCCAGCCAGGAGCTCAGATTAGGCTTAGTCTGTGCAAACCTTGGTCCTGAGACTTGGTAGGCTTTGCTCCTACACTTTGACCGGTGTTGTTAACTCTGGAGAACCATCCAAGCTCTAAAAGCTGGGATATAAATCTAGCTGGAGTCTTTGGGGCACAGCTGGATGGGGGAATGGATCCACTGGTGGAAAACCTTCCTGTGGACGTCCAGACAGAAACAGATAATCCTGGGATTACATTGAGGTGTCTTTCTCCATGAACACAAGATCTGTGCAGAGTCAGGACTAAAACACAGCTGCCAACATCTGCTGGGACACAAACCAGGCATGGATTTGGGATGTGCTGAGAGTTAAATCCAGATTAAGCCTGGATTTAAGGAATGAGACTCTTCTGATGGTGGTTTTAGAGGAATAAAATGACCTGGTGGCTGAAGCCTGGGAGAGTGAATGTTGGACCATCCCAAGTGGGAATTCCACACAGGAGATTAGAAATTTGCCATAACAACACCATCAGGGTGATATTATTTGCATGGATTGTAAGGGATTTGGGAGCCTAAATGGCTGATATTGGTCAATAGTCATGGGAATACCTTGGATTTGGAGGACTCTGTCTCAGAGGGGTGATGGTATTCTATATCAGGGCAGAAATACAGACAATTTCTCTCTGAGCTGCCTTAGATACACAGTTCAAACAACAATATCTGTGTCACAGGAACTTAAAAAGTGAGTCTGAGGGAAAAATAACGGGATCAAACCTGAATTGTGCTGGGACAAGCCATTTGAAATCCAGATCATTCACAGATATTCCATATTGCCAAGTGTTGGCCGTTAATTTTCTTCTCTTACCTAAGGACAATTAAATTATGATTTTCTTCCTTCAATAAACAAACAAACCAAGTTTCCTTTCCATGAAAAGGTGTTACCAACTTCAATAGAAAGGCAAAAAACCCAAAAACGTAACCCTCCAGCTTAAAAGATTCAATTTTTATCTCAGAATTCCTGGAAAGTTCAGTTAATATTTATTTAATTTACTCAAGTCAGGAGCTTTGAGTTCTTTAGCAGGACTGGACTTCCAAAATCCATGCATTCATTCTCATTATTCTACAGTTTCTGGAAAAAACTTGGTTTTCCCACTCAGCTGCAGCTGATGTGAAACTCTTCCACGTTTTGCTACCTTCAGTGAGACTAAACCAGATTTTCCTTCTTATTCCCTACTACAACATCTGGCCACAATTAGTCTGGGATCTCGCATTTTTGGAGGAGATGTCAGCAATAATTTGGATTTCTCCCTTCTCCTCCTTTTCCTGGGCAATCTGTGGGCCACACTTCCACGGGGACATAAAGCAGACTGTGAGATGGTCATTCCTGTCTGCGTCAGTCCTTCCCAAAACGGATTGCTCTCAAACCTGATGGCTCACGTAGCAAAATCCATTTTTTTCCTCCCATGTCATTCCCAGCATTTGTCACCACCTCATCCTTTAAGCTCTAAGCACCGTCCAGGGAGTTGCATAACTCCTGTGCAAAATTCAAATACAAATCAATGCAGAAGTCAGGCCTTAAGGAGAAGCCAAATTATCCTCTGCTAAATCATTCTTTCTTTTTTTTTTCTTTTTTTTTTTTTTTTTTGTGAAGACAACTCTGATTTTTCATTTTTATGGCCTTTTAACATGAACTTCTTGTAAGCACATAACCTGCTGCATGATGGAATACACAGAAAAACAAAATCCCCACACAGGCTTGATATGAAAAACAGGGCTCAATTTTAGCTCTGCAACGGAGAACAAAAATTGAAAAATTAAACTGCTATCAGAAGGTTTTTAATTTCAGTGCCTCTCCCCGTGCCGTATTTTCATTTTTGGTGTATTTTATGTTAATTTACCCCAGTTCAGTCTTCCTTATTGGCCTGTCGGCCTTCCCTAGCCCTTTCACCCTTATACATTCATGATCTAGAAAGTTCTCTCTGCCTCATTGCCCCATTGGTTTGTGTAACCCCACCCATCCACCCTGGCATTCCCTATTGGCTCCTGCCCTTTGCATCCCTCCTGTGCCCTCGAACCATTGGCCCTGATGCTCTGCTCCACCCTCTCTGCACCAAGGGAAGTTTAGGTTGGATATCCGGAGAAAGTTTTCCGTAGAAAGAGTGATAAAGTTCTGGAATGTTCTTCCCAGGGAGGTGGTGGAGTCCCCATCCCTGGGTGTGTTTAACAAAGCCTGGATGTGGCACTGGCTGCCAGGGTTGAGTTGAGGCGTTGGGGCTGGGCTGGACTCAAAGATCTTGAAGGTCTCTTCCAACCTGGTCACTCTGGGAATTCTATGAATTCTTTCCCATATTTATACCCTGCACCCTCCATTGTATCCCATCTTCTGTCCCTGGAGTGTCGCTCTAGGACACGAAATAAAACAATGCAGACACTGGATTTTCTAAGGTAAAAAAGAGGGTGTTTAATTTTGTGACTCCCAACATTTATAGATTTCCAAAAGTGACACTGGATTGGAGGGTGACAGTGCCACCTCTCCAATGACACTGGACAAACCAACAGCCCATCAAATTTCTCCTCCTCCATAAAAAAGTGCAAAACAGTAAGTTATTTACATAAAGTGCGCGAGAAAGTTGAATGTAAAAATCAGAAGGCTTAGAAAAACTTAAAAAAACAGGGTGACACTGGAGCCCTTTGGTGTTGGACCCCAATAAACCCTCACTGGAACCCCACACAGAAGACCCTCCTGTGTCTCATCTCTGTGGTGTACCTTAGTGCTTGGCTGCCTGTGTGTTGTGTGCCTGCCCAAACTTCCCCACCCAGAGACACTCTCAGGGAAGGTAGAGACATTTATCCACCCAAGAAAGGGGATCAGGATCAGGAAAACTGCTCAGCCTCACCAGGATGGGCGTAAAAATCCTGCATTTCCCTAAATTAGTGTCTCAGCTTTCGGTGTTTCAGTCTTCCCAAACTCATCTGGTCTCCACCTGCCATTGCAGAAGGATTTTGACTTCCCAAGGGGCCTGAGTTGGACCTGCCAGCAATTTGTGAATTCCCAGACATCCTCCATGGCACAGGATGTCTGTGTTTAGGGAATTGGATCGTGTCCTCATCACCTGATCACAGACTGGGAGAGAAACTGGGACCTCCAGGGGCTGAGCCGCTCAGAGGGCTTGAGACAGCAGTGATGGATGGCTTCTCTCTGCTGTGCAAAAAACCAAACCCAGACACTTTAATTAGAAACTTAAGGCTGGATGCATTGCTGAATCTCAGGTCTCCAGAGCTGCTTGAGATCCCTGTGGGTGTCTGGAACATCTGCACAGGCTGGCAGATGTGACTCAGGACCATGGGAGCAGCTCGAGGAGAGCAGGGTGTCCTCAAGCCTTGGACATTCCTCTCAAATGAACGAGTTCTGTTCCTGAAATAAAAGCGCTGCCGCTTCCAGCAGCTCAGGTCACCCCAATGTCCCTGCAAAGGACAAAATTCTCCCAAAATCCCTGCATGGAGTCTCCAGGAGTGCCCGTGGCTGTCGCTGCTGCTGTAAGCTGATACCACTGGAGTCTTTAGCATCAGCTTTCCCTAAACATCAGCTCCTGAGCTCACATCCACATTTTCCTGCCAGTTCATCACCCCTCTGTGGCAATTCGAAGGATTCACAGCATCCCATGGGAGTGGCAAACTCCACGTGGTGGTGGGACAAGGTTATTTTTGCCTCTGATGTCACCAAGACCTCTGTCCCCTAAACCAGTTAAAGGAGTTTGATCTGCATAAAACAAGAGAGCAAAGGAGACAGCACAACGTGGAGCACAAGCACTGATATAATGATTATTTTCGGGTTTAGGTGAATTGTTTGGGACTGTGTGGTGTGGTCTGAAACACAGAAGAGGTTTTGTGATAGCCCCACATCCAGGTTGCTGCATTCAGTGAACCATTGTTGCACCTGTTCTTAGAAAATTGGGTTGAGACACTCACAGATAAATCTTTTAGAAATTTTAGATTTTTTTTTTTTTTTTTAGAAATTTGTACTTCTGGCAATGGTTTTTATTTTATTTTCTGCCAGAGTTCCAGGAGCGTTTGGACAACACTCCCAGGCACAGGGTGAGGAGTTGGACCCCATGATCATTTTAGGCCCCTTCCAAATGAGGGTATTCCATAATTCTATGAAATACAGACACTGAGAACCATCTGAGATGCCCTGGAGTAACTTGCCCCCAGCTGGTGCTGCAGAAGGACACGAGTGTCCTGTAGGTCCTTGGTCACATCTCCAGCCTGTGCAGATGTTCTCAATATCCCAAGGTCTCTCAAAGAGCCCTGAATGATTCTGTGTGGCAACGGAATCAAGCCTTGGATCCCCACGGTGTCCCACAGAGAGCTGAGAGGCTGCTCCTCACCTGCACAACCAAATCCAGATGTCTTCATCTGAAAGTCTAACCCGCCAGAGTGGAGGAGAATAAAATGTGGATCCGAGCCCACAGCTGGGATTTGAGCCCCAAAGAAAAGCTGCAGCTCCCAAGCAGCTCCTCTGCCCTGGGAACGTTCCTCAGCTGTGCCAGAGAAAACTGAATCCATTTGTCTCTGGTGGAAGTGGTTCTTCCCAGAGTTTCTCAGGTGTCAACACTGCGGAGGTAGTGCCTCACAGAGCCATAAATCAAATCGAGTTGTGCAATGAAAGACAGAGCAGAGGGATGGAAAGGAGACCCTTCCCTCCTTCCCTTCCCTGCTCCGTTTCTCCTTTCCCACCTGCCAAACAGGGTGTTCTCTCTGCTTTGCAGGGCTTGTATTTCACGGGGTTTATTTCCACTTCCTTTGCTTTTTAGGTCTCATTTGGTTCCTCAGCATCTTTGGAACAGGAGAACACCAGCCCTGAGCTGGGAGGGATTCAGGACATCCAAACTGTGCACAGTTCTTGTCCAAATCCCAAATGAGGAGCTACAACTCCCCTGTGTCTCCCAGCCCTGCAGATTTTGCAGGAGTGATTCCTCCTAAAGGAAATACTCCCCTCTCTGATAGTTCTTTCACTTATTGGGACTGTGTTTGGTAAAAACTGGGTAAAAATAGGAGAAAACTGGAGAAAATATAATGTAAACAACATGGACCCTGAAGTATAAAAGATGAGAATATCTGGGAATGTGTGGAATAAGAAGAGGAAGAGCAAACAGGTGACCACAAGATAATAAATCCCTAAGATTCAATGGAGAAAAGGTGAAACCTGGGACAGAGGAAGGTTCCCTTCCTGTGGAACTGGATGATGTTTAAGGTCCCTTCCAGACCAAACCATTCCAGGTTTCTGTGGATCCTTTGGGATCTGGAGCTGTGAAGCAGCAGAGAGCTGTGGGTTTGTGCTCAGGAGGGAATGAGCATGTGGGAGATGTCACCTTCCTGTAGGTGGAACCCAAATTCTTGGCCAAAATGACTCAATAAACCAAACGTGTCAGGCCTTGTCCCAGTTTTCAGGGCAGCAGGAAAAAGATGGGATTGAGGACACCCAGGAACAACGTGGAGAAAAGATCCATGGCTGAACAAGGCATTGGCTGCATCCATTTCCAAATTTTTTCAGTTCTACAGCCAGGCAGTCCAGGTTTAGGGCTGATCTAGTGGGTCAGTGCTGAAAATCTGGGAAATCCTAAATCCCAGGGATACGGAAAGACTGCACCCTGCTAAACCACATCTTTCTGAGCAGCTCTTCCTCTCCCTGCTGGAATTCCTGCTTCCCCTAGGAAGGACTTTGCTTCTCACAGCCCAGAGCAGATCTTGGGAATCCCCTCTGGGTTCAACAGTGGAGCAGAAGGAAGAAAGGAGTCCCAAACCACTCCATGAATTTTCCAGACTTTTCCTTTAAACCTCGGCAGAGGCTGTAATTAATTTCCTTGTATTCTAAGCTTGTTGACTGATTTAACGAGGACTGGTTATAATAATAAAGAATTTATGTCCTTAGACATTAAACACGAGTGTTGCTTGTGATACAGAGCACGGGGCTTTCCCAGATCTCCTTCCTTATTTTCCCCTTTTAGTTTCCTCCTGGAATTCTTCACAGCCACCCAAATACCTGTGAGTGCACGAGACTTTCCTGTGCCATCAGGGAGAAGGTGCCAACCATGGTTAGCACTGGGACCATTGCATTTCCAGACTTGTCTTCCTTGAAAAAGAGCAGCCCACAGCTTTTAGAGTGTGAATTATATAAAAATAATAATTAAAAAAGGGCCAGGAGTTTTAGAGTCTCAAGTTTCTCCTCTTTAATTTATTGATAATTTGGAAAAAGAGAGATGAAAGTGAGTTCTGACTCTCTTCTCTTGCAGAGAAATGATGAATCTTGCTTCAGTGTTTGGATTTCAATATTTTTAAATTAATCCTTCTTCAAGTCCAAACCCAAAATTAAAAACTGATTTTGAATATAACCCCCAGTTTCTCAGGAGTTTAGGTTAAAACTATCAGGGTCAGGGTAACCTGAGTTTCCTTTTCAACTATTCATAGATTTTAATGATTTTTTTGCTGAAAACAAGAAACTAATAATTTGCTTCAGTGTTGCTGAATCTGAATTTTTTTTTCTCTAAGAATAATTTTTTTTTGCCAAGAGGTGTCACCCTGTGATGCTGATGTGACAGCAAAGCAAAGGGTGCTCATTCCTCTGATTTTATTAGATAAAAATGGGTGTGAAACACCTGTAGAGAAAATTTTGCCAGTTAGGAAATCTTTACAAATCCTGCAGAATTGCTTCTCCTATAATTTTCCTTCATTTTTATTTTTTGCATTTCCTGAACCCAGTGTATTAAAATGAGACTGGAAGTATCTGCCCAGAAAGAAAGGGAATATCCCTTTGTTTTTATCACAGTGAGGGTAAAAAGTGATGACATTAAATTAAAATAAGGAAGACGCGGGAGATTCGAGGCAAACATTTCAACACAAAGGACTAAAAGAACAAACAAACAAAAAATAAATAACCAAACCCTCAAACAAAAACATCTCCAAGAAGAGACTTTTTTTTTTTTACTTTTAAAATATTTTTTTATGTTTTGCAGCTGATTTATGAGAACAAGGTTGAAGTCTCCTTCACCAAATTTCTTAAGACCAGATAGTACAATTGCCAAGAGGTGTCACCCTGTGATGCTGATGTGACAAAAAGCAAAGGGTGCTCATTCCTCTGATTTTATTAGATAAAAATGGGTGTGAAACACCTGTAGAGAAAATTTTGCCAGTTGGGAAATCTTTACAAATCCTGCAGAATTGCTTCTCCTATAATTTTCCTTCATTTTTATTTTTTGCATTTCCTGAACCCAGTGTATTAAAATGAGACTGGAAGTATCTGCCCAGAAAGAAAGGGAATATCCCTTTGTTTTTATCACAGTGAGGGTAAAAAGTGATGACATTAAATTAAAATAAGGAAGACGCGGGAGATTCGAGGCAAACATTTCAACACAAAGGACTAAAAGAACAAACAAACAAAAAATAAATAACCAAACCCTCAAACAAAAACATCTCCAAGAAGAGACTTTTTTTTTTACTTTTAAAATATTTTTTTATGTTTTGCAGCTGATTTATGAGAACAAGGTTGAAGTCTCCTTCACCAAATTTCTTAAGACCAGATAGTACAAACATTCTTCAGAAATTGTGAGGCTGAGTTGGTTTTATTTTGGAGAAAAGGCAGAGTGGCAGTTTTGTCTTTTTGTCAATGTTTAAAATTCAGAGATTAGAGCTGAACTTATTGCTTAAAGCAGGCTGGGGAATTTTGTATCTCACAGAGATAAATTTATTTTTCCATGCCATTAAATACCACATTTTTCCCCAGGAGGTAACTGTGGTGTGGAGAAGGCGAAGGGGCAAATTTGGATTTAATCCAAACTGATTAAAGGATCAATTAAATCATTTAAAAACTGATTGAAATGGGCAGAACTGGGTGATCCTGCAGGACTACTTTGGTCCACTGTGTGAAAGTCAGGTGGGAATAGAGGTCCTAAAATCCTTCCAATTCCAGCTCCAGAGGGGACACCCAGCCTCACAAACAGCTCTCTGTTTTCCTGCAGGCCTGCAAACACTTCATGGCCCAAAAGTCATGGAATCATGAAATAATTCAGGTTGGAAAAGACCTCCAAGATCATCAAATCCAACCTTCAAGCCAATCCTACCAAACCTTATCATGAAATGCCACATCCACTCATCTTTTGAACACTTCCAGGGAAATTCCTCAATCACTTCCCTGCAGAGCCTCTTCCAAAGCTTGGCCACACTTCCAGTGACCAATTTCCTCATCTGGCACATTTTGAAGCCATTTCTCCTTGTCCTATCTCATGTCCTAACCTGCTGTGCCACCACTGGAAGTCACAAAGGAATTTTATCATCCTAACAGTGAAGGTCAGGATTTTCTGCACCAAATGCAATGGAAGCTGCAATTACCAATCCCATACAGGATTGTATGGGCCAGGCCAACCTGCCTGCATCATTTCCATGGGGCGATGTCAGAAATCAGCACTCCTGGCTTAAGGAAAGCAGGCACAGAGGTGCTGGACACCTCATTTTGGGCAGAGAAATCTTGGAATGCCATCCTTGGAGACTTTCCAGGGGAGCTGCCTGCTGCACATGCTGGCGGGAGGATGGATGCCTCAGGTTTTGGTTTTTGTATTTTCAGATTCTGTGCTGCTTTAGTGTGTGGGTCTGAGCTTCACATCAGGGCATGGCGAGCTCTGTGCACAGAGCAGGGAGACAAAACAATTCCTGCTCCAGCTGGGCACCAAGGACAAATGATCCAAATCTCAGCCCAAGAGCACAAACCCCGTGGGCTGGAGAGAGAAAAACAAGCAGGGTGGGACTGCCTGGGCTAAAGCTGGAATGGGACAATGAACTGCAAGATGCAAATGGAGCAGAACTGATCCCAGGGAGAGACCCCGGGAGCGCTCGTGCATTTTGGGGCCATTTTGGTTCATCTTGGGTGCAGCCCTGGCTGGGCTCTGGTGCTGCCCAAGGTGCATCCATGGAGGAGATCCTTGGAATAAATCCCTGCTTTATTCTTTAGCTCTGTCCAGCCTCTGCTCTAGGTCAGCCCTCACAAGGCATCAGGATCACAGCAGAGCTTCTCTCTTCTGTGGAGAAGCTGCTCTGCACCATCTCTGACCCAGCTAGAACGTGAAATTTGATCATTTAAAACCCAATTATCAGCTCTCAACCATCAGGACCTTCCCTGTTTCCAAGAGGGAAGCCTTTCCCTGCCTTTCAAAGCCATTGCCTGTCTTACCCAGCTGGCTGAAGTTGCTCTGTTGAATGCAGGATCACGACTTGGAGAAGCCACACCAAGAACTGGTGTCCTCAGGAAACATTTGGGAATGTCCTCTGCACACACTGCTGTACCTTGCTGGATAATTCCACAGCCTGTTCCAGAGACGTGTCTTGCTCTGGAAACAATTAACAGCCAAAAAAAAAGTCAGAGATTCTTTGTACCTCACCATGACACTGAGAGAGAAAATGATTTCTTGTCTTTACCACAGAGCATCCTGTGAAACAAGACCACCATAATTTATTTCCCTCATCAGACAGTGGGTACAGGTTTAAAATACAGGTAGAGGGCTTAAAATCCATCTCATTTCAGATGGAAATTCCCTGATTTAGCTAGGAAATAACTGTATGGATAAATAATAATTTATTTTAATAATTTTCTATTAATTTGGTGTCAGAGTAGGAGAACAGGAAAGTTTGGAGGCAGGGAAACCCTTCTGCAGGTCTGGGACAATAACAAACTAAGAACTTGTGGGGGAAAAATTGTTCTGAGTGTAACTTAGTGATGTTAATTGCCTGCAGAGGGGATATTTGAGGAGCAGGAAGATGTGTTAGGGAGGATGTGTTAGCAAGGAAGAGGGGATAAGGTCAGCAGCTCCTCAGGGAGAGGGGAGGGGATAATTATCCCTTGTGGAACAGGGAAAGGTTAGTGCAGGGTCAAGGGTCAGGACAATTGTGCTATAAAACCAGTGTTTATTGTTTTTAGCAGGCAGTGGATCAATAATCTTATCAAGTCAATCACTGAATATCCTGGTTGATATTTTTTAAGGACCAGGATGGAGCTTGAGAGAATGTTTGATGGAATTTTTTCCTCCATAAATAAAATATTTCTACTTTCTGCAAGGGCAGGAAATCTTCCATTGCCTCGCTGGCCTGAGTGAATCCCTGCTTTGCACGAGCTGGTGTCTCACTGCTGCCTCTTCCCTGCCTGCTCCTCCTGGCACTGTCCCGAGGACCTGTCCAAGTCCCTTCAGCCACCTCTGCTTGACTCACCCGCAGTGGAAAAACGAGGCACAAAATGATTAATCCCCTTCCTAGGAGCCTCAGGATGATGGATGGAAAGGGAAAAGCCTGGGTGGTGGAGGTGGGAGCGTGGCCTGAGGGATGTCAGGATTCTGCTGCCACTTTGTGAGGGTCACCTCTGGTGGTGACATCTGCACTGGAAACCTTGGCAGCCAGGGAGTCAGCCAAGCAGCAAAACAATCCTGTGCTGCTTTATGGAACACTTTGATCTCCTAAGGTAGAAAAAGGCTTCCACATCCAATCTCTAAACATCAGGAATGGACTGGATTGATTCTATGACCGCATTTCTTCAGGGGTGGCACTGGGAGCATGAGAAGCCCTGGAGATCAGAGATCAGAGACTTTAGGATGTGGTCATTGTCGTCACGCTTCATCAGAGCAAGGTCCTCTGTGTTGAATGTAAAGGAATTGGTTCTGATTTAAAGAAGCCAGCCTAAGTTAATTTGGCAGATGAAGCTTGTATTTATCCAGGCTAAGGAGGAAGAGCTTCTGGTGTCTCAGAGCACACACGGGACATCCCATACTTCGGACATGTGGAGTCAGCCTGGTCATCAGAGAAGCTTAGGAAGGTTTGGGTTGGAAAGGAACTTTAAAGCACATCCAGTTCCACCCCTGCCAGGAGCAGAGACACCTTCCATGATCCCAGGCTGCTCCAAGTCCCAGTGTCCAGCCTGGCCTTGGACACTCCCAGGGATCCAGGGGCAGCCACAGCTGTTCTGGGCACCTGTGCCAGGGCCTGCCCACCTTCACAGGGAACAATTCCTTCCTAATATCCAACTTGACCTTGTAACTTTAAAGCCATTCCCTGTGTCCTGTCCCTCCATGCCTTGTCCCCAGTCCCTCTCCAGCTCTCCTGGAGCCCCTCCAGGTCCTGCAAGGGGCTCTGAGCTCTCCCTGGATCCTTCTCCTCTCCAGGGGAACATTCCCAGCTCTCCAGCCTGGCTCCATATCCGAGGGGCTCCAGCCCTTGGAACATCTCCGTGGTTTCCTCTGGATTTGCTCCAGCAGCTCCACATCCTTGTTCTGGGGCCTCCAGAGCTGGATGCAGCACAAGAATGGAGCGGAGTGTGAGAATCCCTTCACTCACATTTCTTTTCATGCATCCTTGGATGCAGTTGGCTATCTGGGCTGGAAGTGCACATTCCCAGGTCATTCAGCCCATGGGTACATCCCTATTTATGTATAAATGTATGGAAATGTAATCCACAGCCCTTCCCCTCACTGGTGCCGTGGTTTTAGGATGTAATGGGGGGCACAGGGGACACAATGGACGCCCACATGGACCAAAGGAGCTGCTTTTCATTTCTTGTCCACCTTGTGTCCATCTGCATCACTGCAAAGGACTCATAAAAAGCTGCCTCAATGAGCAAAGAGGCTTTTCCAGCATCTTTTTATTCCTGGTTGAGCGGAAGGTAAAGCAATCTGCTGTCAGCTCCATCCAGGCAGGCTGACCTTTCTCAGAGGAACATTTTACCCGCTGGAAAACATTGCCAACTAATCCTATTAAATGAGTGTGCAGACAACAATTTTCCTTGAATTTCTTCATTTTCCTGCCCTTAAACCTGTCTCCAAACTGAGCTGTTATCTTTTTGAAACCAGACGTGTGCCCACTGTCTTTTCCTTCCACAGACTAGAGGAATAAAATAATAATCATCATCATCATCATAATAAAAGCCTCATCAAATCATCTGTTTAGTCTCATCTCCTTGGTTTTGTTGCTGGTCAGTCTGGTGAAGTACTGAGCTGGGAATGTGAGTCTGGAGTGTCAGCGCTCATTAACGTAAATACGAGCAAATGGAAAAATATTCCAAGGGCTGGATTCACACTCGCTCTAAGGTCCCTTTTTACTGCTTTGGCAGTGAAAAGAGACCAAGAAGTGGGTGGCCGTGTCATTTACTGCTCTGTTCCCATGTTTACGGCACAAGGACTTGCTCACTTTTCAACAGCTCGGCTTAAATCTGCTAAGATGGACCAGTGGAGCTGTGGCTGCACAGCTTCATTCATCAAACAACTCCCGCCTCGTTGAGCAGCCCCGTTTAAAAACCTCCAGTAGCAGAGGAGCAACTGAACTCATGCAAAGAGGGAAAGCTTGGGTCATGCAATGCTGGGTGTCCTCCAGATGAGCACCAGCACAGGAGTTCCTTTCAAGTCACTTCAGAGGTTGTGGGATCATTTGCAGAATGGAGCCCCCTCGGTGACGTCGCCACCTCTTCCTGAAATAGCTGGGGAAATAGGTCAGACAGTCTGGGCCTCAGAGGTTTATTGCTCTCCAGTGACAAAGTGGGGATCCAAATGTGTCACTTGCACCCAGAACCATTCCTTGGATTCCCTCAAGCTTGACCAGTAACGGGGTTTTGACCTTTGGGCATTCCCTAAGGTTGTCGTGTCCCACCTTGGTCCGTCCAGCTGACTCCGTGCGGGGAATTTGAGTTTCCAGAGAACCTGTGTTCCTCTGAACCAGGAATTGTGCTGGGAGAATTTCCAGGGGGTGTTTAAAACTCTCCAGGTTTTTCACCAGGCAGGAGCAAAGGAGGGGTTTGCACACAGCCTTGTCTCAGCAGGGAAAAACAAGGATATGTGGTCACTTCCAGGACCTCCTGCTCAGGGAGGGGAAAGGGAATCTTGTGGGAAGTCCTCTGGACTGGTTCTAGAATATAGTAATAGATATAAAGCAAGATGGAGGTTTTGGGGTGGAGGCTGGTCCTTCTTCTTCACCTTCTTCACCTTCTTCTTAACCTTCTTCTTCTTCAACTTCTTCTTAACCTTCTTCTTCACCTTCTTGTTCTTCTTCTTCACCTTATTCACCTTCTTCTTCTTCACCTTCTTCACCTTCACCTTCATCTCCTTCTTCTCCTTCTCCTTCTCCTTCTCCTTCTCCTTCTCCTTCTCCTTCTCCTTCTCCTTCTCCTTCTCCTTCTCCTTCTCCTTCTCCTCCTCCTCCTCCTCCTCCTCCTCCTCCTCCTCAGCCCAGCTTGCCCCAAAGCACAGAGTAGCTCCCAGTGCTGCCACCAGCACGAGGGTCACGTCTCTCTTGGTGTCCCCCCAAACCTTGGCCAATGTCACCCCTCAGGCCAAAGCTGCTGCCGGCTCTGACTGGGAGCTTCCTCAGGCTCAGCACAACAAACAAATTGTGTGGTTGACCACAGGCAAGCTGGGAAAGGCCAAGCTCCACTTCAGCTGTGCTGTCACCAGTGTCCCCTGGGGAACGTGGCCTTTCTGCAGAGCTGATTCTTGGGCAAACTCAGTGATTCCCAATCTTCTGTGGCCAGCAGCAATCTGAAACCTTTCCATGTTTCTCCAAGGCCACCAAGGACTCTCGTTACCAAGCCTGAGGCTGGAAATGCCAGACAAATCCTCCAGGGTGCTGCTGGAAGGACCACCAATGCTCTGGAGCCAGGGAACAGCGGCCACTCTTCCATTACAGCACTGCTTGTCCCGTTCCATAGCCAGCATCCGGATGCTACCAGCAATGTTTTATCCATCTGCAGCCCTTTCCCTCACCTGTCATCATCTCCAAGTGCTTGGCATCTCCGACACCAGCAGCTGAGCTCGGGACAGAAGGAGCTGGATGGAAATCATGCCGCTGGTTTACATTGGAGATGATTTTAAATAATCCGAAAAGTCCTTGGCCATAAAACGCAGAAATCCTCTGCTTTTTTTCCTTCCCCCGTGGCTTGCAAGAGTTCAAAGACCTCAGAAAGCATCTGCTAAAACACTCTGGACTGACTCAAGACTCCAGAGCAACTGTAAATAGACCTTAATTCCAAAAATAGAGAATGAGCAGATTCTCCCTTTTGGATGTCCTGGACAGGAATCAGATTGAGAGCATAGGAAAAGTAGGAGTCCTTGAGGTCCTCTGAGTCCTCTCCTGCCATCTCAAACTTCCAGACAGACCAGGAGAAAATTCATAGAATGGTCTGCACCTATCACAAGCCACAAAAAGCTTCCCTGCAGCCTGAAAGGCTCCTAAAAATAAAAAAATAAAAAAATCAGAGAGGAAAGGAGAGGGAGATAAGAGACAGCACTGAGGTCCTGGCAGCTGCAAAAAAATTGTTGTGGGGAGTCCTTATTCCCCCCTTGTGTCCACACAGTGGAAGAGTAAGTTTAAAAAAAAGTCTAAATGAGAAATATTCCAAATCCCAAAACTTTCCAGGAAAGCAGAGTAAGTATTGGAACCCTGGTTACTGAGAATTTCAGATTTCTGTGCTGCCAGGCACTGACCCCCAGGAGAACGCTGCATTGACCTGAGGCCGTGGAGAAGCTTCCAAAATGGAATGAGAGAACTGGGATTGTGGGTGTGGAGTTTGGATAGAAGTGTGTGAGATCACAGGGTGGGAAACTCAGAGTTTAAGGGTTTAGAATAAAGTAATGGATATAAAGCAAGATGGAGGTTTTGGGGTGGAGGCTGCTCCTTCTTCTTTATGTTCTCCTCCTTCTCCTTCTCCTTCTCCTTCTCCTTCTCCTTCTCCTTCTCCTTCTCCTTCTCCTTCTCCTTCTTTTTCTCCTTCTCCTTCTCCTTCTCCTTCTCCTTCTCCTTCTCCTTCTCCTTCTCCTTCTCCTTCTCCTTCTCCTTCTCCTTCTCCTTCTCCTTCTCCTTCTCCTTCTCCTTCTCCTTCTCCTTCTCCTTCTCCTTCTCCTTCTCCTTCTCCTTCTCCTTCTCCTTCTCCTTCTCCTTCTCCTTCTCCTTCTCCTTCTCCTTCTCCTTCTCCTTCTCCTTCTCCTTCTCCTTCTCCTTCTCCTTCTCCTTCTCCTTCTCCTTCTCCTTCTCCTTCTCCTTCTCCTTCTCCTTCTCCTTCTCCTTCTCCTTCTCCTTCTCCTTCTCCTTCTCCTTCTCCTTCTCCTTCTCCTTCTCCTTCTCCTTCTCCTTCTCCTTCTCCTTCTCCTTCTCCTTCTCCTTCTCCTTCTCCTTCTCCTTCTCCTTCTCCTTCTCCTTCTCCTTAAACATCTGAGTCCCAACAAGAAATACCATCTCACACATTTAATCCCAACCCTGGCAAAAATAACCTCGAGGTGAGGTTATCCCAAAGGAAACAGTGAGGAAGTGATGCAGTGATATCTCCAAGGGTCAGTTCATCACAAAGTCCTGAACTTCACATCCTTTTTATTTTCTCTACTTTGCTTCCACTTCAGTCTCCTCTTGTCCAAAACAGGAATTTCCTAGTCAGGGACCCCAAGCAGCTTTTCCATGGATTTTCCATATTTGAAGATAAGTTCAGATCTTCATGCATTAAAATTCTCTGTATTAATTACAAGATCCAATGGAAAGAAGTGTCCACTCCTGGTAGAGAGGACCCTGCAGGTAATGTGCCATGAGTTTGGAATTATTTTTCCTCCTTCAAATTCCACTTGCTGGACTCTTATGAGTTCCTAAATTTTAGATTATGATTTAACCAAATATTTTGCTTTTCTTTTGTGGTTATAGACAAAAAGATCAAGTTTCATGGCAGAGGACAGACAAAAATGATCTCATTTCTGTTGGTTCTAAAAAGAAAATCGTGATTTATATGTTGGTTCTTTCCTTCTCCCACTCACCTGTGGCACAGAAATTTGGGACAATGAAGCAAAATTTGTCTCACATCTTCATTTGAATGAGTGACATTTTGGTGCTCATGAGGCATGGAACTGTAATGAATTCAATCTACTTTCTAAAAATCACCTTATTCCTAATGTGTCAAAAGCAATTTGGCTGAACACCACGACCGAAAAAAAATTTAGGAAAAGGATTTTTAAATTCACATTTTTTAAAGGGAAAACTCAGAATAAATAATGAAAAAAAATCCCAAAGAAAAAAATCAAAACAGAAACAAAACAAAAAAAAAAGATGAAAGAAAGAAATTTCTTTATTCTCAGGTTGGTTTATTCACATTTTTCAGTGAATATCTTGACTATTTGAGTGACCTTCATACATTTGGATATTCATACCTTCATAGCATTTAGATATCTGGAATGATGGAGAAATGCTGCAAATCTCAGAGGAAGAAAAAGAAAGTTTAGAGGGAGAAACAGACTCAAAAAGGGAAGAAAGGAAAAAAATAGATGGAAAAATGAACGAAATTCACAGACAATCCTTTATTATAAATCAGCTAAAGTTAATTCAGTGAAAATAGAGAATATTCTTAGGTAAAAGAGTAGGAAATGTACCAGTACTACAAGATGAATTGAAAAAAATACATTAAAGTATTTTCTTGCTTCAGTGCTAATTATTTAATGGCATTTATTAACTAAAACTAATGAAATACAAATTTTTTTTCAAACAATTGGAATTATTTTGTTTTCTGTCAGAATAACCAAGATATTATGATGCACAGAGGAAAGAAATTCACTTTTCCCCCGCTTTGAGACATTTTTATTCCTGTTGGATTTGAAGGCACAAAGTAGCCTGGAAGTGAAATTTCATTTCATTTTCTGGAGGTGAAAATGAGTTTGATTCCCCATTTATTTGGATTTTATTGAAAAAAACCCAGCCAG
>NW_005054466.1:184630-213575 GCF_000277835.1 Geospiza fortis
AATCTAGAAGGAAAAGAGGGAAGAAGAGTGAAGCTGGAGGGAAAATCACTGAGCAGGCACCAACTTGAACTCTAAATCAGCCTGGATTTGATACATCATGACCAGATAAAGGCAATTCTGGGAAATTCTGATTTTTCTGAAGGGGTTCAGATAATAAAACCCAGAGAAGAATTTTGTCCTCATGCCTAAAACAAAAAAAAAAAAAAAAGAAAAGAAAAGAAAAGAAAAGAAAAGAAAAGAAAAGAAAAGAAAAGAAAAGAAAAGAAAAGAAAAGAAAAGAAAAGAAAAGAAAAAAGATGGGAAAAAAAGTAAATTCTTTCCCTGAAATACCACAGCGGTAGAACTTTATGCAGCATTTTGGACTCAGGCCCATGAGGTTTTTATTTGGGAATGCCACGAGAAGCAATGTTTGTATGGGATACTCCAAATGAGGAACACATGGATGCAGGAAGTGCTTGGAATGGTGTTATCCTCCATAAACACTCCTGTTAAAGGCAGCTGAAAGTGTGGATCAGGGGAAGATGTCTGAGGGGAAGGAGAGAAAATTATCAGCTGATTTACATCCCCTGACCTGTGAGAAGTGATTATGGGTCATTTAATGCTCCCCAGGTGCTTGGATGTCTGTTAAGGATTTCATGTCTTCAAAATTCATGGGGTGGAAGGAAAAGAAATAAAAAACCTAAAGGAAAGGAAAAAACCTGCAAAAAATAAGTGGTCTGCAGTTTTAAAGACAGGTGTGATGTTTTAGTGGACAATTTTATGGAGGGGAAAAGCAGCTGAGGGCACATTCTCCTCCTGGTTTTGTTCTGTCACCTCTCCCAGGCCTCTGGCTGTCCTCATGCTTCTTCATGCCCCATGTGCTGTCACCCCAACACACCCCTCTGCTTCCAGGTGCTTCCATGATGCCTCAGGTTTTAGAATTTATATTTTCAGATTCTGTGCTGCTTTAGTGTGTGGGTCTGAGCTTCACATCAGGGCATGGTGAGCTCTGTGCACAGAGCAGGGAGACAAAACAATTCCTGCTCCAGCTGGGCACCAAGGACAAATGATCCAAATCTCAGCCCCAGAGCACAAACACCATGGGCTGGAGAGAGAAAAACAAGCAGGGTGGGACTGCAGGGGCTGAAGCTGGAATGGGACAATGAACTGCAAGATGCAAATGGAGCAGAACTGATCCCAGGGAGAGACCCCGGGAGCGCTCGTGCATTTTGGGGCCATTTTGGTTCATCTTGGGTGCAGCCCTGGCTGGGCTCTGGTGCTGCCCAAGGTGCATCCACAGAGGAGATCCTTTGGATAAATCCCTGCTTTATTCTTTGGCTCTGTCCAGTCTGTTCTACGGCAGCCTGCACCTGGCATCATCCAGAGCTGCTTCTCAGCTGGAATTGAGCAGATAAAGGAAATTTGGGGTGATTTCTCTGCAGTTTCTCAGGTAAGGAATTACAATTTAGTCCTGTGAGTGTCCCTGGGTTGGTTGCAACTGCATGATCTCTAAGGCCCCTTCCAACCCAATCCATCCTGGAATTCTGGGATTCTAATGTAGCGGAGTGGGTGTGGCCTTGAGATGGGATCCTGATGCTCCTGGCACAGAGGGAAAAATCCCAAAACAGGAAGAGGCAGAGGTTCTTTGGCAGAGCAATTCTGCCCCAGGCAGGTTCAGAGAGAACCTGCTGCCACAATTCCGTCTGGGAAGGAATCACTGGAGCAGGTCAGATTTGGGATGAAAGGTTGGGAAAAGCTTTGTAAAACATTCTTTGTTAAAACTTTCCCTCTGCTTCCCCCCAGGTGGCTGCAAAGGTGTGTGCAGGTATTAAAGGGAATAAATTGACTGGTGTGGTCTGGGATAAGGTTATCAGCATCAGGGGAGGGGAGAGCAGGATTAGCAAAAACTGGGACAGGTCAGAGATAGAACAGAGCAGGAAAGGAAAGATGGACACAGAGGGGAGAAACCACAGGACAGCAGAGTTGGGAAAAGCAGATTATCCCTCTCCATTGGGCGTGGAAGTGCGAAACCAACTGCCCATCAGCAGGTAAGGAAGTTATTCTGAGAAAGGGATTGGGGTGAGGATGGACAGAGGGCAGAGCTGGGACTGCTAAGCCAGCACTGAAAAGCTGGGCTGGACAGCCTTGGAATGATGTGAGGCAGCAGGAAAAGCAGCTCCAGCCCCATAATGGGATGGAGAGAGCACACCTGGGAGTCTCCACTCACTCCTGGGAGTCTGCATTGACCCCTGGGATGCTGCACTGACCCCTGGGATGCTGCACTGATCCCTGGGATGCTGCACTGACCCCTGGGATGCTGCACTCACATCTGGGATGCTGCACTGACCCCTGGGATGCTGCACTGACCCTGGGATGCTGCACTCCCCCCTGGGATCCTGCACTGACCCTGGGATGCTGCACTCACTCCCAGGCCCTTCATTACCACAAGGATACGGATGAGCCAGAGGAGGCACCATGGGAGAAACCCAATTCCATGATTAATTGGCTGAGGAAAGCTGCCTCTGACTCATGTCAGGTTGAATGGCTTGGCTCTGAAAGCACAGCACAGGGAACCTGGGAACAGCCTGCAGGCGCTGGAGGAGAGGCTTCCAGAAAGCAAAGAGAATGTATTCAGCACGGAGCAAGGGAGTGATGTTTGAATAGGGAAATTGAGAAAAATTGCTGGAGTAGGAGCCTCTGGAGATGGGGCAGGATGCTGCTGGGAATGGCAGGATTTGAGCTGGCGTCATTACTTGGGAGAGGTTGGAATAATGAGAAACAGTTATTTTGTGGTCTGGAAAGAGAGAGAACACCGTTGTTTATTGGGGTTATAAACCTTTACCTGTGGGAATGAGTTGATGCTGCTGAGCTCTGGGAAGAATAAACAGGGAAGCAATGAACAGCTTCCCAGATAAGATCTGAGAACACACTGGAACCACAGAATCACGGAATCACTGAGGTTGGAAAAGACCTTCAGGATCATCAAATCCAACCGTCAGCCTGGCACCACCACCACGTTCAGCACTAAACCACTCCCAGACACGTGCCACATCCACGTGATTTTAGAACACTTCCAGGGATGCTGACTCCATCACAGAATTCCCAGAATGACCAGGTTGGAAGAGACCTTCAAGATCATCGAGTCCAACCCAGCCCCAACAGCTCAACTCAGCCCTGGCACCCAGTGCCACATCCAGGCTTTGTTAAACACACCCAGGGATGGGGACTCCACCACCTCCCCGGGCAGCCATTCCAGAACTTTATCACTCTTTCTGTGAAAAACTTTTTCCTAATTTCCAACCTGTATTTCCCTTGAGGCTGTGTGCTCTGGTTGTGTCAGCGCTGCTGGAGAAAGAGCCCAGCCCCAGCTGAGCACAGGCACCTTTCAGGAGCTGCAGAGAGTGATGGGGGCAGCCCTGAGTCTCCTTTTCTCCAGGCTGAGCACCCCCAGCTCCCTCAGGGGTTCCTCACAGGGTTTGTGTTCCCAGCCCCTCTCCAGCCTCGTTGCCTCCTCTGGACACACTCAAGTGTCTCAATGTCCTTCCCAAACTGAGGGACCCCCTCACTCCCCCAGGTGTCTTGTTCCTGTGCTTGACCGCCCTTTCTGTGAGGAAATTTTTCCTGAGATCCAATCTAAACATCTCCTGGTACAACCTGGGGCCGTTTTCTCTTGTCCTGTCATATGTTACCTGTGAGAAAAGACCGATCCCCACCTCCCTGCAGCCTCCTGTCAGGAAGTTGAAAGATGTTGGACAAAGCCATCAGCTCTCAACAGTCTCTCCCCTTTTTTGGGCTGTGACAGAGTGGGATCCTGCCAGACTAAAAATCAAAGAGTCGCTTAATTCTTTAATTAACTCCTTAATTAAGGATTTGCAGTGATCTTACCGACAAAAAGTTTCCACTGTCCCGACACAGGTGACCATTAAATTTTGAATTAACATCTGCCTTGTGTCTTATAAAATGCATTTTTCTGTCTTAAAATGCGCTTCCTCTTGGATGCCTTTGCTTCAAGGACTCCATTTTCCACTTTCACCTTCGGGGAGCCGTTAGTTGTAAATATCCGTTATCATTTAAGTTATCAGCACTCGGAGAGGCTGGCACTGAGACAAGCTGAGATAGTTTGGGCTGTTATCAGGCAGCTGAGATAACCTGGTGGTGGAAAAGAGCATTATCCAGCCACTGGAACCAAAGGGCAGCGGGAAGCCTGGGAATACCGTTGGGTTTAAAGGAGTTTCTTTGGAAATCCTGGAGGAATTGTGGAGGCCCCAGCACAGGAGTTGCTGCTTCTCTCACATTGAGTAATTTGTTAATTAATGTAAAAAATGTGAGACGTGCAACTAAGCAAAACAGAACAACAATAAAGTTTCTTTGCTAATACATAGACATGAGTGCAAAAATTGGGGAAGGAGGGATGGGGAAGAGGAGGATGCCCCTGTCAGAGGGTGTTGAGGTTATCCATAGGCTGGGAGGCGTGTTATGATGCCTCAGGTTTTGGCTTTTATATTTTCAGATTCTGTGCTGCTTTAGTGCGTGGGGCTGAGCTTCATGTAAGGGGATGGTTTTTTGTCTGGGAACAACATCCAAAACCATGGATGTAGAATTGTTAAGATTTGGGGATCATCAAGTCTAGTCATCAACCCAAATAAACCTGGATAAAACAGAACCATCCCTACCTCCCTGAAAAATCGAACCTGTGCTTTGTTACCTCTCCTGGTATTTCAGAACTGTTGATTCATCCCAAAAAAATCCCATCATTCCAGAATGGTTCCATACTGAAAGAGGATAGTGGCCTAAAGGGTAGATGGAATTTTCCATTTACCTGGAAACATCACCAAAATTTGTACAGGAATGTGCAAACAATCCTGTCAGAAAACACACACAGCTCTTCCCACATCCATTGGTGCCTCAGGTTTGAGCTTTTATATTTTCAGATTCTGTGCTGCTTTAGTGTGTGGCTCTGAGCTTCACATCAGGGCATGCTGAGCTCTGTGCACAGAGCAGGGAGACAAAACAATTCCTGCTCCAGCTGGGCACCAAGGACAAATGATCCAAATCTCAGCCCAAGAGCACAAACACCGTGGGCTGGAGAGAGAAAAACAAGCAGGGTGGGACTGCAGGGGCTAAAGCTGGAATGGGACAATGAACTGCAAGATGCAAATGGAGCAGAACTGATCCCAGGGAGAGACCCCGGGAGCGCTCGTGCATTTTGGGGCCATTTTGGTTCATCTTGGGTGCAGCCCTGGCTGGGCTCTTGTGCTGCCCAAGGTGCATCCATGGAGGAGATCCTTGGAATAAATCCCTGCTTTATTCTTTAGCTCTGTCCAGCCTCTGCTCTAGGCCAGCCTGCACAAGGCATCAGTTGGAACACGGATGGATCTGGGACATGGATCTGCTGTGGGAACGTGGTTCTGTTTAAGTGCACCCGCGTGTGCACATATGGGAGCAGCACAATTCCGTGTGAGCGCACGATATCCGCAATCCCTGGAATCTCACAGGGAGCCCTGCCAAGGAACATCCATCAAACAGCTCACAGGACCTGCTCCTCCAACTCCTTCTGGTCCGGGGAAGAAGCTGGGATTCCAGGAGCAAGTCTCATCCCTCTGTTCTGGAAAAAGGCTGTGGGGATGGTTTCTATCACTGCTGGCACGGAGAGAAATCGGAATAAAAATGTAGGAAGGTTCCCTCAAGGAATGCTCAATGTTGCTCATTGTCAGCAGAGCAAATAATATTAATAATAAAATATTTTAACTCAAATTGAGTTTATGGACACCCGTTGCTCCAGATTGGAGTTTTAGGAAGGAGATAAAGTAGAGGGTCTCAGGTGAAGGCTGTGACACTGAAAAATTTCAAAATTCCTGAAGGGAATTTGATGCTCAGGAGTTCATCAAAATAAAGATGAAATAAACATGACTCCTGATTTATAATAGGATTTAAAATTTAAAATTTGAATTTAAAATCCAAAATAAAGATGAGCTAAAGATGATTCCTAATTTCACAAGAATCAAAGGTTCCACCTTGAAATTTTCTGCTGTAAGAGCTCCTACAAATGCAGATGAGAATGCTGAAGGGAGAAGACTTTTATTTCTTTTTTCCAGTCTAAAATATCAGAGATTATTTTCATCAATACTTAAACCCCAGAAATAATTTAAAGAAATGTATTTGTTTTCTTTGACTTTCACTGGAAATCTCAAAGTATTTCCTGAGTGGTTTTTCCTGTTGTTTGAATATCCTTGAGCTCCAGATTGAAGGGAAAAAAATACCCAAACAAAACCAAATCCAAAAAATTCTCTCTTTCCAAGTCCCCAGTCAATCTTCATCAGGAAAAACAGAGATAGAATGCAAATCTGACTTCCAGCAGTTGTTGGAGCTTCTGGTGTTACGAAATTTCCCTCCCTGATTTGGAGTGAAGCGAGAATGTGGCAACAAGTGAACGTTGGAACATGTGCAAGCAAGCCTGAAGCTCGAGGAAAAACTCATTCCTAAGCATGGATTACACATGGGAGAAGATTTTATCCGGTGGAAGAGCTGGTTGAGAAATCACAGGGAAAAAAATCATTATGGCAAGACACAGAAATGCTTTGAAGAAAATTATTTATTCCTAAATTTTCATGACAGTTGAGGTGGTGGTGAGAAATAAAATAGTAGAACCAATAAATAATTTCAAATACACTGTGGGTTTCTCACATTTGTGGTGGAACACCCTGGATTATCCCACCCTACCTTGCAGGTTTTTAATGGGAAATGTTTGCTAGGTGGTGTTTCCTCCTGCGCCAGAAGGAAAAGTGCCTTTGGAAAACCTCAAATGCCTTTCCGAGGTCAGCATTCCCCAGGGTTGAGCTCCAACCCAATATTTTCTGTGTTCAGAGATAATTTGGGAAGATCCTGCAGGAAAACCAGGCCAGAGCCTTCTCCAGACCAGTGACATCCATGCTGGTGGGACATGGAGGGACAGGACAAGGAGGAATGGCCTTAAAATGAAGGAGGGGAGATTTCGATGGGAGATTGGGAAGAAATTCCTCCCTGGGAGGATGAGGAGGCTCTGGCAGAGCTTTTCCAGAGAATTTGCAGCAATCCCTGGATCCCTGGAAGTGTCCAAGACAGGTTGGACAGGGCTTGGAGCAGCCTGGGACAGTGGGAGGTGTCCCTGCCCATGGAAATGGATGATCTTGGAGATCCTTTCCAACCCAACCCACTGAATATTTTTATGATTAAGATGAATTGTTGCTGTGTTTTTCCATGAGTAATTGTTTAGAAGATCCTTTTTTCCTTTATGTTTCAAACCAGTCATTTAAAATTACAACCATTGCCATTATTCAGTGATTTTGTTATCGCAACAGGAAAATATAAGGGGGGAAAAGTGTGTAAAAGAGAGGTGATTTACTGCAGATTTTGGTCCAATTATGAACTTTGAGGAACACAAACTCTATTTTGAATTAAAGCCAGGGGAGGTTTCAGAAATAAAATCCAAGCATTTGTTCTTCAGCAAATTTTAAGTTGAAAAAAAATCCCCCCAAAATAAAGTTTTTTAAAATCCCTCCCTGACTTTGCAATTTCATTGTTATTAATTTTACATGAGGTGTCACATGTGTGGAACAGTAACTTCATGCTCTAATGTGTCAAACAGAGAAAGCAGAAATAAAACATTTCCCTTGATTGGAACAAGATGTTTCCCTTTTCATAAATATTTTTCTGCTGGCAGTGTCAAAATGTGACAATTCCACGCTAATAAAATGAAATATTTCTCTGGTTCTGAACAGTATTTTCCTTAAATTAGTGTTGTTTTCATATGACATCTTGGAATTCTTGTGTTCATGGCTGGTTTAAGAACAGCTCTTGGAATTTAAGTGGGACTGGTCTCACCTGATGAGGGCATCTCCCCTCCAGGGACCCGTCTGTGGAGTCAATAAAATCTAAATTAAATCCAGCTAATTGTAGAGCAAATAAATTCCACCAGTCGGTTAAATCCAATATAAAAATATCTTTTTTTAATCCATCAGTAATTTTTGGCATTGATAAGTAGATCTGTATTGAAATTAAATGCACCCTGTGCAATCTTTAGCTCTATATTTAATTTTATTTTCATTTTCCTTCCTTTTCTCATTGAATCTTTAATGATGACTTTTCCTGGGAATCTTTAGTGGAGAGTTTCTCAATTAAAACTCAGTGGTCACTCTTGATCCACTGAATATATTTCCAATAGAATTCCAATTCCAAGGATCTCACTGGCGATAAACCACAATTACAGAGAAATTTTTGTCTAGGACAAAGCCAATCTTGTTTTCCTTCTGCAGAAGTTAAACTAACTCATTTTTCCATGGAATTGGAGTGGACTAAAATCCTGTAGGGCAGCAATGAAAGGAGTTGACAGAATTTACCTGTGTTGGACTCCATGCCCAAATTTCCTCTGGAAAAGGTGGGAGATTCATTTTCTTCCTCGAAACCCAACTGCAAACAGCAGAACATGGACGTGATGGGGCTGATCCATGTGCCCTAAAATCTTCCCATGGACTCCAGCATATTTTTGGGATATTTCAACCTGGAACAGCCCCCAGATGTGATGGGAGCTGGAGTTGACCCCACGTCTTCTCCGTTGCATCTTGGGACCATCCTCAAGATTTCCTTCCCTCCTCTATCGTCCAAATGAGGGTTTCAAATAATGTCTTGAAGAATCTCCTGAGCCCACTGGAAATTATAATTTTAACACTAAAAACAAACCCCTAAAAATAATAAAAGTAAAGAAAAACAACCACAATGAAAAATAAAAATAACCACAACCACAATAAGAAATAAAAATAAAAATAAAAATAAAAATAAAGATAAAAATAAAAATTACAATAAAATAAAAATAACCACAATAAAATTAAAAAAACAACAATAATGACAACAGCAAAACAGCAACAGCAATAATAATAATAATAATAATAATAATAATAATAATAATAATAATAATAATAATAATAATAATAATAATAATAATAATAATAATAATAATAATAATAATAATAATAATAATAATAATAATAATAATAATAATAATAATAATAATAATAATAATAATAATAATAATAATAATAATAATAATAATAATAATAATAATAATAATAATAATAAAAAGAAGCTCCTTGTGGAACATGCTGAACCCAGGGAGACAGCCCAAAATGCCAGAGTTTCCTCCACGATACAGGAGATTTGGCAGCAGGACTGGAATTCTATCTCGTTCCAGACAGGGAAAATAACCAAAACCAGGAGGTTTTTCGTGGAACAAATGGGAACCGTGTGACCAAGTCACAATGGAAAAAGTGGAGCTGCTTTCAGCTCCCTAAGCCCTGACACTTCTTTTTGATTTAACCACAATAATCTAAGTGGAAAATGAATAAATGTCAGGGCTTTTTTTTTAATTTATTTTTCAATAAATCTGTGCACCAGCGAGAATAAGAACCAAAATAAAAGCTTTTCATGACATAAAATTCGTGTGTTTGGATCTCTGACAACATTTTCCTTCTCTTATTTTTTATCTTTATGATTAGGTCTGGTTGCACCATTTATTTCAGAAAACAAAATATTCAAAGACAGGGAATCTGCTTGGAGTTGCTAAGCCTGGAGTGAAAGCCCATTTCTTAACAGGATGACCTGAAGCATGATGTATTTATTTATTTTTACGAGTTTTAAACCAAATATTTGAGAAATAAGGATTTGCCCAGCCGTTGCTTGGGCAAGATTCCTGCCTGTTGAAATGAGAGTGGTTGAGTACGAAATCTCAACCATATGCCAGCAGGAGAAATTAAATGGGATAAGATTGGGTGCCATAATTGTCATATTTTTGGGGGGGGAAATTCATGTCAGGAATAACCCCTGCAGCCTCATTGGTGTGTTTTTATGTACCTGACTGAACCAAAGCCTCAAGGAAGAATTAACTCACCTGACAATGGATGTTATCTCTTAGACAATCTCTCTTTAGACAAAAATAAAGTAATTTTGGAACACTGGTACAGCTGTGACCAATGACAATTTGTGACTTCGGAATTTGATGGGAAAGAGAAATTTCCCTGAGACCTTGTTTTTTTGGGAGAAGGTACGGCCTGAAATACTTACAGGAAGAAATGATATTCAGATAATGTTAAAAAAATTATTTACCACTATAAATCTTGCCTTGCTTATGATTTAACCCATCAAAGCTGTGATTCGTGCCTGTTGAAATGAGAGTGCTTTCGTACAAAATCTCAAACCTTTCCATATGCCAGCAGGAGAAATTAAATGGGATAAGATTGGGTGCCATAATTGTCATATTTTTGGGGGGAAATTCATGTCAGGAACAATCCTTGCAGCCTCACTGGTGTGTTTTGATGAATCTGACTGAGCCAAAGCCTTGAGGTAAAATTAATTCCCCTGACAATGGATGTTATCTCTTAGACAAACAAAAGTAATTTTGGAACACTGCTACAGCAGTGACCACTGACAGTTTGTGACTTTGGAATTTGATGGGAAAGAGAAATTTCCCTGAGACCTCGCTTTTAGGGGAAAAGTACTGCCTGAAATACTTATAGGAAGAGATGATATTCGTATAATGTAAAAAAAAAATTACCTCTATAAAATCTTACCTTGCTTATGATTTAACCCATCAAATCTGTGAAACCACTCCTGCTGTATCTATTTTCCCTCCCAATTCCAGCTTATTCCCTAAATAAGAAGGATACACAAGCAGAAAGACACAGAAATTAAAATTGTCTGACAGACACCGTGTCCTGGAGGTGGAGGAGAAAGCTCTGAAGTTCAGCCTCCACTCTGTGCCAACCCCAAATGCAAAAAAAATCCAATTTATATTGGCAGAGACTTCCAAGATCCCTGAGCCAAACCAGTAAAGGCGGATCCCACGACTAGAAAGGATCCTTGCTGTTCGAATTGCTGCCATGGAGGGTCTCCATGGCCTGGGAGGCATCCAGGGTTTTCAGTCACCCTGGTGCCACCTGTCCTGACCTTTCCAGTGGGCAAAACCCACTCTGAAGTGGGGAATGTGGAGCTCAAAGGGTCCAGGGGGAAGGAAGAGGAGCAACAGTGACCAGAAACAGGAAGGGAGATGGAATTCGTGTTCTGGGAAGGATGAACGGGGAAGCAAAGCAGTGACTTCCCAGAGAAGAAGATCTGGGCACACACTTGAATCAGGGAATTGTGGAATTGTTAAGGGTGGAAAAGAAACCCTAAAGATCCTCAGATCCAACTGCCAACCCAGCACTGCACGTCTTCAATGCCACATCCACTCATTCTTTGAACACTTCCAGGGATGGTGATGCCACCACTGCCCTGGGCAGTCTGCTCCAATGCTTACAACCTTTTCTATTAATTTTTTCCCCTTAATATCCAATTTAAACCTTCCCTGGTGCAACTTGAGGCCTCTTGTCCTGTCATTTGTCACCTGGGAGAAGAGACCAACCCCTGCCTCACCACAGCCTCCTTCCAGGGAGTTGTAGGGAGCAATAAGGTCCCCCCTGAGCCTCCTTTTCTCCAGGTTAAACACCCCCAGCTCCTTCAGTTGCTCCTCACAGGACAAGTTTTCCAGCCCCCAAATTCAGGAAAACCTCTGGGTTTGCAGACAGAAGAGCTGTTGGTGTGGCTTTCCATTTATTCAGACTGAGAAAAGCCGGGAACACAAAGAATCCATCACAAGGGAAGGAAATTTTGGACCAAATATTTTCCCCATCACCTGAAGGACAATAGAACATCTGGAGAGTGTTACCAGCCTATTCATGCAGGAATAAAGCCCGGGAATGAGATTTGGAAACCAACTGGGTGCTCTGGGAAGTGTTGGGGGAGTGCTGAGTGGGTGAATCAAGGTGAGATGAGTGACAAGGAGAAGCTCACAAAGCACAAAGGACATTTAAGCTTTTCATGACATAAAATTCCTGTGTTTGGATCTCTGACAGCATTTTCCTTCTCTTATTTTTTATCATTATTATTATTAGGTCTGGTTACACCATTTATGTCAGAAATACCTGCTTGTCAGTGGCGGGTTGGAATGACCTTTTCCCTCTCCTTGCTTTGCCAGGCCCTGAGGACAACAATTTATTTAGAGGCTTTATCCATTCCAAAATGTTCCTGTGAAGGTGTAGAACCCTTTATAAGGCATTTACATTAAATGACACCAAGCTTGGCCTCCTCTTCTGCCACCTGTCACAGGAGCAGCACTGCAGGGACCACCCTCAACCCTCCAGAGTCTGGAGATGACTGGAAAAATAAAAATGCCCAGAGTAGAAGTATCAGAGCTAGGAAACTGCTTTCCCATAAATACCTGCCTGTTGTGAAATCTTAGCCAGCAGAAATAAATTCCATGTAGAGCAGGAGAGGCCTGGGGAGAGGTGGGGTGTCCCAGTCCATGGCAGCTGAGCACCAGGTTTGGATCCCTCAGTGGGATAATCGTCCCTTAACGAGCAGTTTGATGTCCATGGAACACTCCCACTTGCAGAAATTGAAACCAGGTTTGATTAGGAGGGGAACAAGACTTTCATCTCTGCCTGCCCGATCCCCAGGAACCAGGATCACACTGATTATCAGCCCTGGGCTTTGCTCCTCAAACGCTTCCCTGTTGAAACCGAAGGCTCTTGGACAAAGGAAGATTTTCCTGAACAATGGATCCTCAAGATTTTGTTCCAGATCCCAAAGTTTCTCATAAATCCTGACAGTTCCTAATGGAATAAAGAAGTTTTGATTCATGGCCCTCATTTGGAACAAATAATTTTCAATAGCCTGTGTTCTGTTTGTACCAGATGAAGCTTTTTGCCATGATTTCACAGAATTGAATGGGAAAGAAAATTCCCATTGACTGGACTGGCAACATAAAATACCACATTGATTTCTTAATACCTAATTAAGACTATTCTGTCAAATGAATCTTTATTTTTGGCATGGTACTCCTCATGTTAATTGTACTCATTAAGATTGGGAAGAATTCAACACAAACTTTTAATAAAGACCCAGGGTTTGGGTGGGGCTCAGGGGCTGATGTGGAATTTCCTGGCATAAATTGCTTTCTAAGTGTCCTTGGAATTTTCAGCCTGGATCAGACCCATTCCATGTGGCCAATACTTTCCTCCAACCTTGATGGATTTAGGAAAAATCCAAGTCTAAATTATTTGGGGTGTGTGTGGTAAATCTCCCTCTATGCCTAGTTTGTGAGAAACACTAATTTGTTAGAATTTTAGAAATTCTCCTCCTTATAGCTCAGGTTGTAACAACTTGTGGGTTTTTTTAAATTTCAGTTTAAGGAAGTCCTTGGCTGAATTTCTGTGCAATTGACCAAGATGGAAGTCAGAGAATCATGGAGTCATAGAATATGCTGAGCTGGAAGGGATCCACAAGGATCATGGATCCAAATCCTGGCCCTGCATCCCAACAGTCCCACCCTGTGCATCCCTGGGGGCATTGTCCTGGAGCTCTGGCAGCCTTGGGAATGCGTCCATTCCCTGGGGATCCTGTTAAGTGCCCCAGCACCCTCTGAGGGAAGAACCTTTTCCTGAAATCCACCCCAAACCTCTCCTGACACAGCTCCAGCCCAGCTCCTGTCACTGCTCAGCAGGGGGAAGAGCTCAGTGCTTGTCCTCTCTCCACTTCTCCTGAAATCATCGCTCAGATGGACAGAAGTGACCTAAATCTCCATCCGTGAAAATTTTATCCTCAAGACCCATGGAAGGCAGCTCCAATTTATGTTCTGAAATGGCTTCACCAATCTTGGAGCAGGAGTTTTCTCCTGGAGAGCTTATTGCAGTCCCAAAAGTGGGGAATCCATAAAAACTTGCCTCTTTTGTGGATTCTTTGCTTCTTTTTTGCCAGGGTCAGGATTAAATGTGTAAGATGGAATTTCTTGCTGGGACTCAGATGTTTATCAGTTCTTATCTCTGTCACAGTCTCACAAACCCTGAGCTCTGCAGCACTTCACTCTCACGAACTAAACATGGAGCTCCATCTCTCTCTCTACAAGGCCTTTGAAGGATCAATTGTCCAATTAAGAAATGACACCTCAATTATTTTCACTTTTAACCCAATAACCAACCACCCATGGCTGCAATGGGGACTTTTTATCCAATTACACAAAACGACCCAAACCCATGGAGAAGAAGGAGAAGGAGAAGGAGAAGGAGAAGGAGAAGGAGAAGGAGAAGGAGAAGGAGAAGGAGAAGGAGAAGGAGAAGGAGAAGGAGAAGGAGAAGGAGAAGGAGAAGGAGAAGGAGAAGGAGAAGGAGAAGGAGAAGGAGAAGGAGAAGGAGAAGGAGAAGGAGAAGGAGAAGGAGAAGGAGAAGGAGAATCACACACTTCTATCCAAACTCCACACCCACAATCCCAGTTCTCTCATTCCATTTTGGAAGCTTCTCCACGGCCTCAGGTCAATGCAGTGTTCTCTCGGGGGTCAGTGCCTGGCAGCACAGAAATCTGAAATTCTCACTAACCAGGGGTCCAGCACTCCTTCCCTTCAGTGCCACGGATCTGGAGCATTCCCTCGTGGAGAAGTGACACCGAAGGTAAACAGCAGCTTCATCTCCCCA
Source organism: Geospiza fortis (assembly GCF_000277835.1). Lineage (NCBI taxonomy): Eukaryota > Metazoa > Chordata > Aves > Passeriformes > Thraupidae > Geospiza > Geospiza fortis. Next base: position 199,141 of record NW_005054466.1, read on the forward strand.
AAATGAAAACCGAATGTGCTCCCTTCACATCAAAGAGCCAAGAGTTGAAGAGTCCCAGACTCCGGGACAGAGAGCATTCAACTCCAACATAAAAACCTCATTAGCACATGAAAGTGTTACATAAACATGTTTGCATTGTTATTTACTGAGTGGCCCAGGAATGCTTTGTACCACTTAATCAACTCAAGGGCTCGAGCAGCGGGAGGAAATGGCTTTACACTAATGAAAGACAAAGATTCCAGATCAAATGGAAGTGAAAAAGAACAAATAATCCTCCAGAAACAACAACTCAAAGCCCCAAATCCATCCAAAACTCCATATAAAAAAAAAAAATTCAGCCTCGAAACAACTGTCTAGAAATGAAACTTGTAATTGTTTGGGATGGCTGCTTTGGAATTACATCTGCATTTTAATTAATATTTCAATTATAGTTTGAACTACCCAGGTCATGCTTTCATGTCATGAATGTGAATCACCAAGGGGGCTGGAGTTTCAGGCAGAAAACAGATCCTAGAAAGGGTTGAAAAGAAATTTCTTCATCAGCGCTTTTCCTTGGAAGGTTGTAAAATTCCTGACTGTAAAGGCAATATGGGTTATACCAATGGGAAAGAGGATTTGGGCAGGATTCTGAATGTGAGGAGGGGACAAAAAAAGAGGATTATTTTGCAAAAAAAAAAAAAAGAGATTTGTTTAATTATGAGCAGCTGACAGGCAAGACCCTTTCGTTGCATGTCATCCAAAGCCTACATGGGCTGTTTTCATTTAGTGCAGGAAAATTGCAAGAACCAGGCTCTTTTCAATCCATCTTGGTAGGAACTTTTTTAAACAGAACTTTTAGAGCATGGTGACGCTTCAAAAAATATTGTCTCCGAAGTACTCTGAGAACTGAGATTAAATTAGATCAATCCCAATTGTGGTGTTTTGGTGAAGCTCCTGTCAAGTCCTCAGTGGCCACAATTCCTGTCCTTGGGAGACGTGGAGGGACACTCCATAGGAAGGAAATCACCCTGGAAAATATTTCTTTATTTTCTGGTTCATCTGTGGAAGACACAGTGGTGACCATGTGGGAACAGAGCTGGGAAGTGGCTGGAGCCCCAGGAGAGGCTGAGGGAGCTGGGAAGGGGCTCAGCCTGGAGCAAAGGAGGCTCAGGGGGCCCTTGTGGCTCTGCACAGCTCCTGCCAGGAGGGGACAGCTGGGGCATCAGGCTGTGCTCCAGGGAACAGGGACAGGAGCAGAGGGAATGGCCTCAGGTGGGCCAGGGCAGGCTCAGGGTGGACATCAGCAGCAATTCCTTCCTGGAAATTCCTTCCATGGTTATCCAGCCCTGGGCAGAGGTGGAATCCCCATCCCTGGGGGATTTAAAAGCCCTGTGGATGTGGCACTTGGGGACACGGGTCAGTGGTGACCTTGGCAGTGTAGACTTGATGATCTTAGGGATCATTCCCACCCCAAATAATTCCAGGATTCTCTCTTGACCTCCCTGCTCTCCTTCAGAACACCCAGTAACACCACTTGGGCTGACGGGATGATCTCAGGCCGTGGTGACCTGAAACATTTTGAGGGAAAGTCAGGCACAATCTCCAATAAAAGAAAATTCTGCTCCCTTCTCTCAACACTTCCATGATTTCAACCAGGCCTAAACTCTGAAGGAAGCTCTCAGGAGCAACCATAGCTCAGAATATGATCTGCCACCTGACAGTCACCAAACTCCACAGAATTTAATTTGTTTTCCTTCAAAAAATGTTGCCATTCTCTTTTTTTGTTTTGCTTTCAGTACTTCTTTGACATTTTTCCTCCTGGTTTAAGTTACACCAGAAAACAGCAGATTGTGATTTACTGGGGCTAAACTTCAAATTTGATAGATCACTGCTCACTGGAAGGCAGAGAAGTGACTTTTATTTAAATCAGCTGTGGAATCATGGTGACAAATGTAAACAACCCAAAATAAAGGCAGATTTTATGAGTGAGGCTGTTCTTGTAACATTTTGGAAACCATCAGGTGAGAACAGACTGAAATCCATTTGCAGCTGATTCTGTGGTGTGGATGCATTGATGAGGCAAGCTGAAATTATGGAAAACATCATTTCAATCTGTAGGGAGGCAATCTTCCATTCTGGATACAGAGAATATTTGTTCAGGGAAGATAAACAAGGCAGAAATAAAAACTGAATCCCTGTTTGATACACGGAAATTTCATCTGCCCTTTTCTGAGCACAGACAGCAAGAATTCAGCAGAATCCTCTCACAGAGTGAGACACACACATTTGTGTGTAATCCCAGGAAAAACTGCTTCCCTCTGGGCAGATCCAAAGACCTGGAGAAGCTGATAAAACTCAGATTCTTCTCTGAGTTTTTTGGCCTGGCACCGCTGGGTGATCTACATTTGGCTGTCACACAAGATGGGTGTGTGGGTCACAGGGAGCTCAGGTCTGGTCCCACTGCCACGAGCAGAGTCAAATTTTTAAGCCCAAAAGTTGAGGTTTTTAAGCCCAGTTGATTTGAGGTTTTAAGCCCAGTTGAGTTGAGGTTTTAAGCTCAAAAGTTGAGGTTTTTAAGCCCAGTTGAGTTGAGGTTTTAAGCCCAAAAGTTGAGTTTTTAAGCCCAAAGTCGACAGCCCAAAGTCCTGTTGCCTCAAATTCCTGGGAATCTGGGGGTGGCTGAGCAGCCGTGCTGCAATCAGGGGTGCAGAACAGAAGCTTCAATTGAAAAATCGAAATATTATTACAAAAGCCAAGGCCTGCCCAGCTGCATCCTTCATCCAAACGTGACAAACACGAGGAGGGATGCCCACCACTTCCGTGCTGTCTCTGGGAGCAAATCCATGGAATCCAAGGCTTGGAGAACACCAGCTGGTGCTCCTCTGTGAGCTCCCATCGCGCACCACTGGTGGTACTGGTCAGCTCTGGGAGCCTCCTCTCTGACAGCCCCTTCTAATTAAATCTGATGCATTTTTGGGGGGCTCCTACCTTTTCCCATTTGAAAAATGGATTTTCCCATTTTTTCCCCTTTTTTCCCCCAATTTTTTCTCATTTTCCCCATTTCTTCCCAATTTTTTTCCTTTCCCCCCCCCCCATTTTTTCCCATTTTCCCACCTTTCCCCCACTTTTTCACATTTCTGGCTCCATTCTCCACATGTCCCAACACTGAGCACCCAGCCAGGCACTCTCATCTTCAGGAGTCTTCTCCACGATCCTTGTGGGGCACTTCCAGCTCAGGAATTCTGTGATTCCATGATCCCATGGCTCCATGATTCCATGATTCCTGCTCTCCCAGGATGAAGTCAGTGGAGACCGAGCCTTGTCCTCCTCTGGTCACTCGAGTGCCCATTTGTCCCCACATCTGGCACTGATCTCAGCCCAGAGTGGCCACAAAAACGCGAGGCCCTCCAGCCCCACACACGCACAGATGGCTTTGAACTCCTCCAGGCTTTCCTCCTGATTTCTTCCCTGTGTTTTGGTTTGGGTTTGCTGCTCCTTTTTATTGTTATTTTGTTTAGACAAACCTCTTCCAGGGACTGTGTTCTTTGTTATCCCTGTGGGAGAGGGACAGTTGTTTTTTCACCCCTTCCACAGCAATTTTTTTTTCCAGGCACTGCCCCCATATGGAATTTGCACGTGTTTGAAGCAGAAATAAATGATTAACATTTTTTTTTCCCTTTTCCCTTTTTTTTTTTTGCCCCTTTCTTGGAGCTGGATGAAGGTAAGAACACGGCATCCTTTCCTACAGCCATCATGTGCAAGCGATTACAGAGTTGCCCTTAACTTGTACCATATCCCCAGTCAGACCTAATAAAAAAGACACAAGAAATATGAATTCCACCAGATTCCTGTATGGAATCAATCCCTGCTGTGTTGTTAAAACAGCAGAGGAAATTTGGTGTTGAAAGAATGAGAATTCAAGGGGGGAAAAAGCCACTGGATAAATCAGGGCTCTAACACCAGAACGACAAACCTATACTGGATAAAATCTTATCACAAGCGCTGCCCCTATTTTATGGAGTTGTTGGTCATTACACAATATGTGAATAAATCTGCTAATCCCAGGCTGGAAGAGAGTAAAACCTTTAAATAAATATTCATTAAAAGGGTTCCTGCACGTGGAAATGTTGGAGCGTGGATGGACAAGGATTAAGCTCAGCTTCAAAGTGAAGAGCTTGGATGCTGTGAAATGAGTTTCGACTGATTTCAGTTTGCTTTGTCTGTGTAGTCACCCCCTAAAATCACCGTAGAGGAATAAATATATCCAGAAAGGGATTTTTTCCTCCCTCTCAGGATGGGAAATAGCTTCTCTCTCTCTTTACCTCCAAAGCCAAGCTGGATGATTGAGGTTTAAATAGCTAAAATTAGGTAAAAACATATTCACAGATATTTCTGATGTTACATGGTCCCTGCCACAGAGCCAAGATCTCTTTCCAGGATCTTAGAGGCGCTGCTCAACATCATAATCATGATGCCATCCTTTCTCAGCCAAAACTCAGGTCTGCAAACATCCAGGATCTCTGGAAATTGCCGTGGAATCACAGAATCATAGCTTGGGCTTGATGATCTGAGAGATCTTGTCCAATTTAATGATTCTGTGGTTCTCTGAAAGGGACATTCCTGTGAAAGGAGGAACTGAGCAGGGAAAAGGGAGTCACAACCGGTGGTTACATCATTATGCAAGAGTATTTTTGGGAAGAACATCCCAAAATTAGGGATGCATGGGGCTCCTTAGATGACGTGGGAAGGTGAGTGAGGGGGAGCTGTGACTCTGAAATTCAGAGAAGTGAGGAATGTCCAGCACTGACTGGCTGCCAACAGAAGGTTTAATGACCATTCCTATTCCTGATTCCCCATCCCAGAACCAGAGGATATCTGGAATTGCAGAGGCATGAAAAGAGCTGTAATAAGGGAATAAGGGATGGGAGCAGAGCATTGGTTGTATTTTCTTTTCTAACCTAGGAAATTATTTTCTTTTCTAACCAGGAAAATTATTTCCTCAGAAAGGTCTGCCAAACAGACCTTTCTAGTTCTGGTGAACCCCAGGAATATCCTGAGTTGGAAGGAACCCACAAGGATTCCAACTCCTGGATCTGCGCAGGACAATCCCAAAAATCTCTCTCTGTCCAAACCCTCCTGGAGCTCTGGCAGCCTTGGGTATGTCCCCATTCCCTGGGGAGCCTGGGCAGTGCCCAGCACCCTCTGGAAAAGAGCTTTGTCCTGATATCCAACCTAATCCATCCCTGGCACAGCTCCATGCTGTTAATTTTTATTTTAAAAACATTTCACTCCCATTTTCCAGGTCCACACAGTCCTTGGGGGATCAAAAATAATCAGGTAGTTTGTCTGCAGGGTTTGGGAAAGTGCTGGGGTGTGGAGCAGGCCCTGGGATGCTGGGAAGGGTCAGATTTTCTACAGGATGAGGAATCCCACAGGATCCCATAAGGGGAACTCCACCCCAATGCCTGACCCAGCACCTAATTCTTGCACAACCTCCCTTTTTTTATATTATTTCATATTAACATCAACCTGTACATTCCTGTTGGCCAAAACTCGCATCTTCCAAAAAAAAAAAAAAAAGGAAAATCCACAAAATTCCTTCCTGGAGAATCTCCTTTGGGCTGAGGTTCCTTTTTCTCAGGGTAAACACCAGGCTGGCTCTCCTGGGTTTTCCCATATTTCCATTGTTTTCATCTGCAAACAATTTCAGCCATAGGATGGAGAGGAGATGAAATGTGAAAAGCAGAAAGTCACTCAAGTGTCCCAAAACTGTGACATTCCTTTCAAATGAGTGGCCTTGGAGAACAATTCCTCTGGTTTATGATGATCCCAAGGATTTTCAGCTCCCTGCTCCCACACTGAGCCACGAAGAGCAAAAACTCATTTTATATGAGACCAGCATTTCTCAGAAAACAGATTTCAGATTTTCTCTGGAAGGTGCCACCAATTATAAATTCTGAAATGATGAAAGATGAAAGGTTTGAAACCCTGAAGGGCAGCTCTGGTGAGGTTTTCTCATTCCCTGTGCTCAGGATCTGTGTCCTGCACAGCTCCATTCCCATCCACATCTGGGAATAACATTGTCCCTGGAATCCGGGCTGGGGCAAAGTCTCCTTTTAGTTCAAACATTCTGTCTTTTGATAGGAAAATTATCCCCAAATTTGTTCGTGTGTTCCTGAAGGGAAAACATCCCTTAAATCAGCCAGGCAAATTTGCTTTCATGTCATCCAAATTAAGTGTTCTTGCAATGTTTTCCAAATAGTTTATCCAAGGGAAAAAGCAAATAAAAGCAGGCGGAGAAGGAAAGAGGGAGGGCGAGGATGGAAAATTGCTCTTTGTTCATTTGATTTATTTTTGTCAAGACCTGAAGCCACAGGAGAACATTAATGAGTCACTTTTGAGAGCTGGGATAAAGGAAAACAAGATTTTATCTCATTTCTGCAGAGCATGAAAAACTGGACGTGGATGGATGGTGTGAGGAAAAACTGGCTAAAGCAGAGTTGACACTTTCAAGGATATCCAGAGCTTTTAATAATTGTAATAAATTAATATAAAAGGATGGCCAAGGAAAATTTGTGCCTGTTTCTGGGTGGGATGGGTGATTTAGAAAGAGCTGCCACAAATAAGGCTGAGATACCCAACCTCTTCCTTTCTTTAGTCTTCCAACAGGATTCCCAGGCCTCTATGACAAGAGGTGGGGAGAATTCCATGAATTTCACGGGGAGAATTCCATTAATTTCATGAGAATTCCAGCAGTGGGTAATGGTCATGTCAGGAATTCCTTGAAGGATCTCCCTGTTCAATTCCATGAATTTCCTGAGGAGAATTCCAGCAGTGGATAAAGGTCATGTCAGGAATTCCTTGTAGCATCTTCCTGTCCAATTCCATGAATTTCACAAGGAGAATTCCAGCAGTGGATAAGGGCCAAGTCAGGGATTCCTTGAAGGATCTTCCTGGTCAATTCCATGTGCAGAGAGGACTGATGTCCTTAAAAACCTTATCAGGTCATGGAGAACACCTTGTTCACCGTTATAAAAAGGAATTTCTTCCCAATATCCCATCTAAACCCACACTCCGCAGCTTAAGGCCATCCCCTGTGTCCTGTCCCTCCATTCCTTGTCCCAAGTCTTCTCCAGCTCTCTTGGAACCCATTTAGGCACTGGAACGGTCTCTGAGGTCTCCCTGGAGCCTTCTCTTCTCCAGGTTGGACAATCCCAACTTCCCCAGGATGTTTTTATAGTGATTAATTAGTGGCTCTTGTTTGGAGATGCAGCAGAGGAGACAGATCATTTTCCCAAGGAATATTAGAGATATTATCCCAAAAGATTTCATTCCACACAGCTTAAAAACAACAACAAAAAAAACCCTCATTAAATGAGTTTAAAGCTTTAACCAGCTAATTCCTGACTTATCCTTAAGGGTGTGGCTTGTTTAGCTTCAAAGTTAATGGAAATCCATGGAAAAACTGGGTTTGCCTTAGGACCTCCAGTAGGGTGGAATTAAAGAGCCCTTCCCAAATAACTGGAAGCCAGGGAGTTGGACCAGATGATCTCCAGAGTGTTGGACCCCTGGGTGCTGAGAATTTCAGATTTCTGTGCTGCCAGGCACTGACCCCCAAGAGAACACTGCACTGACCTGAGGCCGTGGAGAAGCTTCCAAAATGGAATGAGAGAACTGGGATTGTGGGTGTGGAGTTTGGATAGAAGTGTGTGAGATCACAGGGTGGGAAACTCAGAGTTTGGGATTTAGAATAAAGTAATGGATAGAAAGCAAGATGGAGGTTTTGGGGTGGAGGCTGCTCCTTCTTCTTCACCTTGTTCTTGTTCTTGTTCTTCTCCTTCTCCTTCTTCTTCTTCACCGTCACATTCTTCTTCTTCTTCTTCTTCTTCTTCTTCTTCTTCTCCTTCTCCTTTCTTCTTCTTCTTCTTCTTCTTCTTCTTCTTCTTTGTCTTCTCCTTCTCCTTCTCCTTCTCCTTCTCCTTCTCCTTCTCCTTCTCCGTCTCCTCCTCCTTCTTCTCCATGGATTTGGGTGGTTTTGTGTAATTGGATAAAAAGCCCCCATTGCAGCCACGGGTGGTTGGTTATTGGGTTAAAAGTGAAAATAATTGAGGTGTCATTTCTGAATTGGACAGTTGATCCTTCAAAGGCCTTGTAGAGAGAGAGATGGAGCTCCATGTTTAGTTTGTGAGAGTGAAGTGCTGCAGAGCTCAGGGTTTGTGAGACTGTGACAGAGATAAGAACTGATAAACATCTGAGTCCCAACATGAAATACTGTCCTGAGCGCTTCAATCCCGACCCAGGCAGAAAAAGAAGCAAAGACTCCAACACCAGAGGTCCCTTCCAGGCTCACCCACTCCATGATTCCGTGATAATGTGGAGCTGTTCAACCTCTGGACTGCTTTTTTTGTCCAGTTTGGATTGTTCTGTAAATACTGGGCAGGCAGATGTTTGGGGTTTTTATTTTCCTTAGCGATGGTCACTGGTCTTTGATCCTGGGACAAACCAGAAACCACGGGGAAGGCACGGAAAATTCTGTTCCGATTAAGGTTTGGGACAAGGAAAGGTTTATTTATTTATTCATGTCTTTATTTATATTTATTTCTAAACACACATATTTAATTAGTGAATGAGTAATGGAATCTTCTTCTAGGGAGAAAGCAGAACCTCATTTTTCTGTTCCTTTCTCTCCTCTAGGGATAAATTGAGTCCTTTTTTTAGGGAGAAATTGAGTCTTTTTTTAAGGGAAAAATGGATCCTTTCTTGTGGGTGTGTGATATAGATTTGCACAACTTTATCAAGATTTCAGTTGAAGAATGTTAAATCAGACTAAAAATTCCTACTCAGCCCCATGGGATTTCTCAGAGCTCATGCAAGTCACTGGGAAATTACAGAAAAAAAATTAAGACTTCCTTTAAAAATTTCAAATTTCATTGGTGTACAACAAACCTTCAGTAAAATAAAAATATTTATGTAGTGCACATATAACACATCTCCACACAATAATGGGAATTTTATCCCTACCCAAACCTATGGAATAGACACATATGGAAAAAAATGCAGGAACACAGCCCCGGTTTTTTGGTCTAAAGGAATTTGCTAAAATTCCATGTTTAAGATGTGGAGGAACAAAATGTATTTGTGGAATTAATTTGCAGTTTGGCAAAATTTTTCAGCCAGGAAAAAAGGAGAGATGTTTCAAAACTGCTCATCTTCGTATTTTGAGAGGAAAACATTGAGATTTTTCATAGTGCCTGTTATCTAGGTTATAAAATGTCTTTAATTTTAGATGAGCAAGAATAGTTAAACCAAAAGTTCCAGACAAATCCAAGTGCTTGGTTTTTAATCATTCTGCTTTAAAACCTGCAACAATCCTGCCTTCACCCCACCAAAAAACACTTTTCAGCTTTTAAGGGTAGCCTATTTATCTTCAGTTCTGATATTTTTTCTTTTGCAAGAACTGATGGTGTAAAATAAATCTAATTTGGTTTAGGTTTGATATTTTAAAATTATTTATGTCTTTTTTTTTTTAATTTTTCCTATTGATTAACCAAAGAGTCTGGTGGAGTTCGCAGTGCTGGGTTCATGGTTGGATTTGATGATCTTGAAGAGTATTTCCAATCTAAATCATTCTGTGATTCGACACCTTCTATCAAAGGCAGAAGTGAATCCAAAGCGCATCATCCCAGGAGGAAATGCAGGAAATTTGCCTTTTCCTAGGTCAGGAGGGGAGGCCAGATGGGTACACGAGGTTCCTCCTGGGTTCTGATCATTAAAAGCTCTTCTTCCTTTCTATCCCCAGAAGATTCCAACACTAAATCCATACAGTTCTCTTTTGGGAAAGTGAGGTTTGAAGGATGGCAGCCTCTGATGCCTCAGGTTAAATGATGCCTTCTGCAGGCTGCCCTAGAACAGAGGCTGGACAGAGCTAAAGAATAAAGCAGGGATTTATTCAAAGGATCTCCTCCATGGATGCACCTTGGGCAGCACAAGAGCCCAGCCAGGGCTGCACCCAAGATGAACCAAAATGGCCCCAAAATGCACGAGTGCTCCCGGGGTCTCTCCCTGGGATCAGTTCTGCTCCATTTGCATCTTGCAGTTCATTGTCCCATTCCAGCTTTAGCCCCTGCAGTCCCACCCTGCTTGTTTTTCTCTCTCCAGCCCACGGTGTTTGTGCTCCTGGGGCTGAGATTTGGATCATTTGTCCTTGGTGCCCAGCTGGAGCAGGAATTGTTTTGTCTCCCTGCTCTGTGCACAGAGCTCACCATGCCCTGATGTGAAGCTCAGAGCCACACACTAAAGCAGCACAGAATCTGAAAATATAAAAGCTAAAACCTGAGGCAGCATCACCTCCACCCCACAAATGGGGAAACTGAGGCACTAAAATGACACTTTGTGACCTGTGCCATGACTCTGTGACCTTTGTTGCTATTCTGTCACCTGTGTCATGATTCTGGGAAGTTCCTTCTTTGTTGTCACCTCCAGCACAGATTTTAGTGCTGAGCATTTCTGTGGTGCCCTACAAAGCTCATTTGAGGTGGTTGGGCTCAAGGCCCAGGCACAGGGTGCCCACAGAAGCTGTGGCTGCCTCTGGATCCCTGGCAGTGTCCAAGGCCAGGTTGGATGGGGCTTGGACCAACCTGGGACAGTGGAAGGTGTCCCTGTAGTGGAATGAGTTGATCTTTCAGGTCTCTTCCAACCCAAACCATCCTAATTCTTAAGAACATCAGTGGAATTCTTTATCTTGTTCACAGGTTTGCCCAAGGAACAATTTCTGTAGGAAAAAGGACTGGGAAAAAGGAAGATGTGTTCATGCACAGGGACAGGAGGAATTGGGATGAGCAACCCTCATGGACCCTTCTGCAACACACCCAACCCATAGATTTCAAAATGAGATGAGATATCCCAGAGAAATTTTAGTTCCTAAATATGCTTGAAGCCAAGCTCTTTTGCTGTGCTGAATAAAATGGATACAATTAAATTCTGTGATGCTGGTAGTGAGTGGTAAAACATGACACAAAAAAATACTGAAAGCAAGGCCATGAAAAGAGCAGAGTTGAGGCTCATTGGTTTCCAAATATTTCATTTCACAGCTGCTTTATGACTTCACAGGTGCTTTAAACACAATCATTTCCCTCTTTCCATGCAGGTGGCAATAATGAAAAAAAAATGAGAAAAGGCCCAAAAATGCCATGAAAGCTCAAGACAGAAAATTCCTTAAAATCATGGATTGGCTAAGCTGCAGAAGAACTTCATGGGTGGGAATGAATGAGCTGATTTCTGAGGAGCTGAGGGTTGAGGTGAGCAGGTCCCTGAGGAGGCTTCACCTGGGACAAAACCCAAATGCACTCTGGAAAAAAAAAAAAAAGAAAGAAATCTTTAATTTCCTTTGTTTCTCCTAATTGCCAGCAATTCTGTGGCACAAGGACCTAAGTCACCCTAAAATATTTCCTTAAACCATGTTGCTTTCTGTTCTTTTTCCCCATCACCCCCAAACAACTCCCACCAAAAAACATCAAGGAAAACCCCTTTGGAATGCTGGACCCCAGGCCTAGGGAGGTATGTGGAGGTAAACGGAGATAAAAAAATCCCACATCAGTAATTCCCATGGCACAGGAGCCACCTGGAGGGAGTGTGGATGTTTGGTGCTCTCTAGTGACTGCTCCTCAAAGACTTTTGCCACTCGTGAAGAGCTCCTGGGAGTAAGGGTTGAGTTCTTCGATTTCCTTGGGTTTATTTGAGCTGAAAGCCATGAAAAAACCCACTGTCCAACACCTGTGAGCAGCACAGACAGAGCTGGTCAAGCAGGTTCTGATGATGTCAATAAATTGTTTGGGTTTTTTTTTTAATTTTTAATTTGTTTTTAGTTTCTCACCTCACAAAAAGCCCCAGGCAGCTCTTCCAAAGGCAATGGATTCTCTTGGGATAGTGAGGGGGGAGTGGATTTAGGATGGAACAGGGGAGGTTTAGATCTGATATTGGGAAGAAGACCTTGGCTGTGAGGGTGGGGAGGCCCTGGGATGGAATTCCCAGAGAAGATGTGGCTGCTCCATGCCTGGAAGTGTCCAAGTCCAGGTTGGAGAGGGCTTGGATCCACCTGGGATGGTGGAAGGTGTCCCTACAATTCCAAAGCAGCCAGGAGGGTTTCTGTGAGATTTCAAAGCATGAGAAGATGCTGATCAAGCAAAGAACAGCTGATCCTGAGGGGCTGAGCCACAGGAACAGGATCAGACTTCCTCCAGAGCCATAGCCCAAATTTTTGGTGCTCAAAAATCCACAGGATTTTTGCAGCTCTTCTCTAAAGAAGAGCTTTTTATCTGTACCTGTAAAGAGGTGCAACTTCTTTTTCTTAAAGCAAGCTGCTCTCCAAACAGATCTTTTCATCCTTAATTTTCCAGATCCTCACGTCTCAGATGTCAAATTTGGTTCAAATTGGATAAGGGATTAAAAATAGGCCTAAAGGAGGCTCAGATTTGTATAAGATTAAGTTCCTCTGTTTAGGAAGCAGAACAGAAGCCTTTCCTGACATGATTTCCATAAAATCTGGAGGGGCATGGAGAGGAAGGAGAGACCCACCTCCCACTTGGATATTGATTCTCATTCACTCTGGCCCCTGCATTAAAACAACGTGCAGAATTTCCCTTTTCCCCCCACCTATTTTTTACTCATTTTCTTAAATCTATTAAGGCCAGATATGAATTCCTTTCATACAAGGCAATAAACAAAAACTCAGCAGTGAAGATCTGGCCTGAGCCCTCTGCTTGGGAGATTTATGGGAGCCGTAGGCTTCAAATGGCTGAGCCTGGAAAGATTCCTTCCCTTTTGGCCCCTTCCCTGTTTGCTTGTGTGTGCATAAAAGAGCTCCTCACACATCTGTCTCTATCAGTGCTGGGCCTGTGATAGAGCTCAGATTTATGGCTCTGTGAGCTTTTAAAATGTTCATATTTTACCATCTTCCCAGCTGAAAGAATGCCAGCATCCCAGTAGCCTTTGGGATAAACCTCTGGCTACTCACCTCTGGAGCTGGATCTGGTCCCTGGGGATTGTCCTGCTTGGCTGAGCTGCTAAGAAATGAAATCTGGGCTCTCTCAATCTCTGAGCATCAGCAATCTTCAGAGGACGCTGGAACTTTGCTGAGTTTGTGTTCTTTCCCCTCTCCTTTTTCTCTTTTTTCCCCTCTGTCGTCCAGCCGGGTTGTTTTGTTTGGTTTTTATTTTAATTTAAAAGTTTTAAAATGTGCTTAATTCCCCCTCTTCTCAGCTGTTCCATCCTCTTTTCCATGTTCACTGTGGCAAATTCTTGTTGCTGGCTTGGAGATGAATTTTCTTTCTGTATCACTGAAAAACAACAACCAAATCCTAATAAAATTAGGAAACCCCACATGACTCCAGAGCAAACTGGTATTAATCAGCACTGAGCCATTGCAATCACTGTCAGTAAATGTCGGTATTCAGGATAAAGAAAGGGGCAGCTGCAAAAAAATGTTAACTTTAGAGTTCTGGGATGGGATTTTTCAATCAGCTGGTTTTTAGCTGAGGAAGCATCTTAGAATCTGAGAATCCCAATGGTTTGGGTTGGAAAGGACTTAAAAATCCCATCCTGTTCCACCCCTGCCATGGCAGGGACACCTCCCCAGGTTGGTTTCTCCTTTTTCAGGAGTCTGATAAAGATATTTATTCCCTCCCCTCTTGTTTCCAGCAGTTGGAAATCATCAGTGAAAATATTTGCTTGGGAAACCAAAATGCCAAATACACCAACATCAGGCAGGCAAAGCATGACACAGGAATTACGTGCAAACCATCCCGGGGCAGCAGCCCAACTATCCCAGCAAAACAGAAAATATCCCTGATCAAAGGTGTGGTTATCAAGGACAGCTGGAGTTGGGACATCTGGGAGGGCTGGCTTGTCACTATGGGGACATCTGACCTCCAAATCAGGATTTGAGGAAGAGATCTCCACCACTGGACAGCAAAGAAGGGGCTGATGGACAGAACTTTGGGAGGGGTTAAAGGGTTAAAAAGGGAAATCCTCCCTTGTGAGGGGGCTGAGCACATGGTGGGGAAAATCTTTTTCTCCCAGCACCATAGCACTTTTTCTTTATTCAGTCATCTGCTGTATTTTTGATAATGTTTAATAAGCCTTCCTAAACAATGAAAAGTGAATAGTGATTTCTCACACCAGGCAATAGGAATGAAATTCTTCAGCTTGGAGGAGCCTTTGTAGGTTTTCTATTGGTTGCGATTTTTGCTCCGTCAGCTTCTCCAGGCCCGAATTTTGTCATGGAATCACTCTATTGCTCTAGGCTGCAGAGCAAGACAAACAAGTTTGAGAGGAAAGGAAAGCTCAGCTGCCTTCCTGACCCACACTCACTGCTGCTCAGCAAATACCAGAGATTTCCAGGCCTGTGAGAAAGAGCGGCCCTGACTTCACTCGCTGCTCCTCCTGGGCCTCGTCCAAAG
>NW_005054466.1:213598-250914 GCF_000277835.1 Geospiza fortis
ACATCAGTGGCCTTTGGAACACACCTAGGATGTCCCCAAGCTAAAAGTCACTGCACTCTGAGGGTGGCTGGGCTGCTCCCAGGCTGCTCCTCAAGCACACACAGTCCCTGCTCCCTCACAGGCCCCAGAACTGATGGTGGTGTCACCGTTCATGGAGTCAGAGTCCCATCAGGGCTCTCCAAACTCAAGTTTCTGCAGTGCTCGAGAGATTTTGGGACAAGATGTTGTCCAGGGAGGGCTGGGGACATGCAGGAGGCTTTCAGGGGTGCTGGGAGGTGGCAGTGGAATTGCCAGGATGCAATTCCTCTTGCCAGAAGGATTCCAGCTGTGCTGGAAAGAGTTGGAAGTGGGGTCAGCTGCAATTCCCTTCAGCAGAGGCAAAGGAGGTGGTTTGTCACCCCTTGGGCACTGATCCTTTCTCTGGGGTCCAGAGAATCCTTGTCCACTCTAACACACAAGGCCTAGGCCCACAACAGCATGACTGAATCCAAATTTTGTTGGATTCCAGGGCAAGAAGAGGTGGGATGGAGCTCAGCTATCTCTAGTTCTATGGAAGGAAATAATGAAGGTCCAGGTAATCATGAGGAAAAACCGGAAAAGCCAAGTAATCCAGGCTTTTTTAGATACATACTTTTCCAGGTAATCATCATGAGGAAAAACAGCCCCAGAAAAGCCAAATAATCCAGGCTTTTTTAGATACATACTTTACGATAAAATAATTTATTGAGTTTTGAAGTGATTAGAAAGGAGAGTCTAAGATGCTCTGAGATTTTAAGATCCAACAAAAAAATTAGGTGAGATTTATTCTACCTGTGACCTCTAATTGTCTTTTTATTGTAACACCCATCCCCACATCAATCGCTCATTATCCTCCCAATGAATTATTGACACTCATTAATTACTATTTTGTTCTGGCCTCTGAATTGCTGGGAAAACCCAGTGCTGAGGAGCAGCACATGGGAGATAGGGTGCTGGAAGGGATGGGCTCTTTTTTGATTCCAAGGCAACACCTCTTGTGCCTGCTCATTCCGGGAACGCCGTCTCCCATCCCGGTGACGCCAGTGGATTATCTCCCGTCAGGAAACACGGATCTCACGCCAGTCCTTCAGGAAAGATTAGGCTCAGCAGCATGAGAATGAGGAGAGTGAGCTGTCAGACCTCCCTGAGCATCTGAACCCCTGGAAATCCTAAATTTTCTCTGCCCTGTGCTGGCAAGCACGGAGCTGCTGCTCAGTGACACGGAGCTGCCGCGCCGATTCCGGTGACACTTTAATGACATCAAGCCCAGCAAGCTCAGGAAACAATAAATCCCTGTGCCAGCATTGTGTCCTGGAGTTGGATTAGGCTCTTTTCTGGCCCAGAGATGGGGGAACTGAGAGGTGTTTTAAAAACTTTTATTCTATTTTCAGTCTCATGTGAAGGGTGAGACAATACAGATGTTATAATTCACACCATTACAATCAAAAAACAGCTATTTCCTAATTACAATGTAAGTATTAACTTACCAGCTTTAACTACACCATGTTATAAATACTTTAAAACTAATAATCTAAATAATCTATATAAATAAACTATAATGATAAACTAATAAACTAATAATCTAAATAAAACTAATAATCTAAAATAACTTCTACTACAAGTACTACATACTACTACAAATAAAATAAATTCTACTACAATACATCTTTCATAGTTCTATTTCTCTAAGATATCGAATCTTATTTACAAAAACATCCTTTAAAACTTATTTCTAATTCCATTTCTCTCTCAACAATACCTATCTTATTTCTATTTCCATTTCTCTCTCAACAATATCTTATTTCTAAATTAACATTTTTCATCTCAAAGTTTACATACAAATACATACTATGTAAACCTTCTATCAAACTTGAAAAATTCTTTACAAATCTATTTCCCACATCCTGGCTCTGATTCCAGGAGTGACCACAGCTCCTGACAACTCCGACCTTGGCTGCATTTAATGATTGTTCTGTGAGCCACAGGCCTGTCCCTGAGGTAAAAAACAAAAGAACACCATGGACCTGTATTTTCACTCATTTCCCTCCCCTCACTGCTTCCTTCTCCTCAGGATTTTTTGCTTCTTTTTTGCCAAGGTAAATGCTTGAGATGGTATTTCGTGTTGGGACTCAGATGTTAGAAGGAGAAGAAGAAGAAGAAGAAGAAGAAGAAGAAGAAGAAGAAGGAGAAGGAGAATAAGGAGAAGAAGAAGAAGAAGAAGAAGAAGAAGAAGAAGAAGAAGAAGAAGAAGAAGGAGAAGGAGAAGAAGAAGAAGA
This sequence comes from Geospiza fortis, assembly GCF_000277835.1. Classification (NCBI taxonomy): domain Eukaryota; kingdom Metazoa; phylum Chordata; class Aves; order Passeriformes; family Thraupidae; genus Geospiza; species Geospiza fortis. The sequence continues at coordinate 215,893 of NW_005054466.1, forward strand.
AGAAGAAGAAGAAGAAGAAGAAGAAGGAGAAGGAGAATAAGGAGAAGAAGAAGAAGAATAAGAAGAAGAAGGAGAAGGAGAAGGAGAAGAAGAAGAAGAAGAAGAAGAAGAAGGAGAAGGAGAAGAAGGAGAAGAAGGAGAAGGAGAAAAAGAACAAGAAGAACAAGAAGAACAACAAGAAGATAAAGTCTAAGTCTCCCACCCTGTGATATCACACACTTCTATTCAAACTCCACACCAAAATTCTGAGGAATGCATTCCTGAATGAATGTGAGGAGAGTCAGGAAGATAGATGGAATTGTGCTTCCACATCAATATCATTCTAAAGGGATTTTTCAAATTGTGTTTCTTTCAGAAGCCGAGAATTTTTTCCTTACAAATTCAGTTTTTGGGGCATTTTTTCCCTTTCCATCTTTCCTTATCCATTTTCAAGCTTTAGAAGTTCCACTGAGTTTATAATCCAGTCATGAAGAGAGAAGAACAGAATTTTTGAAAAGAAATTTTCCTAATTTAGAAAGGACATTTTCCTCATTCATTTACCATCTTTAAACCTCTCCGACAATGTTTGATTTATACCAAGCTCAGGGGCTGATTTCTGTACAAAACAACAGAAATTTAAAACCTTACATTTTAGAAAGAGAACCAAGCATGGAATTTTCTCATTTTCTCACCTCAGCTGAAGCAGAAATATTTTTATTTAGAGCCCAGATTTCAGCTGTCCTAAATAATTCAACCTCTAATTACAACCAGTGCAGCATTATTCATTTACACCAGATGAGGAGCTGGCCCAGATGTCTGCAGGGAGGCACTGGAAGCCAAAATAAAACACATAATTAAGTGGGTTTTTATTAAATCTGACTACAACTTATTCAGTGGGTGTGAAATTCATCTCACTCCACTTCTGCTTGTAAATTCCTGCGTGGGATCTGAGCAGGGCAGCTCCAGCACAGGGGTGGGATTGGCTTGGCAGATAAGGATGGCAAGAATTATCTCTGTGCATATCAGGGTTTCCTTATGAGCAGGAATTAGCGGCAATTCATTCCCAGTTAATATTGATAATTAGTGGCATTGATGAGGTTTGATCAGTGCAGCTGAATGGGTGTGGGTGGCTGCAGCAGGGTGGGATCAATCCCTGTGTGTGATTTGGGAGATTTTCCTCAAAATTTGATGTCATTTGAGAGGGAAGGATCTGGAGAATATTTTGGAGGATGGAATTATGACTTAGGAAGTGGAATCATAGATTTGCAGGATAATTAAGGTTGGAAAAATGCACCAAGTCACCAAGTCCAACCTTTTACCAGATCCCACCATGCCCACGAACTTGTGGTGTGAAGGGTCAGATCCACCTGGTTTTTGGATGCTTCCAGGGATGGTTATTCCACCACTTCCCTGGGATCTCTTTTATCAGGGAAGAAATTTCTCCTAATATCCAAACTGAATCCAAGAGGAGAGCTTTATAGTGACAAAAGAAAAATGTCCCCAGCCAAACCCTTTTGCCTGAAGTGAAAAACTGAACCCCAACCCCAACCCCAACCTTTAAAAGAGGCAACTTTCTGATGAGAGCTATCCCAAATTCCAGCAGAAAAAAAACATTCATGAGGCATAAAATATAAAGTGCTGACTCCTTTCTCTACAAACAACCTTTTGCTTTATCCTGGCTTGAAAAATAAATTTATTCCTGGTGTGACTTTGGGAGAAGATGCCAACAAAGTGCTGCGCAGGGCAGGGTTTATTTTGTTTATGCTGTTAGTTTGGAAAGGAAAAATAAAAAGGTATCAGTGCATACCCTGAGCAAAAATAATGGGAAATTGTATGAAAACAGAGGCTGGATCCTCAGGAGACAACTTACAATTATATGGGACATGACAGGATTTAAAAAACAACACACGGAGCGTGTAGGATAAACACGGGCAAAATGTCCCTCAGGCCCTGCAGGTTCTGAGGGGCCATAAATAAAAGATAATGATATTTAGGTAAGAGGAGGAGCCCCCACAGGGGCTCCTGGTCCTATTAATTTCCAAACTCAGTTTCTTGTGACTGGTTAGGGTTGGATTTGGATGCCTTTAATGGCAAGGAGATAATTCAAAGGACAGCAAAACCAGCCCAGAGCAAGTTTTTAGTGTGAAGTAAGAGCAACTTTTTACCCTTTTTCTGAGGTGCTGAAAAAAAATCTCCAAACCACAAATCCATAGGGAATAAAATGGCATTTGAGGCGTAAAAAGTCTCCTTTTTTCTGGCATTACGGCAGGGAAAATCTCTATTTTCCATACCTGTGGACATGAACTTTCCTTTAGTTGCAGTGGGGAGGTTCTGGGTTATTAAACTTAATTCCTGAAACAAACATTCCTAAATAGTTGCCACCTTTGTACTTTCCTGGCCTCCATTTTGAGGGAGTTTCATTCTCTTTTATCAGCAAAATATCTGGATCTCATTTTGCATCGTCCTTGAAACATCTTAAAGATATGGTAATTTTAATTCCCTGACACTGTGGAATATCCGAAAATTTTCCTTATAAAGTTTATAACCCAAACATCTCTTCAGTTTTAGAAGGAATGGAGATGGGTGGATAAAACTGATGCTATAAATGGGAATTGATGAAAACTCCAAGGTTGGCCAGAGCTGCAGGGGAGTGCAGAGATAATGGGGTGGGAACTATGGATTATAGCAAAATCCTTCCATTCCTTGTGGGATAAATCCCGTTTACATTCAGCAGAGTTTCGTCAATCCTCTGGAAAGCAGAACCATCAACAAAATTGTGCAGGAGAGAGTAAATCAGCATTGTTAATAACTCAAGCTATTTAAAATCTAATAACAGAGTCCTTACAGAGCTTGAACTAAAGGAAAACTTCCTGGGAACAGCAGTTTTTGTCTTTTGTACGTCCACAGAATTTGGCAGTTAGGGAATTAACCCCTCCCTCCAGCAGGCTGGGTGTGCTGATAAGCCTTTATATCATGTTTTTATCTTCTATTTCTGCCTGGGTCAGGGTTGGGATTGAAAGCGCTCAGGATGGTGTTTCATGTTGGGACTCAGATGTTTATCAGTTCTTATCTCTGTCACAGTCTCACAAACCCTGAGCTCTGCAGCACTTCACTCTCACAAACTAAACATGGAGCCCCATCTCTCTCTCTACAAGGCCTTTGAAGGATCAACTGTCCAATTAAGAAATGACACCTCAATTATTTTCACTTTTAACCCAATAACCAACCACCCATGGCTGCAGTGGGGACTTTTTATCCAATTACACAAAACCGCCCAAGCCGATGGAGGAGAAGGAGAAGGAGAAGGAGAAGGAGAAGGAGAAGGAGGAGCAGCCTCCACCCCAAAACCTCCATCTTGCCCTATATATATCACTATATTCTAAACCCTTAAACTCTCCCATAATTTTCTCCACTTCACTTTATCATTGTTGATGATTTTGATGAATCAAATTCTTTCATGTTGGAATCACCTGAGGTTCTCCTCTTTCCTTCACCCTTCTTTTATAAGATCAATTTAATTTCACTTTCCTTTGTTTCCCCCCCTGTGATCTCACACACTTCTATCCAAACTCCACACCCACAGTCCCAGTTCTGTCATTCCATTTTGGAAGCTTCTCCACGGCCTCAGGTCAATGCAGTGTTCTCCTGGGGGTCAGTGCCTGGCAGCGCAGAAATCTGAAATTCTCAGTAACCAACTGGTTCCAACACTTAAAGAATGAAACTCTTTAAAGCTCAAAGCCTCTGAAATCAGCCCCACATTGACAGGAGCTGGGAACAAGCTGTAGGACAGGATAAAATTTAACAGGAGCTGAAAAAACTGGGAGAAATCCTGGATGGAATTCGATGACCAATAGAATTCTGCTCCATTCAGGACATTTTTTGTGGCACCTGAAGAAGAAGTGTCCAGTTTAACCCTCATCAAGTTCCTTCTGGACATTCAGACACTTTCCATCTATTTTTGGATGGCAGGAAATTGGAAATTAGGATTTTCTCTCCATTATCCAATGTCTAGCTGATAAACTTCAACTGGAACTTTCTGATGGCTGAGATTAGAGGGCAAATTAGGAAGCAGGGCTAATTAACTGTATGGATAGAGATGCTGAATGAGAGATAAGATAAAATTTCTTCAGAGGAAAAGCTGAGTAGATAATAAATCACTTTTTTTGCCAGCTCCGATGCATTGTTATAAGGTTTAACAACATTTAGATGACCATTAAGGTCCCTTGTAATTCAAATTTTTCTATGGTCATTAACGTCCCTTGTAATTCAAAAAATTCTATGATCATTAAGGTTCCTTATAATTCAAATAATTCTATGATCATTAAGGTTCCTTATAATTCAAATAACTCTATGATTTTATGATTCCCTTTACTGGCACTGGCAGCCAGGAATGAGCTTTTTTAGTGCCTCATCCAGAGAAAAATATTCAAATTGAGAATTTCATTTCAGGAGCAACACAAAATCAACTTTCCTTTTCCTGAGGAGGAGCAGCATCCGCATGGAATTAAGGAAAGCAGAACGAACTCCTTTCCAAAACAGAGACACAAACTGATTTCTATTTTTGCAGCTGAAGTCTCTCCTCTCTGGAGGTGCTGGGTTGACATTCCCATTGGGAATTAGGGGCTGGATACCAAGGTGCTCTTAGTTCCCTCAGCCTGCAGCGTTTTAACCACCAAAATCCACCAAAATCCCCCAAAATGGAGACTGAAACCAGGGCAGGGTTCAGCCTGGGAGGTCAGGCCGAGCTGACATTTGAGAGTGGGGCAGGATAGAGGAGCAGATGCATGGGAAGAATAAATCCTAAGCACAGATTTTTCCAGGTTTTAGTTCCATCTTGTATTCCATGGGCTCCTTGCTCCTGTTTTGTGAAGAATTTTTGGCCAAAACTTGGCCAAACAGCCTCAAAACTATATGTGGAGAATCATGGGCTCAAACATAAATGAAACTTGCTTAAAGCTGCTTATTTCTTCATGAAATACTGAAGGAAATATAAAATATTATAAAAAGCAGGACTCTGAATTTATAAGTATCTCAAAGATATAGCTCCCTCTGTAATGTGCTGGACACGGGGAATATTTCTAATTATGGAAATCTGTAACTCCAAGGACAGCGTGGTCACCACCTGGCTGGGATTCCCAATGTATTTCTAAAATAGCAAAAAAAAAAACCAAAACAGAAAAGAAATTAAAGCCAGGAATTTAATTTAAAATCAGCAGAGCTTTTTAAGAGCACTCCCAGCCCAGGAACTTGCTGCAGGACACATTTGTTGTTCACCATCCGAAAAATATTCCCTTCTTTTACCTTATAAAAGATTTAATTCCGCTTCATAATGACAGGCAAATTCTTATGCAGCACAAGTGAAAATCCACACGGTTTGCATTTAATAAAAAGCCTTTTATTTTCTCCAGCTGACCTTCAGAAAAGCGTGGCATTTCCCAGGGAAAGGGGGAAGCAGAGGTTTGGAAAGAGAGAATATGAATAAAATGCAAAATGCAGGCTGGAAGAGGCCTTTATTTGAGGTTTGGTGTCTTAATTACCTTCCATTTCTCTCAGGGAGATAAAATGATTGAAAAATTAAATAGTAAAGTGATTATTGCTGTCATTATCATTGGCATTTAAAGCAGGTTAAAGTGTCAAAACATTACCCCAGCAAAGGATCTGCTGGACGGGAATCTTTATTTCTTCCAGCCAGAATTTTACTGTGTGGATTTTAATAGCCAAACATTTGGAAAAACGTCTTTGGAGGATTAGGTGGCTGCAGCTGCTGAAATGCTCTTATGCAAGCTGGGAAAATCATTGCTGAAATACAAAATTCAACACAAAACATGGTCTGGGCCTGATACCTTGGGTTTTAAGTTTTTTTGCTTAGTTTTGGTGTATAAATATATATTTTATATATATATTATAACAATATCTTGTATTTAATATATGTAATATAAATTCTTTATTAAATATAAATATAAATAACTATTTAAAATCTATATATAAAGTTTTTAGCTTTATATAAGGTGCTACTAGGATCTTTTCTTAGGGTGGTGAAGACCAAACAATCCCATTCTAGCTGGAGATTCAAGGACAATCTCTTCAGACTTCAGGCCAATCTCTTCAAACTTCAAGCAAGAACAACATGAAAAGAGGAGGGTAAGCAAGCAAGCAGGATGAAACTTCACAATTTGAAGCTATTAATTGGACAGTTAACTCCAATATGCAAATGGACTAAAACTTATAAAAGTGTGAGATCTCATGACCAAGCCCTCTTTGGCTTCCATCTTGGAGCCATCTGGGTACTGCCCGTGTGTGGCCTTTGAAGGCTCCTCAATAAATCTCCACTTTATTCCTCTTCGCTCTGTCTAGCCTCTCCTCCAGCTCCTTGAGGCATCAGGGCAATAATTCCCAGGCCAGAAGTGATAACCTGAGCTGGAACTGACGCCTTGTGAGGGCTGACCTAGAGCTGAGGTTGGACAGAGCTGAAGAATCACTCTGCACAGCTCCTGAAAGGTGCCTGTGCTCAGCTGGGGCTGGGCTCTTTCTCCAGCAGCACTGACACAACCAGAGCACACAGCCTCAAGCTGCACCAAGGGAAATACAGGTTGGATAGCAGGAAAAAGTTTTTCACAGAAAGAGTGATAAAGTTCTGGAATGGCTGCCTGGGGAGGTGGTGGAGTCCCCATCCCTGGGTGTGTTTAACAAAGCCTGGATGTGGCACTGGGTACCAGGGGTGAGTTGAGCTGTTGGGGCTGGGTTGGACTCGATGATCTTGAAGGTCTCTTCTAACCTTTTGTGATTCTGTGATTCTGTAATAAAGCAGGGATTTATTAAAACCCTCCATGGATGCACTTTGGGCAGCACCAGAGCCCAGCCAGGGCTGCACCCAAGATGAACCAAAATGGCCCCAAAATGCACGAGCGCTCCCGGGGTCTCTCCCTGGGATCAGTTCTGCTCCATTTGCACCTTGCAGTTCATTGTCCCATTCCAGCTTTAGCCCCTGCAGTCCCACCCTGCTTGTTTTTCTCTCTCCAGCCCACGGTGTTTGTGCTCTTGGGGCTGAGATTTGGATCATTTGTCCTTGGTGCCCAGCTGGAGCAGGAATTGTTTTGTCTCCCTGCTCTGTGCACAGAGCTCACCATGCCCTGATGTGAAGCTCAGACCCACACACTAAAGCAGCACAGAATCTGAAAATATAAAAGCTCAAACCTGAGGCATCAGCACCGACAACAGTGGGTTCTGTGGAATTGTCCCTCAGGGCTTTATCCAACATTAGAAGCCAAAAGGAAAAGCTTTCCCACCCTTTCCCTTGGGAAAGTGGCACTCATCTGGTGGTTGTGGTTTTTCAGGAAATATCTCCTAATCATCAGCCCTCGTTTTCCTGCTGTCATTTTTCATCTCCCCACGCCTCGTTCTGCTTCAAACACCCTTTCTTTTTGTGTGTCTATCTAGGAGGGGCTTATATTGTATTTTCCTCCCTTGATATAATTTTAACTCACCTAAACCTGGGAAAACACAGAGGATAATTGATATTTTTCATTAAATTCTCTTCCTAGAATCATTATTTTTTTAAGACATATTGTAAGATTCATCTGAACATTAGAAGCCAAAAGGAAAAGCTTTCCCACCCTTTCCCTTGGGAAAGTGGCACTCATCTGGTGGTTGTGGTTTTTCAGGAAATATCTCCTAATCATCAGCCCTCGTTTTCCTGCTGTTCATTTTTCACTCCCCACGCCTCGTTCTGCTTCAAACACCCTTTCTTTTTTGTGTGTCTATCTAGGAGGGGCTTATATTGTATTTTCCTCCCTTGATATAATTTTAACTCACCTAAACCTGGGAAAACACAGAGGATAATTGATATTTTTCATTAAATTCTCTTCCTAGAATCATTATTTTTTTAAGACATATTGTAAGATTCATCTGTTGCATAAAGCCTTTGAAGTATTTTTTTGAAAAGGCTCCAAATCAGAAGGAAAATAAAATTATCCAAATGATATAGCTAAAGTGGTGGAAGTCAAAGCCATAATTTCTGGGATGCTGCATCAAGATTTGTGGCAACCTGGGTGTGGTGACTTTGAGTTTTCACACTTCATGAAGCATTAAAATTTTATTTCTTGGCTGGTTCGCCCCGGTCAGTTGGGCCAAATTCCCTTTTCATTCTCAAAGGTCAAAAGAGATGGATCAGATGATCCTAGAAATCCTTTTCTGAGATTTCTTCCTATTATTTTATCAGTCCATAAATGTGAATAAGGTGTGAAAAATATTCCTATAATTTTCTCCACTTCACTTTACCAATATTGATGATCTTGATGAATTTAATTCCTGTTAGAATCACCTGAGGTTCTCCTCTTTCCTTAACCCTTCTTTGATAAGATCAATTTAATTTCATTTTTTGGATAGTCCCATTTGATTTCTCTCTCTCCTCCAGAAGTTCAAGCCTTTGTGTATAAAAAATGAAAATATTTCTCTGTGAGGTGGAATCAGTCACCCACAGAAACATCTTTATAGACCTGGATAAAATGGAAGATAAAATGGAAGAAAATCAACTTCCCAGGGCCCCAAAATGTTATAACTGAATAAAGACAAGATTTTCAAGGCCAGATGAAATCCTTTCCCACTGCTGGACCCTTTGGAACATGAGGAGAAAGCCAGGTCTGGATGACCTCGAGTTCAGTGTCTCTGTCTTTGCCGGCTCTGGTTTCAAACAGACACAGCAAGCTCTGGAATTACCAAACTCCCCTGGGAACATCCCAGGGTGGGAATGTGGGAATGGGGGGAAAAAAAAAAGAAAAGGCGTAGAACTCCCCAGACCTTTTGGAAAGACTCAGAATTCCCTGGCTGGCAGCCAGCTCTGATTTGGTTCTGCCTCATTTTACACCCCAGCGTTCTCCTGGAGATGGTCCTTCCCAGATTTTCCTTATTTTCGCGGCCTTTTTCTTTTTTCCCCTCAGCTCCTGTCGTTCCGTGGATCTCTCCAGTTGCAGAGGATGTGATGTCAGCCGAGGTGTTGATGTTTGTCCTGAGCTGAAGCTGTTTGTGGTCGCAGCGGGACAGGAACAGGACAAAGTTGCCTTTCCATGAGTTGTGAAATCCCAATTCTGTGGCCAACAGAGTTCCAGCCTCCACGTGGACACTGACACAAAACTTTGTCTTGAATTCTGCATTTTTACTAAAGAAATTAATGTTCATTTGCTCTAAATCACATAATTCTCTTTAATTCTTTAATTAATTTTTTTAAATTAACCTTTATTGGTTATTGGCTATTAATTTGTTAATATTGGTTATTAATTTTTCTAAAGAAATTAATGTTCACTGGCTCTAAATTACATAATTCTTTTTAATTAATTAATTATTTTTTTAAAAATTAACCTTTACTGGATATTGGTTATGAATTGGTTATTGTTAGTTATTATTATTGGTTATTAATTTTTACTAAAGAAATTAATGTTCATTTGCTCTAAATTGCATAATTCTCTTTAAATAATTAATTATTTTTTAAAAAATGAACCTTTACTTGTTATTGGTTATTAATTGGTTATTGTTGGTTATTATTATTGGTTATTAATTTTTACTAAAGAAATTAATGTTCACCGGCTCTGAATTACATAATTCTCTTTTATTAAGTAATTAATTTTTAAAATTAACCTTTACTGTTATTGATTATTAATTTGTTATTAATATTGGTTATTAATTTTTCCTAAAGAAATTAGTGTTCATTTGCTCTAAATTACATAATTCTTTTTAATTAATTAATTAATTTTTTTAAATGAACCTTTACTTGTTATTGGTTATTATTGCTTATTATTATTGGTTATTAATTTTTACAACAGAAATTCATGTTCATTGGCTCTAAATGACATCATTCTCTTTAATTAATAATTGTTTTTTTAAATGCACCTTTACTCGTTATTGGTTATTGGTTATTAATTGATTATTATTGATTATTATTATTGGTTACTAATTTTTACTGAAGAAATTAATGTTCATTGGCTCTAAATTATATAATTCTCCTTAATTAATTTATTATTTTTTTAAAAAATTAACCTTTACTGGGTATTGGTTATCAATGGCTAGTATTGGTTATTATTATTGGTTATTAATTTTTACTAAAAAATTAATGTTCATTGGTTCTAAATTACAACATTCTCTTTAATTAATTAATTATTTTGTAAATTAACCTGAACTGGTCATTGGTTATTGGTTATTAATTGGTTATTATTGGTTGTTATTATTATTGGTTATTAATTTTTACTATAGAAATTCATGTTCATTTGCTCTAAATTACATAATTCTCTTTAATTCATTCATTAATTAATTTTTTAAAATTAACTTTTACTGGTTATTGGTTATTAATTTGTTATTAGTATTGGTTATTAATTTTTTCTAAAGAAATTTATGCTCATTTGCTCTAAATTACATAATTATCTTTAATTAATTAATTTTTTAAAATTAAACTTTAGTGATTATTGGTTATTAATTGGTTATTATTGTTTGTTATTAATTTTACTAATGAAATTCATGTTCATTTGCGCTAAATTACACAATTCTCCTTAATTAATTACTTCTTTTTTAAAAATTAATCTTTATTGGTTATTGGTTATTAATTGATTATTATTTGTTATTATTATTGTTTATTAATTTTTACTACAGAAATTCATGTTCATTGGCCCTAAATTACACCATTCTTTCTAATTAATTAATTATTTTAAAAGAAATTAAGCTTCACTGGTTATTGGTTATTAATTTTTTATCATTGACTATTATTGTTGGTTCTAAATTTTTACTAAAGAAATTAATGCTCATTGGCTCTAAATTACACAATTCTCTGTAATTATTTAATTCATTTCCAAAAATTTAACCTTTACTGGTTATTGATTTCTTGGTGTTCGTGCTAATAAATTTTAATCTTTGTGGGATCTTTCTCCTCTGGCAGGGACACAAATAAATTGGGTATTTTTACCTTCTCCTTTATCTTCTGCTTCCTGCAGAATGTCCTTGTGCTCCATAAATCCTGCACTCCTTGGATCCAGTTCCAACAATCCAGTTCCTTCTCCCAGCCCTTGCCCATTGAAGCACCTCAGGGTCTGTTTAGAAAAACTTTTTTTTTTTTTTAATCTTAAATTTTCAGTGATTTTCCCAATAAAATCTGTGTAAAAATACTCAGCTATGTGGCTAAAAGTGGTTTAAGACCAACACTTTATTTCTAATTAGTATCCTAGTTATTATTAATTTAAAAAACCCCAAAAATTAATTGGAAAACCATATAATTTCCAACATATCTACTCAATTTAAGGCCAGGGGATTTTGCAAGAGCCTCCTCCTGCCTTTTGTAGCACATTCTGTCAGTAACGGTGTCATCCTCCTAAATTCAGTGACGATTTCTTTCCAGGTCACTTCCAAATTCCTTTGGAAAACCCTCCAAGCTCCTGAGCCCTGAAATTTGTCGGAACCCAGGACATTGCTCTGGCTGCCCTGGAGGACTCGAGACCCTGGCAGGGGCTCTGAGACCTTGGCATGGAGTCAAAGACACCTGTGCCTTTGATTTTAGCCCATGGAAACAATTACCAGCTTTTTGTGAAGATTTGCAGGCCACGAGAGTTTAAATAGAATGATAGTGAATTTGTCACAAAGTAGAAAAGGAGAATTTTGGGGTTTTTAGGATGGGGATTCAGAAGCCAAGATGGAGGGATTTGGGCGTACCTTGTCCTCCTTCTTTCTCCTTCTTGCCCTCCATCTTCTGCTGCGATGGTGGCACTTCTGGATTGGTTTAGAGCAGAGACAGACTGTCTAACATAGGTGATAGGTATTGGAAAATTATTGTAAATAATGCACACGTAGTTTTTAGTATAAAAAGCCAACACCACCCCAAGGGCGGTCAGGGTGCCATGAGCCAACCTGCCGGACAGACCTCAGCAGGTCAGAGAAAGAATGTGATAGATAACAGAGAATAAACGACCTTGAAAACCAGAGCCAAGGAATCCTGACTCCTTCTTCGATCTCAGGGATGGGAAAAACAGACTTTATAACATCTCGGGGTCATCCTGACCACAGAGACCCTGAGAGAAATTCTCCCAGGAACTGCAGCTGCAAAGATCTTTATTCGGTGATGCCTCTTTGACAGCTGCTTTTTTGTGGCCTCCATCAAGAGATGGGCGTGAGGCAGAGTTGGCTCTCCTGATCTTCCTGAGGGTTAAAATGCGAATTAAAATCTCCCAGAAAATTGGAATCAGGGGGAATCTCGAGATTCCCTTTGCCTCCCGAGAACAGCTCAATTAACACTGGTAGATCAATAAATCCCCACAGGCAACTCCTGACCATCCACTCCACTCTTTCATTACTTTTACCATTAAAAAATTCCAACAGAAAATTCCATCCTCCACTCCCAATTTCCAAATGGATTTTCCCTGGCTGAAGTTGAAGGGCAAGGTCTCTTTTCCCATCCTTAGTGGGCAGGGAGCTTGGTTTATTTTCCTCCAGTGCTACTGTGTCCACATTAGGGAAGTGGTATCAGGTTTCCCTTCTGTTTATTTTTGCCTGGACTTTAAAAAAAACAAAAGTCTGGTCGCTGGAAGGGAGAGGCATCAATCCCAGAGGGAAAACACTTGTACTTTTCTTCCTACCGAAAACCCATTCCTCAAATAATAAACAGATGATGAAGCCCGGAGTCAAAGGGCTTTTTCATCAAATCTGAAATTTCCTCAATGAATGAAACCGAGTTTTTTTTGGTCTGAGGTTGTGGCCATCAAATCAGATTCCCCAATCCCAGGCACGTTCCTCCCTTCATGAAAAATGAAGAATGAAAACCGTTCCAAAGGGACCGTGCATGGAATTGATAATTTTGACATGAAAATGAAAGGGAACAGAAACTGCCTTGAATTATTTTAATTGATTTTTGGGGGAATTTATTGCTATGTAATCAAACTTGATTTCACCATTCCCTGTCCTTTTTTCTTTTATTTTCTTTTTTTTCTTTTTTTCTTTTTTTTTTTTGAGTGCAAGAACTCCGAACATTATTTTTTAATCCCAGAAATCCCCAATATTATTTAACCGTCATATGACTGCTCTCTTCTCACTGCTGTTCTTTGCCCCAAATCAGCAGCTTTGAAAGCCTTTAGCCCACATTCCCTGGGCTGGCAGGAAGCTGATTTCCTCATATCCCAGCTGATTTCCCCATATCCCAGTGGAACGTTGTCCCTTTAGCATGGATCATCACTTTTCCAGGCTGTCCTTCCATCCCTTCTACCCCTGGCTCTCTGCCTGGCATTTCCATTTTCCCTCCACCTGTTTTCCTGAGCCCCACTGGGTCATTTCTCTTTCTTATCCCACTTTCTCCTTCCTTCCCTTATAATATCAGGAATGTGCCTACTCTAAAATATGGATTTATCAAGTCCAGATTAAGGATGACCTTTGCAAATTGCAAAGGTCTTCGAGTTGAATTTGTTTCGCTCACAGGGGGCCCAGATCATCAATAAACCTGAATAAAACCAGAGCAATTTGCTCAAAGGTCAGGCTAAGAATAGTTCCTGGGTCTGATTGGATCAGGAATACTTGGGAGGATTGGACTTTTTATGCTTCATATGGGGTAGGATTAGCTCCAGCTAAAGCCAGGAATTCAGCTCAGAGGTAAAGAAAGCAGAATTTTGGGATTTGCATGTGGATGGCCTGGAGGATTTCACCTGGCCTTCAGCTGCTGCTCCAGTCTGCACAAAATTCCTTTGTCATGAAAGTCCCATGGATGTTTGGGAATCCCTGTTCTCCTGAGGTTCCTTTTCTGTGCAAATCCTGTGGATCTCTGGGAATCCCTGTTCTTCCAAGGGTCCTTTTCTCTGTAAATCCTATGGAATCTGGGAATTCTCATTCTCCCAAAGGTCCTTTTTTGTGCAAATCCTATGGATACCTGGGAATCCCTGTTTTCCAAAGGTCTTTTTTTGTGCAAATCCTATGGAATCTGAGAATTCTCGTTCTCCCAAGGATCCTTTTTTGTGCAAATCCTATGGGTACCTGGGAATCCGTGTTCTTCCAAGGATCCTTTTATCTGCAAATCCTATGGATATCTGGGAATTCTTGTTTTCCAAAGGTCTTTTTTTGTGCAAATCCTATGGAATCTGAGAATTCTCGTTCTCCCAAGGATCCTTTTTTGTGCAAATCCTATGGGTACCTGGGAATCCGTGTTCTTCCAAGGATCCTTTTATCTGCAAATCCTATGGATATCTGGGAATCCCTGTTTTCCAAAGGTCTTTTTTTGTGCAAATCCTATGGGTATCTGGGAATCCCTATAATTTCTCTATAAATCCTATGGATACCTGGGAATCCCTGTTCCCCCAAGGGTCCTTTTCTGCGTAAATCCTAGGGATATCTGGGAATCCTTGTTTTCCCAAAGGTCCCTTGTTGTGTGAGGTCCGTGGATATCTGTGAATCCTCTTCTCCAAAAGGTCCTTTGTTCTGCAAGTCCCATGGATGTCCTGGGAATCCTGATTCTCCCAAAAATCCTTTTCTGTGTAAATCCTATGGATATCTGGGAATCCCTGTTCTCCCAAGGGTCCTTTTTTGTATAAATCCTGTAGTTGCCTGGGAAACCTTCTTCTCCCAAAGTTCATTTTTTGTGCAAATCCTATGGATACCTGGGAATCCCTGTGCTCCCAAAGGTCCTTTGTTCTGTAAATCCTACGGATATTTGGGAATCCCTGTTCTCCCAAAGGTCCTTTTCTCCATAAATCCTATGGACATACTGGAAATCCCTGCTTTCCCAAAAATCCTTTTATGTGTAAATCCCATCGATACCTGGGAATCCCTGTTCTCCCAAGGATCCTTTTTTGTGTGCAAATAATATGGATACCTGGGAATCCCTGCTCTCCCAAGGGTCCCTTGTTGTGCGAGATCCATGGGTATCTGGGAATCCTCTTCTCCCAAAAGTTCTTTCTTCTGTAAATCCTGTGGATGTCCTGGGAATCCTGATTCTCCCAAAAATCCTTTTCTGTTTGAGTCCCATCGATATCTGGGAATCCCTGTTCTCCCAAGGATCCTTTTTTGTGTAAATCCCATGGATATCTGGGAATCCCTGTTCCCCCAAAAATCCTTTTATGTGTAAGTCCAGTGGATGTCTGGGAATCCCTGGGGCTTCCCACTGGCACTTGGGATCTACAGCTACCAAGGGAATCCAGGCTTGGATTAGAGCTCCAAGGAGATCCTGGCTTTGGCTCGGGGGCCCAAATGGAGCTGCTGTCACTTCACAGGGAAGCTGGAGAGGGACCTTTCCCAAGGGCTTGTGGTGACAGGACGAGGGGAGTTGGCCTTAGGCTGTAGGAGGGCTGGGATGGATGGGAGATTGGGAATTGGGAATTCCTGGCTGGGAGGGTGGGGAGGTGTCAGAACCCAGGACATTGCTCTGGCTGCCCTGGAGGACTCCAGACCCTGGCAAGGAGCTCAGAGACCTTGGCACGGAGTCAAAACTTCTTCTTCTTGCCCTCCATCTTCTGGGTGATGGTGACACTTCTGAATTGGTTTAGAGTAGAGACAGACTGTCTAACATAGGTGATAGGGATTGGAGAATTATTGTAAATAAAACACATGTAGGTTTTAGTATAAAAAGTTAACACCACCCCAAGGGTGGTCAGTGTGCCACAACCTGACCTGCCAGACAGATCTCAGCAGGTCAGGGAAAGAATGGAATAGATAAAAGAAAATAAACAAACTTGAAAAGCAGAACTGATGAATCTCGACTTCTTCTTCAGTCGCGGGGCTGGGAGAAAAAGAAACTTTCCAATACCTTGAGAGCCATTTCAACCACAGAACCCCTAGAGGGAGGGGCTGGGATGGAATTCCCAGAGCAGCTGTGGCTGCCCCTGGATCCCTGGAAGTGTCCAAGGCCAGGCTGGACATTGGGGCTTGGAGCAGCCTGGGATGGTGGGAGGTGTCCCTGCCATGGCAAGGGATGGATGGGATGATTGAAGGTCTCTTCCAACCCAAACCTTCTGGAATTCCACAATTCCATGGACATTAACACCAACACTTACACTGATAATGTAGATCTTATCTATTGATAAGGACAACCACTCGAATTTCTATCTTGATTTCCAGGTATCAAAAACTTCTGCTGGTTTTCTGAAAGCCACCTCTGTCCTGTTTATCCACTGATCATTTCACCTGTAGGGAGTGGGTGAGAATGAAATATCCCCAGCGGGATATGCAGGAAGATTTTCCTGGGATCTGCAGACGAGCAGCAAAGATGGATTTTATAGGGAGAAAGGAGTTCAGGGACCCACTATGCTGCCAGATCCTTTTAAAGTGTATTTGTAATGTGAATTTTCATATTCAAGTCACACCTCTATAGCTATTTATTACTATTATTAAATATATTAATATATTTAATATTAATACTATAATTATTAATATGGATACAAATATTAATATAAATGATAATGTGACTACAGATATTAACATTAGTACAAATATTAATATTACTGCAGGACAGGATTGTTTAACAAGACACACGAAGAGCTGAGGGACAATTTATCCAACTCTCTTAGTTTCTTTTAATGTGGGAGAGATCCTGGCCCCAACTGGATCTTCAGTTAATTAGAGGTCACCTTAATCAAATCATCCTTTCCAGTCATTAAAAAAAAAGGAAATAAGAGGAATAAATACAAAACATAATCCCAAGGGTTCAGATATCCACAATTTCTTTTATCCTGGAGGAAGAAGGAGTGGGCAGGGGGCTGAAATATCAGCATTTCACTTTGGATTATTGGGCACAGTGGAATTTGGTTGGGGTTTGGAATGGATGATCTTGGAGGACTTTTCCAACCTTATGATTCTATTTTAGTGGGAAAATCAAGTAATTTTGTGAGGATCTGCATCCAAAGAACTGGAAAACTTCAGAAAATGGGAATTTACCTGAGGAATAACATGTGTCATTATTAACCCTAAAGGCTGCAGGAAGGAGGTCACAAATCCCACCCTCAGTTTTGGTGGAGCCACTGGCTCTCCTGGAAAATGAAATGCCCTGGCCTGGAGAAGAAAAAGTGGGAATTGCTGGGGAAATGGGGGTTTCTGGCAGCTGTGAGGAGGTGGCTGAAGGAATTTGTTTTTACTTGGACTCGCAAGGAGCTTTTAATGTGTGAGCTACTCCTCCCAGGGACGCAGTGGGAATTTGTGGCAATAAAGTGGGGCCTCAGGAGGGCCATTCAGCCTTTATGAGTTTTTGTGGAAAGATTAAAACCCCATCTAAAGACCATCCCACTCTTGCTTTTCAATTATCCCACCCCCCTGGGCTGCTTGGCCACGTTTTGGGAAGGAATGCTGCAGTGGGGGCAAGGGATCCTTTAGATTTTCCATGAGCCAAAGTTTTTCCATCTCCCCCCATCTCCTTCTTCCCTCAGCCCTGCCCTGATCACTTTTCCTCCTTCCTGACACACAAACACAGGCACTCTCATGGATTCTGGAATTTCTATGCAAAACAAAAATTCGTGGATTCCCCATCCCTGGAAGTGTCCAAGGCCAGGTTGGACGTGGCTTGGAGCAATCTGGGATAGTGGAAGGTGTCCCTGCCCATGGCAGGGGCTGATGAGCTTTAAGGTCCTTTCCAACCCAAACCACTCTGGGATTCTGCGATTTTAAAAATCCTTATTTATTCTGGGAAGAAAAGAGTTTCTTGGGCACCTTTTACTCCACTCAGACTCTGTCACTGCTGCTAGATCTTCTCTTTCTAGGGAGAGATGCGGCGCTGGAAACTCTGGGATTGGAGTTCTCTGCCTGAGTCTATAGGAAAGGAATATTCTGGAAAAACTCCTCTGTTGAGGCATGAAGCCAAATCCTGACATGTCTGTGCATGTGGAAGCTTCACTGGAGTTTCTTCTCTTATCTCTAAGTGATCGGGTGGTGGGAACAGAAATCACACTCAGGCATGAAAATTTATATCAGAATATGATTTATTGGCCTGGGAGCTTGGGAGGAAGAGCAGCAAAAGATCTCAGGATCCGTACAGAACCTGTGGAAATAAATTCCTGCTTAGGATCAAGCAAAATGACAAAAATGAAATAATTTTATTTAGAGGTCTGATGTGACTTAGGGTATTCTAAACTGGTGTTCCCTAAATTGACACATCTCCCAGTTTGAAACTGAAATAAAATAAAATAATATATAATTACAATAAAATAAAATAATAAAATAGCATTTAAAAAATAAAATAAAATAAAATACATAAAATAAAATAAAAAATAATTTAAAATAAAATAAAAATTCTACAAATTTCCCCCCTAAGTGGCAACTGGAATCTATTCCTGTCTTGCTTCCTGCTGCATTAACAAGTAGGGAGAAAATAAAGCCACAACTTTGTGTTTATTTGTTTTGGCAAATTGCCCGTGAACCTCCTCACACAATGGGTTTGCTCCGTTTGCATTTCAGGTGTGGAGGAGCCAATTCCTTCCCTTTGTTACCCAAATGCCAAGCCCTGGCCACTCCATCCATGGCTTTTAGGGAATGGCCAGGCTGGCATGACCTCAGCTGGATCTCAGATTCCCCTTTCCACGGTCTCACAGCTTTTTCCATCCATGCCCCAAACCAGGAGGCCAAGTGGGATCCACCTGATGTCCAAGGGTCCATCTGGACTCCTCCAGTCCTTCCCAGTGAAGGGGGACAAGGAACCATTTCTCAGGGCTGTCCAAGCCATCCTGGAATGGTTCTGGAATTATATCTGATGCCAGGAGCCTTCAGAACTTTCATGGAATCATGGAATGGGTTGGATTGGAAGGGACTTAGAGGTCATTTTGTTCCATCCTTTCCATGGGCAGGGACATTTCCCACTGTCCCAGGGTGCTCCAAGCCCTATCCAACCTGGCCTCAGGCACTGCCAGGGATCCAGGGGCAGCCACAGTTGCTCTGGGAATTCCATCCCAGCCAGGAATTCCCAATTCCCAATCTCCCATCCATCCCTGCCCTCTGGCACTGGGAGCCATTCCCTGTGTCCTGTCCCTCCATCCCTTGTCCCCAGTCCCTCTCCAGCTCTCCTGGAGCCCCTTTGGGCACAGCCAGGGGCTCTGAGCTCTCCCTGGAGCTTCTCCTCTCCAGATCTCCCAAAGCTCCCACATCACATTCAGCCTCATTTGGAGTTGATTTTTCTCTGAACCAGATCCCAAATTTCGGGCAGTTAGAGCTGCATTGGTTCTGGCTGCCATGGGGACATTCCTACAGGCTGAACCTAAATTTAGGACACTCAGCAAGCTGGGCACTACCCTGAAATCCAGGGGGATAAATCCTCTCTCCTTGGATACATGGGCTGAGCCGGTCCAGGGTTGTCAGAACCCAGGAGATCCCTCTGGCTGCCCTGCAGGACTCAGCCCTGCCCAGGGGGCTCAGAGGCCTCGGCACAGAGCCCAGGACCCCCCTGTGCCTTTGATTGAGCCCTTGGGAAAAACAATCACCAACCTTACATGAAGGATTACAAGCCACGAGAGTTTAAGTGGAATGATAGCGAATTTATCATGGGGTGAAAAAAAAAATTTTTGGTGTTTTTAGAATGGGGGTTCAGGGGGCAAGATGGAGGAATCTGGGCGTGTCCAGCCTTTCTCCTTCTTCTTCTTGGCCTCCATCTCCTGCTGTGCTGGTGGCACTTTTGGATTGGTTTAGAGCAGAAGCTCACTGTCTAACACAGGTGACAGGTATTGGAAATTATTGTAAATATTGTACATGTGGTTTTTAGTATTAAAAGATTACACGTCCCTGGGGGCAGGCAGAGCGCCTCTGTGTGTCCTGCTGAGCGGACCTCGGCTGGACAGGAGAAAGAATTTTATAGATAAGAAACAATGAACAGCCTTGAGACTGAGAACTGGAGAGCTCTGACTCCTTCTTTGACTGCTGGGCTGGGAAAAGAGACTTTCTGACACATCTCGGGGTCACTGTGAGCAGCAGAGAACCCAAGACCAGGTACCAGCAGAGGGTTTAATTTAGACCCCCACACCTCCAGCTCCAGGCTCTGAGCCCAGGGCAGACCAAACACCTGCAAAGAAGGAATTTAAGCTCGACTTAGGTGCACGCCTCCAGGCACCTCGAGCCAAGTGAGATGTTTGAGGGCTCTGACACTCCTGCACTGCTCCGCCAGATGTGACAGCACAACTGCAAGGGGGCTGTGCCTCGCTGGGGCTGCAGCTGGAGGCAACACAGGATCATTTCAGACAGCTCCGATTCCAGGAGACATCCATGATGACAGCTGGGATGATTCACCGGCATCAACAGCAGCATCCAGTGTCCCTGGAGATCCCCTGAGGCTGCAGGACACCTGGCGGATGGAGGACACCGGGGAGATCAGGGCCCTTCCTGGAGCAGACACCTCCAGATGAGGCAGGGATGTACCCCAAACACCGCAAACAAAGGAGTTTCAGTGACTGAGCCCTTCCCAAACATCTGTGTGCAAAGGGATTCCTGGGGGATCAGCTCCAGTGGTCCAGGTTGGAGTTCCCTACCTGCAGGAATGGAGTTGTTCCTTCCCTCCTGTGAAATCCAGAGGATCTCATGGATCTCCCAGGAATGGAGTTGTCCCTCTTGTGCAATCCAGGGGATCTCATGGATCTCTCAGGAATGATGGAGTTGTTCCTTCCCTCCCGTGGAATCCAGGGGATCTGATGGCTCTCCCAGGAATGGAGTTGTCCCTTCCCTCCTGTGAAATCCAGGGGAATCTCATGGCTCTCCCAGGAATGGAGTTGTGCTTCTCCTCCCGTGGAATCCAGGGGATCTCATGGATCTCCCAGGAATGATGGAGTTCCCCCTTCCCTCCTGTGGAACACAGAGGAATCTCGTGGCTCTTCCCTCCATCCCTGTGGCTGCGATGACCCCCACACCTCCCAGAACAAACTCGTGTGCTCCACAGTTCCCAGGCTGCTCCTTCAGGGCCTTTAGGGAAGCAAGCACCTCTGGCACTTTGGGAAGCCCTGCTTAACGGAAGGGCTTTCATCCACAAAGGTTTGTCCCTTTTTTCCCCTTGCTGGGCTGCGATGGATTCAGAGCAGTCCCAGCCACGGCAGAGGTTTTGCTGACCACAGGAAATGTCTCATTTGCATTCCAGAAACATTGTTATCCCGTGCCCACTTGTGTCTGGGGTGAATCCCCTCCTTTTCCCCTGTCTGTCTCTCCCAAGGCACATCTGGAGCTCAGGAATCAGGTGAGGGCAGGGGATGGAGCGGGGACATTCCAGCAGGTGGGACCCAGGTGACTCCCAGAGATCTGATGGATCCATAGGAGAACCCTTTGGCTTTGGGATCTGGATTTTATTTGCTCCCCTGTGGTTTTGGCTGTGAAGAGAAGTGGAATGGGAGATGGAGGTTGGCTTTTAGCATTGGTATGTTTTGTAATTCCCTACCAGATGGCAGAGGGGGACCTTTTAAAGTTATTATTCCTTTATTTTCTATTTCTTTTCCCCTACAGTGGCAGAAGTGATTGTTTTAATCCTTCTGCAGCACTCTGGGGATCCTTTCCCGATTCAATTTTTGGCTCTCCCTTTCATCTTACTCTGTAGATTTCTGTACAATCCCATTCCTTTTCAGCCACAATCCCTTTGCTTCCTGTTCTGTGTTTTGGTGGCATCTGGGACAACCCAAATATTTCAATTGCTAGAGAAAAAAGAAACAACTGGACCTTCTGCTGCCATGACATTTTAGTTATAATTAATCCCTATTTTTTTTTTAGTTATAATCAATCCCTAGCTGCTCTTCAGCATTGGCGGAGGGGGAAATTCAAATGGAGTTGGTCAAAGGGTTAAAATGGGGATATTGGTAATTCCTGATCTTCACTGGGTGGATGGGGCTTCACTGGGATAGAGGAAGGTGCCCATGGCCATGGCAGTGGTGGAACTGGATGGGCTTTAAGGTCCCTTCCAACCCAAATCTCTCTGGGGTTCTGTGCTTATAAAATCATTCTGATTCCAAGATTTGTATTTCCTTCTTGGAAGAAGACACAAATTAGGGATGAATGCACAGGGAGAGGATTGATCCACTGGGACAGGCTCTGTGTTTTCGCTCTGCACTTCTGAACCAAGGCTCGACCTCTTGTTGAGGATCTATGACTCCAATTGGTGGCTTGGCTTAAAAAAAACAAACAAGTGAAATCCCAAAGATTCCATTGGACAAGGCAGAAAATTATACATTAAACTTTAATTATTTAACTATTTTAATTATACATTATTATACATTTTAATTACAGATTAAAACCAAATTCTTGGCCTGAATATCTTTACACCAAATATACCCAAACTAAGGCTCAAAATCCTGATTGGAAAACCCTAAGGAGAGGTCCTTAATTAATTAAGGTGGTTGGATTAATGGATTTTTCCATCCCAGCCTTCCATGCCCTGAGTTATTTTAGCCTGTAATTATTAAGATTAGCTCCATTCATGGTATTCCCTATAATATATAAATAATTTAGCACATAACAATGAAACTGCATCTGCTCCTGGTGTAGGAAAACCTAAAATCTGGACAGAACTCCTCAATAGGAACACAGGAAAATAAGGCAGGAAGAATAATGAAAACTGAATTCCCATGTCCAGCAAGGATGACCACAGGACTGGCAGAATGATGGATCACAATCATGGAATTCTTTGGGTTGGAAGGGACCTTGAATATTCCCAGGAATGAGACACCCACCACCTCTCTGGGCAGCCTGGGCCAGTGTTTCATCACCTTCATCACAAAAAAAATCCCACCTAAAGTTCATTTAAACCCACTTTTTTTTAGTTTAAAACCATCACTCCTTGTCCTATTGCAACAGATCCTGGTTAAAAATTTGTCCCATCTTCCTTTGGGCTCCCTTCAAACACTGAAAGGCAGCAATGAAGTCTCCCTGGAGACTCCTCCAGGCTGAACAATCCCATTTTTCTCAGCCTTTCCTCGCAGCAGACGTGTTCCATCCCTCTGATCCCCCTCTGGACCAGCTCCTAAGGATAAACAGAAAAAAAAAAAAGATTCCCCAGCACTCAGGGGTGGATGAGTAGCACTGAACATTTCTGTTGAAGCAAAGGAATCACCCCCAAAGGAAAATTCCCTGGATCTGCTTTAATTCAGGCACAGAGCAGCGGCTGCCTCATTTTCCCACTGCTTTCACCTGCAAATCCTGGGGAATAAATTCTCCTGGAGTGAGAAAAGGGAGGAGAAGCAGCAGATCCAAGGGAACCTCTGGTGTCGCTGTAGGACGCGAAAGAACACAAGCGCGCACACCGCTGTTCTCAAGGCGGAGAAAAAAGGGAAGTTTATTTTCTGACTCCAACATTTACAGCTTTCCAAGAGGGACAGTGGATTGGAGGGTGTCAGTGCCACCTCTCCAATGACACTGGACAGACCAACAGCCCATCAACTTTCTCCTCCTCCATAAAGGAACGCAAAGCAATAATTATTTACAGAAAGCATGTGAGAAAGCTCGCTACAAGAATGTCAACATCAGAAGGCTTAGAAAAACTTAAAAAAACAGGGCAACACTGCAGCTTGGGACCATTTTTGATGGATCTCCAGCTGCCACCACCCGATGTCACCCTGTGGGTGCATCCTGTGGTGGATTGGTGAGGAAATGGAGGAAATGGATTTGTGCATCCCTTCCCAGGCTTCCCATGGGGCTCTTCCCAACCTGCAAAGGTGCAGTGGCTCCCTAAGGGACAAATGCTTGGCTTTGTCTCCTGGGAAAATGCATTTCCCTCTCCCTGACCCCTCCCAGAGCCATTGAATATTCCATTTCAGGAACCATTTGGCCTTTCCTTGTGATTGCAGGAGCTGTGAGAGGGGATTGTTCGGGGCTGCCCAGTGGAACAGGCACACGGAGCTTCTCAGAGATGGAATGATAAAGCCCAGGCCACGCAGAGCTGGAGAATTTCTGTTCTGTTTGTGTTATTAGGGTGGGTTCCAATTAACAGGTCCCCCAGTAAATGTCACCCTCCCTCACCTGGCAGGATTTCCTGGGAACAGGCACGGTGTGAGTCATTTCACTGCCTTGGAACAATGGATAAACAGCACAACTAATCCAGGGAAAGGGCACTGGAGGGGATGGATTAACAGCCTGAGCACCAGATTGAAACTGTGCAGCCTCTCTGGAAACACAGCGCTGAATTAAAGTGCTGTCATTAGCCCTGTTCACCTTTTATTTTTACCTTTTTTTCCCATCTCTCTTCCTTCTTCCAAGGGTGAAATCCAAGGATTTTTAGCACCCTGTGATACCCTGGGCTGCTTTACAACCCCAGCTCCAGAGGGGACTTGAAAAGCACATTTCACACTGATGCCTTGGGAAGGTTGACCTAGAGCAGAGGCTGGACAGAGCTAAAGAATGAAGCAGGGATTTATTCAAAGCATCTCCTCCATGGATGCACCTTGGGCAGCACAAGAGCCCAGCCAGGGCTGCACCCAAGATGAACCAAAATGGCCCCAAAATGCACGAGCACTCCTGGGGTCTCTCCCTGGGATCAGTTCTGCTCCATTTGCATCTTGCAGTTCATTGTCCCATTCCAGCTTTAGCCCCTGCAGTCCCACCCTGCTTGTTTTTCTCTCTCCAGCCCACGGTGTTTGTGCTCCTGGGCTGAGATTTGGGTCATTTGTCCTTGGTGCCCAGCTGGAGCAGGAATTGTTTTGTCTCCCTGCTCTGTGCACAGAGCTCACCATGCCCTGATGTGAAGCTCAGACCCACACACTAAAGCAGCACAGAATCTGAAAATATAAAAGCCAAAACCTGAGGCATCAGGGGATGTGAGAAGAGCTGTGTGTGTTTTCTGACAGGATTGTTTGCACATTCCTGTACAAATTTTGGTTACATTTCCAGGTAAATGGAAAATTCCATCTCCCCTTTAGGGCACCAGCCTCTTTTGATATGGAACCATTCTGGAATGATGGGATTTTTTTGGGATGAATCAACAGTTCTGAAATACCAGGAGAGGTAACAAAGCACAGGTTCGATTTTTCAGGGAGGTAGGGATGGTTCTGTTTTATCCAGGTTTCTTTGGGTTGATGAATAGACTTGATGATCCCCAAATCTTAACAATTCTACATCCATGGTTTCGGATGTTGTTCCCAGACAAAAAAACATCCCTTTACATGAAGCTCAGCCCCACACACTAAAGCAGCACAGAATCTGAAAAACATAAAAGCCAAAACCTGACGCATCAGCATAAATGGGAATTCTCCCTGCTGTCCTT
Source organism: Geospiza fortis (assembly GCF_000277835.1). NCBI lineage: Eukaryota > Metazoa > Chordata > Aves > Passeriformes > Thraupidae > Geospiza > Geospiza fortis. The sequence goes on from NW_005054466.1 coordinate 241,013, forward strand.
GGCCGTGCCTCTCCTCCCTTCCCATTGTTGTGGCCGGGCCAGGCTGGATTCCAGCCCATGGCTGTGACCTTTGGAGGTGTCATTTGTGCAGTGCTTTGGGATCAGGAGGGATGAAGGGCCCCGGGGAAACACAAACCCTTTGTTATTAGTGCCTGTGAAAGGACTGCAGGGAACAGGTGGAAACTGGGGCTGGCTTAGCCAGGACTTCCTGCTGGGCTGCCTTGGTCACCTCTGCCTGGCCTCTGTCACCTCTCCCAAAGCTCAGCCTTACCTCCACAAATGCCTCCTCGCTTCCCACAGGCTCTATTTTTAAAGGCATTGCTGCAATGGAATGAAAGCTGAAGAATTCCCTAGGGATCAGCAGGTGCAAAGTGGGAAATGCCACTTTTCCAGCCCGGCATTTGGAGATTCCTGATGTCCCACGGATTACCTGGAAGGGATCTGTGCAATGTGAGCCAAGCCCACACTCTTCAGTGTTTAAAACTTAAAAAAAAAAAACCAAAACACCACAAAGATCAAATTGAAACTGAGTGAGGGTTTTAAGCACTAAAAACAAATCTAAGGGGTCGGTCTCCCGCTGTAAATTCCATTGCAGAAATCACATCAGGGTATCTGGAATATCTAAATCTGCTGGGATGAATCAGCTCCGAATATTCCAAGCTGGAAGGAATCCAGACAGATCATCCAGTCCAAATTTAATGAATGGCCCAGACAGGGATCAATCCCACGGTCTTGGCATTATCAGTTCTCTTATCTTGTTACAAATATCCTGTGCCATCTCAAGCAACATTCCCCCTTTTTGCCTGTAAATAACATTACAGGCAAATGTATTTTTTATTACATTTATATTAATATTTTTATTACATTTATAATAAATATAAATGTAATAAAAATTACATTTGCCTGTAATGTATTTTTGTTATTTCTCTATAATAATAAAATTATTATAAAGAAATAATAATATTTCTTTATTATTTTATTTCTTTAAAAGAAATAAATATTTATTTTATTTATAATTTCTTTTTATTAGAAAGAAATAATAAATAAAATATTATTTTTTTATTTATAATTTCTTTTTTATTAGAAAGAAATAATAAACAAAATATTATTTCTTTTATTATTTCTTTTTTTTCCATGAGGATGAGAGCTAAGCTCTTACTCCGTCTGTGCCATGAAGCCATTACTAATTGCTTCATTAATAAACGGTAATAACACCTACTAATAACTCTGGGAAAGTTGTGATTCTTTGGGTTTTTTGGGTTTTTATTTCCTTTCAGGAGTTGGAAAGCTGCGTTGGGATTGCATCGCTCCCTCCTGGCCTCAGCTGCCGGTGATTCCAGCGTGACACCGTCGGTGTCCAGTGACAGGCACTGGGACACAATTCCAGGAACAACGTCCTTTCCCAGGGAGCCAAGAGATGAAGGAAGAGAAAAAACCAAAAAAACACCAAAACCCCCCCCCAAAAAACCAAACCCGAAACAAAACAAAAAAAAAAAACCAAAAAGAAAACACAAAACAAAAAAAAACAAACAAACAAACAAAACCCCCAAAACAAACAAGCAAGCAAATGAACAAAAACAAACCCAAAACAAACAAACAAACAAAAAACCCAAAAATCCCAAACCAGAAAAACCCAACCGCCCTCAAAAAACCAACAAAAAAAGCCAAATCCAAAAGGAAAAAAAACCACCAAAAAACCAACAAATAAACAAAAAAACCAAACCCAAACTGAAACAAAAAAAACCAAAAAAACCCCAAAGAACAACAATAAAAAACTCAAAACAAAACAACAAAAAAAACCACCCCCCCAAAAAAACAAGAACAACAAAAAACCAGCAAAAAACAAAATAAAACCAAAAAAACCCAAAAAAACAAACAAAAAACCCCAAACCCAAAACAACAACCAAAAAACCCAAAACCAAATCCCAAAGAACAAAACTCCCAAAACAAACCAACCAAACAAAAATGACCAAAAAACCCAACCCCCCCAAAAAACCAAAAAAACCCAAACCCAAATCAAAACAAAATGAAAAAACCCAAAAAAACAAACAAATAAACAAAAAAACAAATCCAAACCAAAACAAAAAAACCCAAACAACAACAATAAAAACTCAAAACAAAACAAAAAAACAACCCCCCCCAAAAAACAACAACAAAAAAACCCAAACCAAAACAAAACGGACAAAAAACCCCAAAAACAAACAAACAAAAAACCCAAACCAGGCCAAACCAAACCAAACAAAAAACCCCCCAAAAAAACAACAACAAATCCAAACCAAAAGCAAAAAAACACCCCAAAAACCCCCCAAAAAACGCAAAGAACCCATCCCCCCCAAAAAAACCCAAAAAAACTCAAACCCAAACAAAAAAATGAATGAAAAAATCCCCAAAATCCCAAACAAACTAACAAACAAAACCAAAACCCAACACAAAATGAAACAAAAACAAAAAATCCCAAAAAACAACAACAACACAATCCCAAAACAAAACAACAAAACACCCAAACAAAAGCAAACAAACAAAACCAATATTTTTGCAGGTTGAGCCACGTAGAACCCGGAATTTTTTGATGGCTGCAGGTATTTTCCTTTGGGCAACTCATTGTGTTCCAGAAAAATGGGAAACCTGATGGCTCTGGATGCCAAAATTTGTATTTTCCAGGAGCTACAAGAGCTTTTCCACTCATCCCAGAATCCTGACTTGGCTTTTCCGAGGGATTCACTCCCACCTTGCCCAGGTTCTCTCTCCTGCTTCTCCCCCACCCAGCACACAGCTGAGTTTCCCTTATTTTAGTCCTTGTTTGATGCAGACACGTCAATTTAGAAAAAAAAAAAATTAAAAATTTAAAAATTAAAAAATATATATATATTCCTGAGGAGAATTCCAGCTGATGGAAACAGCTCTGGACAGGGCATAAATTAGGGCTCACTGAGGATTTCCACACCCTTTGGAATGAGAATGGATGAACTTCAGGAAGTTGGTTCCACTCAAATCCATTTTTTTCTTGGTGGCTTAACCCAAATAAATAATGGGATTGGTCAAATTTAGTGTTTTGGTAAAACAAGAATGGGATAATCCTTTTAATCAGATAAATGTCACTTCTTCCACCATCACTGTCAGAATAAAGTTGGATTTTATTTTTTTTTTCCCTAAAAGCTTTGCTGTGATTCCTTCACAACATTCCCAGTTTTGCCCCTGCAAGACCATGGAAAGCTGCACCTAATTCCCAAAAATTCCCTTCGTGTTAGGTCAAAGAAAAACCTAAATATGAATGTGTTCCCTTCTTGATCCTTTTTTATAGACATAGGAGAATAGAAATACTTGACTGAGAGAGAAAATAATGACTAAATTAAATTTTAGATCAAGTCACTGCTAGGGAGAGAAATGGAAGTAGTGAAGAGCCAGAAAATAAACAGAAGAAACCAGAAAAAAATCATCATTTTGGGCAGAGGATTAAGGATCAAGAAAATACAGGGGAGAACTGTAGATTACAAGGAAAGGAGATACTTGAGCTCAGAATTTCATCAGTGAAACTCAAGTTTATTATTGTTATAAAATCCCATTAGTGATGACAATGAGAACTAGAGAATAATGCAGGCCATGATGACAAAATGTGTTAAATTTTAATTAGATCATATTTAATATTCATTAAATAATAACACAATTTCATTAAATACAAAACTGTTCTAGAGCAAGACCCAAATCCTGCTGAAGTCAGTGGGAAGACTCCTAAAATTTTCGGATTACTGTGGAACAAGGCTTGTGTTTATGTAATTAATAAATCCAAGAGTAATTATCCAGGTGTATAAATGTAAATTTTAAATGTAGGTCCTTTAGTGTTGAGGCCCTGCTTTAGAGTTGATAAAGAGCCACTTTTTCCCAACGGTTTATGGAATTTCAGATAAGGAGCTACTGGGAATTGAGCTTGATTTGAAAGATTATTAATTGCCAGTGCTACTAAACTCTCCTTAGTGAAATCTTGTGAATTCTCCTCCATGAAATCCTGTTGGGAATGAGATGTGTGGGGATGGAAAACTTCAAGGAATGGCTCAGAAATCCAACAGGCAAATGTCTTCTCCAGCCTGCAGCGTATCCAGCTGGGATCTTGCTCCCAAAGAAAGAAAATGTGCTGTGGTCACCATCCGAAGGAAAAATAAACCCTGTACATTCCGTAAATATAAGAAAAAAAACAGGCAAGGATGCAACCAAAAGTTCCAGATGTCCACGATAGGATGAAATTTATGGATGTGGTTCTTAAGATCAAGGGTTGATCTGGACTCTGAGCTGGGTTTAGGTTGTGTTTGTTTCCCTGGAGTTGGGACAGCTCCGTGAGTAATGGCTGGAGGTCGGCACAGGTTGGGCTCTTCAGAGCTCCAGACTAAAAACATCTCCAGGAAAAGATGGATCAAGGCAGCACTGGGAATGCCTTGTGCAGGCTGGCCTAGAGCAGAGGCTGGACAGAGCTAAAGAATAAAGCAGGGATTTATTAAAACCCTCCACGGATGTACCTTGGGCAGCACAAGAGCCCAGCCAGGGCTGCACCCAAGATGAACCAAAATGGCCCCAAAATGCACGAGCGCTCCCGGGGTCTCTCCCTGGGATCAGTTCTGCTCCATTTGCATCTTGCAGTTCATTGTCCCATTCCAGCTTTAGCCCAGGCAGTCCCACCCTGCTTGTTTTTCTCTCTCCAGCCCACGGTGTTTGTGCCCTTGGGCTGAGATTTGGATCATTTGTCCTTGGTGCCCAGCTGGAGCAGGAATTGTTTTGTCTCCCTGCTCTGTGCACAGAGCTCACCATGCCCTGATGTGAAGCTCAGACCCACACACTAAAGCAGCACAGAATCTGAAAATATAAAAGCCAAAACCTGAGGCATCAGTGGATGTGAGAAGAGCTGTGTGTGTTTTCTGACAGGATTGTTTGCACATTCCTGTACAAATTTTGATTACATTTCCAGGTAAATGGAAAATTCCATCTCCCCTTTAGGGCGCCAGCCTCTTTTGATATGGAACCATTCTGAAATGATGGCAATTTTTTTGGGATGAATCAACAGTTCTGAAATACCAGGAGAGGTAACAAAGCAAAGATTGGATTTTTCAGGGATGTAGGGATGGTTCTGTTTTATCCAGGCTTATTTCAGTTGATGGATGGACTTGATGATCCCAAAATCTTCAGAATTCTCCATCCATGATTTTGGATGTTGTTTCCAGACAAATAAAAACAGGAGATCCAATGGTTTCTGAAGGTTTCAACTGAATTAACTTGGGCTGACGTGACCTTGGGCAGGGAGCAAACCCTGGAATGGATCCCTGATAAAAAACAAGGGATTAATCTGGGATTTGGTCCAACCATTCAATTTGTCCTCCAGAAGTGCCACATGCTGTAGGCAGGGTTTTAGAAGTGCTGAAGATGAGATTTCCTTGGAGTTAAGGCTCTGTGGGAAATGCCCAAGAATCCCAACCAAAATTAGCAATTCATCCACGCATCTCACTTTGTTCCTGTGGCTCCAAAGCAGCTGAAACAAAATTCCCTGAGTTTTCCCAGACCTCATAATGACAAACTAAACCATTCCACTGGGATAAATGGCATCTCCAGGAAACAGGTGGATTCATCGACTCTGTATTCCATTTTTGAAGCGTTGAAGTCCCAGCGAACCCCAGTTTGGGAGGGAAGAGGCTGATTCCAGCATTTTCACAACTTTTTCCCTTCTTTTTCAGACTCCAGGGATTTGATCCAGCCATGTCCCGGCTCTGAAGCACTGACTCAGAGATCCATCCTCACTTCAGTGAGTGTTGGTTTTGTAAGATCCCTGTGGTGACACTTTGTAGGGGCGACAAAGTTGTACATGAGGGCTCAGTTTTTCCCTCTGTGTGTTCCCACTTTTATCTGATTGGAAAAAAAGCAAAAACCTCACAGGGTTTTTATTTATTTCTCACAGTTACCGGGTTCTCCTGTGGTTTTGGCACCTGATTTTTAACCAATTGGCTTCTTGCTCCTTGAAGTTTTATTTTAGGGGAAAAAAGGATCATAATTTTGATTTTTTACCCACTTTAATGTTGAAAATTTTCCTGATTTTTAATCCCCTTTCTCAACCTTAGTTTAGGAAACAGTTTAAAGTATAAATTAAACAGCAGCAATTCCATTTTGGACTCTGCCAGCTTTGCTGGCAGCTGGGTTGGTTTTGTGATCTGTCCTCTTTTATTCCTGCAGCTGAAGTCATACAGTGTTTTCATGGATTTATCCTGATTTAGGGCCACTGTGGATGGAATCTGTTTATTCCAAGGAGCAGAAATCGCCTGAAATGGGATTGTACAGCAAACCCACGTGCTGGGAGGGCTGGGAGTGACTCCCTTGCAAGATGGGATCCTTGTTCGCTCACCTGGGCAGGGATTTTGGGATCCATAGGGAAGATGTGAGCTGATGTCCTTACAAACAATCCCACAATGGGTGAGGGGATGGCTGTGCGTTGGATTAAGCCCTTTTCTGATCTAGAGATGGGGCAACTGAGAGGTGTTTTAAAAACTTTTATTCCATTTTCAGTCTCTTGTGAAGGGTGAGACAATACAGATGGTATAATTTGTCACCCTGTTCTTTTAAGTTTTTTTAAGCCTTCTGATGTTCACATTTTTGTAATGGAGTTTCTTAGCTAAAACCTGAGGCATCAAGATAAGGATGTGGGAAGAGCTATGTACAGATTCCTTGTATTTAGGTTTTTTTTCCATTTGATACCAAGGGCAGGTTGGACAGAGCTTGGAGCAGCCAGGGAAGGTGTCGTTGCGTGTGGCAGGTGTTGGAATGAGAAGATCACGTATGTCCCTTCCAACCCAACCCATTCCATGATTCCATGTGTTCCCAACACCTTTTTTGGTCCTCATGGACTTCCTGAGGAGGACAAAGTCCGCTTGAGGCCCTGCCTGGTGTCCTCCAGTGCAGAGCAGACACTGGGGAGATTTGGCTCATCCAAGGTGGCAGTCGGTTTGAGGCCTCAGGTTTGAACTTTTATATTTTCACATTCTGTGCTGCTTTAGTGTGTGGATCTGAGCTTCTTATCAGGGGATGCTGAGCTCTGTGCACAGAGCAGGGAGACAAAACAATTCCTGCTCCAGCTGGGCACCAAGGACTGTGGTATTCATATGCTCTCTGAACAGAGAGAAGTAATAAGAAAAGTAGAGAAAAGAATAATTAAAAAGAATAAATAAAATAATTCTTATTGACTCCTCTTGTGTTTGTGAACATGTAGAATGTGTTAGAAGATTGTTTACCTGAAAGAATTTGATAATTAGATTCTACTGAAAATTGTTTTGTTTCCTTAACCAATCTCACACAAAGCTGTATCCTGATTGTCAGGAGACAGTCATGAGTTTTCTTTAGTATTCTTAGTAATAAGTATTATATATTATAGTATTTTATCTCTCTTTAATATAGTTGTAATATAGTATAGTTTTAATAAAGTGAGTGTTCAGCACTCTGAAGCCTTGGAGTCAGATGCCAATCATTCCTTCATTTGGGGTCCTGATTTTGCTATAAAGGACAAATGACCCAAATCTCAGCCCAAGAGCACAAACACCGTGGGCTGGAGAGAGAAAAACAAGCAGGGTGGGACTGCAGGGGCTAAAGCTGGAATGGGACAATGAACTGCAAGGTGCAAATGGAGCAGAACTGATCCCAGGGAGAGACCCCGGGAGCGCTCGTGCATTTTGGGGCCATTTTGGTTCATCTTGGGTGCAGCCCTGGCTGGGCTCTGGTGCTGCCCAAGGTGCATCCATGGAGGAGATCCTTGGAATAAATCCCTGCTTTATTCTTTAGCTCTGTTGAATCTCTGCTCTAGGTCAGCCTCTCAAGGCATCGGTTTAAAGCAGGAAATGACATTCGCACTTTTGGACGCTCTCTGGATCCCGCTGGCTCTGCTGGATGATCTCCTGTGATTTATGAGCAGAGCTGCGATTCCTTCTGACAAGCGGACGCCTCCTTTTCCACGGCTCTGAGGTGAATTTTTCCCAAGGAAAGGCGGGAATGAACCGTTCCTGCTGGAAGCTCGCAGATCATCTCCTCAGGGTTTAACCCTGCCCGTGTTTCACACGGAGCAGCGTGGGGAGGTGGATGTGTACTCCCAAAAATAACTCCGAGTCGTGGCATCACACATAGGAAAGAGCCAAGAGATGTCAGAAATGGAACCGAACAATCTCTGGGATTAATCTTCGACTTCCCAGAAAACAGAGATTTGAGTCAAGACTGGCCTTGGATTCTTTAGGCTGACCTCATGCGTAGCACAGGTTGGGGAAAAATAAAAATGAAAACTAAATAAAGATTAAAATGGAAATGGAATTTTTGAAAAAATGAAAATAAAATGAAAATAAAACCATAAAATAAAAAATATATAGGAAAAATTAAATTAAAAATAAGAAATATAATTGAGAAATTAAAACCAAGAAATATAATTGAGAAATGAAAATAAAAAGAAATAAAAATGAAAAATGAAAATGAAAATCAAAGTGAAAACTAAAAAAAAAAAAGAAAAATCAAAATGAATGTTAAAAATAAAACTTTAAAATACTAAATAATTACTCATTTATCTTTTGAATTATTTAAATTTTTTTTTAAATTAATTTATTTAAAGAAAAATTTTTCAGTCTCTGGAGCATTCATAAACAGTAATTAATCTCCAGTATCTTAAATATTCTTAAAGTGAACTTTAATTTATTGCACATCTATTTCAAAATTAACAATTGCACTTGTCCTCTTCTTTTAGCTGCTCTAAAATCAGATTAATTAATCCAAAAAGAGATAAAAAACAGAACAAAGGACAATTGGGGCAGCCAATTCAAAATCTTTCTTTATTTCCCCCTCAAAACCAAATGTTGGACATCAGAATTCAAAATTAGCTGTCAGCCTTAGGAGGGGATTGGACATTAAAGCATTTTCATGTGACAGAAGAAATAAATCTCATTAAATTACATCATTAATGAAACATACCTGAAATAATTTTTAATTTTGGGCTCCCATAATTTGAATTTTGTGGTTGAAATCCTAAAAAAATAGTGAGAGAAGCCAAGAATTCTTTTATTGTTGTTGAAAATCACCCCAAGACTTCACTCCTTTAGATTTGCTTCAGAATTCCTTGACAATTCCACCTTGATCTGGGGTAAAAATGAAGCTCAACAAGTCCTATTTTTTAACCTCCTCAGAAAAAGTTTGATTCTATTTGAAACATTTCCAGTTCCATTGATTGAAATTTAGAGATTTAAATTAAAGTGGATAAAAAAGATACATTAATAGATCAAAACATATCATTGAAATAGGAGGTAATTGTTGTCCAAATGGACGCAATAAAACTAAATTTTATCCAAATTTTAGGGGGAAAGTGACCTTTCCTTCTATTTTTTAAAAATATTAACGTTTTTTTTTTAAGTCCCTGATGGAGGGAATCCCAAATTTGTAGCCTTTGAAGAGGAGGTGGAATCATTTCCACTGCAATCTCCTGCTCGAGCTGTGAAAACTCAGAGCTTCCCATGAATTCCCAGAGCGTGGATTGTGGATCTGGATTTGGATGTGTTGGAATCACCCAACAGCTTTAAATAACAAGAAAGTTGTGGGATTTGGATCCCAGCTCCTGGTGCTGGGAGGAGGAATCTGGAATCTCTGGGATTGCTTTTTTGTGGGATGCAGAGCAGGGCCAGGCTGTTTCCCTCTGGGAATTTGTTGGGTTATGTTGGAAGAGAGTTTAGATTTATGGATTTAAGATTATCCTGCTTATTTTTGGGGGCTGGAAATTGGCTTTTCCCTGTTTTATTTATCATTTATCCATGCAAACTTTGAGTCTGAGCTTCAGGCAGGGAGGGAAGCTCATGGCTAAGGGAAATCCATGCTGGATTCTCCTGTGGCAGGGGGATTTCTGCTCCATTTTT
>NW_005054466.1:250925-253824 GCF_000277835.1 Geospiza fortis
CCATGTAAAACCCAGGTTTTAGCACATGGATTTTGGCTCTTTTTCACCTTTATGGGATCTCCATTTCAAATTCAATTTGGTCTCCTCATATCTTCTTTTGAAATGCTTGAAACTCAATGGCAGCTGTAAATTTTTTCCAAGGAAATCCAAACCCAGCCTCCCAATTGATTCCAGTCTCTCACAGCTGCAGTGCTTTATTTTTCCTGTCTCCCAGCAGAGAAGCAAGTTAAATTGGGAAAATTTAATTGGGAAAATTAAATGGAAAAATTGTTTTTCCGTTTCCTTCTTCCTCCATGAACTTCCCCCCTCAGGTTGGATTATCCCTGAGGGAGAGAGGAGGAGGACAGGAGGCACCATTCCATGAGGAGTCCCAGGAGATGCTGCAATTCCAAAACATCTTCCTGAGGTTCACTTCCTCCCTTGCTTCCTCTAATTTTGGGGAATCTGGGATTTTTGGAGCAACCTGACACTTCTTAGTGTTGTATTTCTCAGCACTGTTAACACTGACTTGTGAACGGCTGGGTCATTCCAAGCCTAAATCTGGAATTCTGTTCCACTGCTTCGTGAAAACTTCCATTTCAGGAGGACCAAATCCTAGGGGAAAACAACCAAACCAAACCAAACCAAACCAAACCAAACCAAACCAAACCAAACCAAACCAAACCAAACCACAAAATCAAAACCAAACAAAAAACCCCAAACAAACAAACAAAAAAACCAAAACACATTTTTTTTCAACACTTATAAATGGTGTCTCCTCATCCTGAGTAGGATTGTTCCCACCTGCTTTCCTTATTTCCTTGGTTTTCCCTGATTTCCCCACCAGTCAGCTCTGTGGGACACACTGAAGGTGAGGGAGTACATTAACCCATGGCATTCCATGCCTGTGGAGTGTGAGGATGCCAAAGTGCTTTGGGATCGTTCATTAATCAAGGTTCACATTACTGTGGCTGAGCACGGGGATTTTCCTCGCTGGAGAATCCAAGGGAAGGGGTGGAATGATTCCCTCAGGGCAGCCTCGCCCTGGAATTGCTGCCAAAACAAGGAGCTGGATCAGGATAAGCCAAGTGCCAGAATCCAAAGGGGTTTTTATCCATGGCAAGACAACTCCTGGGTATTTATCAGCGTGGGGACCCGATTCCAGAGGTCACTTGGTGTCTTTGATACCACAGAGCTGCTCTGGGATTCCTCCATGGAGAATCCATATTGACTTTCCTAGGAATGTTCTGGAGGCAGCTGCGTTCCAAGTGGGAACGGAGGAAGGAAAACCTCTTGGCAAAGAGGGGCAAACTCCAAGAGCTGTCTTGCAGAGCAGCAGTGAAGGCTGTGCTATCCCCTGTCAGTGCCTCCAGCATTCCAGAAATATCCTAAAAAGATAAATCCCATCTATCCCAGAATTCGCTTCTCTATTGGGAACCCACCAGGCAGAGGGATGGCGTGTGGAGAAATTTAAATTTTACAGAAATTTTGCAGGAAACTTCCATCTTATGGCAATGATATCCACACGTAGAAAGTAAAAGATTCCCAGAGAATTTGGGGATACTGAAGAGGAGTTCCATGTCTGGTTAAGGGATATTTGTTAAAGCAATATTTAAGGGATTATTCCCAGTGTTTTATCCTGAGATGGTGGGGACTGACCTCAATTTACACTTCCTACCCCAAATCCCTCTAAATGCATGGATATCCCTGCCACTTCCAGATCCATATCCAGATGGGATGGCAGCCATCCTGCTATTTTTCTGGCACAATCCTACTCCTAACCTTTCCCTTCCACTCCTTATCATGTCACCGTTTGCTTATCCCATCTTTTATCAGTGGCAGAACAGAATTCAGAGATTTTTGTTTCTTTTCTTTTTACCTCCACCAAGGCCAGCTCCAGGAACAGATCTGCTAAATCTGGAATTTACCTCCCTCTTCCCTTTCTAGATTCCCAGCCCTGTCCCTGATGCCAGGCAGCAAAGGTTTGCGTGGATAACTTGCCCAACTGGACACGTGCAATGTGTTTTTCAGGAAGCCCCTTCCCTCCTGCCAGCTCTGAGTCACTGGCAAGGAGCAATCCTGTCTCCGTGCCAGGAAGAAATTCCAGAGCCCTGGAAGGGGAGAGGTTTCGAGTTCACTGAACCCAGTGACCGACTCTGGGAAAATCATCAGGGGAGCAAAATGGGGAAGGAGAGATCCATCAATGCCCAGGACTGGGGAGGTGTGGCACTGCCAGCCAGGAATTTTAGTGGATTTAAAATATTCCCAAGCACAATTATCACACGAGAGTTCATAACTTATGGATGAGTCAGAGCTGTCTCTAGACAGCAAATCTTTCCTCACCTTTCCCAATCCTTAGGATAGAGATTTATTGGGTTATTAATCATGGATTTCAAAGAACAATTCAACCCCTTTTGCTGACAGATTTGTCCTGAAAATAATTACCAATGTTTCTCCCTTCTAGGAAGAGGAAAACATTTTCAATCCATATGGAAAAATACCCCCCATCCCTTATTTTTTTTCTGTCTTCTGAGCCCATTCCCTGGAATAATTTGTCCCATCATTATTCAGTCCCAGCTCTGTTGATTCCATTGGTGTGGCCCAGAAAAACATAAATAAATAGTGGTGGCTGATCCTTGTAAATCTTTATTTTTATCCAGTTAATTTATGAGTCTCCAGGGAGGGAGAGTGATCCTGTGTCTCCACATGGATACCAGAGCCCTTCCTGCTCCTCCACCCTGCAGCCCTTGGATTTTAGGCTCCTTTTCCTGCATTTCTAAGTGCTCAGTGCAAGAAAAAGAACCATCCCCAAGACTTCAGAGTATCCTTGCACCACATTTGGGATATTTGGGGATGGTTTAGAGGGAGAAAACTCAGCAGAAGGAATTTTCTTTGGGAACTGAACATGGAGAGCAGGAAT
>NW_005054466.1:253834-257673 GCF_000277835.1 Geospiza fortis
ACCCTGGAAGGTTCTATGCAAAATAAAAAACATCTGGGAGGAAAAAAAAAAAAGGAATTTTAGTGCCTGAGTCAGTCAGTGGCAAGGATTTGGCATCAAGTGGGGCCAACAGACATAAACAGCTCCTAATCCTGCCCCGGGGATGCCATGGATACCACTCTGGGATTATTAATTCCTGCAGAATTACCAGTGTTTGCTCCAAAGGAGTGCAAAATCCTTCCAGCCTTCCACTGCTTCCTTGGGAGGGAATGTGAGGGGAAAGTGAGACTGGGAGAGGTTGTGTTTCCCCTGGATCATTCCCTTGGGCGTTTCTTTTCCCTGTTTTCCATTTTCTGTTCATGGTACCTCTCTGCCCACTTTGCCATGAAGTTTTACCTCATTTTCCCTCTAGTGTCCCTCTGGATTACACTCGGAGGAGCTGGAGTTAAGGATTGTTCAGCCTGGAGTAGAAAAGGCTCCAGAGAGACTTAATTGTGATTTTTCACCAAAGCTGGTGAGGCCCTGGCACAGATTTCCAGAGAAAATGTGGATTCCCCATCCCTGGAAGTGTCCAGGGCCAGGTTGGGCGGGGACAGTGGAAGGAGGAATTTTCTTTCCTGAAAACACCTGAGCTGGCTCGGTTGGGAGAAGCTTCTGGAGGACGGGGAGCAGCCAGAGGGAGAGAGGCCTCTGGCCAGGAGCCCAGGGAATGAGGAGAGACTGGGACATTTCCTGAGGGCAGCTGGAGGTTTGCCTCTGGCAGGGAGCGAAGCCACAATGAAGCCTCAGAAGTGACGGAAAAAAGGGACTTTCTTTGGGATCCAGAGGGGATGGAGTTCATGCAGGAAGCGACAGGAGATGGTGGGAAAGCCAGACAGCAGCAAAAGGACCTCCCAGAAATCCCTGAAAGGCCCAGTGGGGAGGACTCGTTTGCAAATCTTTTCATTTGATGTCTCCCGCTGCTCTGAGTTTCACTTTTTAATGAGTTAATTGATGGCACGGGTTGGGAACGGCACCGCTGGGGTTGGATCCCTTGTCTTTTGACGTGTTCCAGTCACAACAGGCACGGCCTGATCCGTCTCCAGGCTTGGACTAACCTGGGGGGCCATCCCAGCCCTCCCAAGCCAAGGCACGAGGCCAGGAAATGGGAAATCCGCCCTCTGCCACCCCCTCCTCCCCTCCCCTCCCCTTTGCAAAAGGACTTGAAGGAACTTTTCCTTCGGGCTGTGGGAATGGGGTGATAGGAAACATTGCAGCCTTCAAGGTCATCACACAGGAGCTGCACAATTGGAATAAGACAGGGAGAGAAGGGGGAGTTGGACGAGATTTTACAGTCGCGCTCACTGCTGCTGGTGCTTCCAATTTATTGCAAATTTATTGGCGTGGTTTTTATTGTTTTGGGGTTTTTATTTCGGGAAATGGGAGAGATAAAGCCGGCCCTTACCCAATCCCTTGGATCCCAACCCAAAGCATTCCATTTGCACCTTGCACAGGAAAAGTATCTGTGCTTCTCAGTCTGGCCAGCAGATAAATGCCTGGGGAGATGCACTTGTTCCTCTCAGAGGTGGAAGGATAATTCTGGCGGACTTTCTCCATGATTCCCTGATGCGTTTGAATGAGTCCTGAGAACCCAAACTAGAGATGGATGCAATTATTCCATCCCAACTGGATAAATTCCTCACCTCTCAGCATTGAGGCAGAAACTCTTGCCATGGATGAATCCCAAAAAATGTTGAACCCACAGCATTCCCAAAGCTCCTTTTCCTGCTGGTTCACCTTCTCCACACAGTCACAAATATCAGGCCAGGTCTCTCTTCTCCTTATCCACTAAAGAATTCCATAAAATATCCTCTTGACTCTGGATTTCTGGGTCAGGAAAGGACCACCAACTACTTTTGGAGGAAAGTTCTATTTTGCTGCAGCACGTGCTTGGGAAAACCCAACAGAAAGAATTTTTTACAGGAATAATAAACTCCAAACATGGTGGAGGGAGGAAGCAGGAAAAGGAGTTTGTGGCAAGTGCTCCTCTGGTGCTGCTACAAGGCTGGGAAGGAGAGGAATATCAGAGGTGAGAGCTCCAAAAGTGGCTGCTCGGGAATAACCTCCCAGGGGTTCTTGGGAATCTGGGAAATTTGGTGAAACCCACATCATTCTTCTCATGGAAAAAGCTGTCCTCTCCAAAATACCTTTTCCCTTCTTTAATCAGGGGATGAAAGCAAATATTTGGGGGAAAAAAAAAGACAAAAAGTTCAAGAAGGAATTTTTGTCTTCTTCCAAGGTCTTTTTTATTCCATGTCATTTTTCCTATTAATTTTAATTTTGGATTATTAAGGACAGCTGCTTTTAGTACTAACAACAACATTCTTCTTTTTTTTTAATATTATTTTCCCTGTTTATCTCATCCTGAAATAATTTAATAATGCCCTATTTTTTCCTATTTAATTTCCCTGAAAACCTAAATAAAAATGTGAATACCATTGTTCAGGAGTGTTGGATAAGGAAGAGTGGCTGGTTATGGGATGGGATTGAGGAATTTATTCATGCAGTGAAGTGACCATAACAAAATAAAAGGATACAAAGGTCCAGGAGGGGAAATCTTAATCCTGTGGAGGAGATTATGGGAATTATGGGAATTCTCATGGAACATGGATTTGTTCAGCCCATGTTTGGTGCTAAAGCAGCCAAATTCCTGCTCCTGGACTTGAACCCTTCCAGGGTTTGGGACTTGCTGTAAAACCTGGAAAATGACCAAAAATCCATTCAGGTTATTGTGTGTGGTAGTGTTTGGATCATCAGGAACATGATTGGGAATTCTCCATGGATCCCAAGGTTTCAGTGTGTAATGGCAGCAGGTTCGTTTTTAAAGCCATTTCTTGCTGAGGATTCATTCCATGTCCTCCCCAGTGAAGTTCCCAACCTCTCCTCACCCCTATGGATATTTTCCCAACATAAAGAGTAGTCCCAGTTCATGATATCCTTGTTTTTTTCTCATTTGAATTTTATTAAATGATTTTAAATGTTTGTAACCTGTTTCTAAAGCAAAGTCTCCACAAATCCAAAGTCAGTATGAAAAACACGAAGTTCTGGCAAAATCCCAATGGAATTGTGAGGTGAGGACCCAACCACTCCATCCATAAAACATTCCAGAGTTCAGAATCCTACAAATGAACACCTTTTTCTGAGCAATAAAAGGGAAACAAAAGGAGCAAACAGGAAAAGCTTCCACTTGGATCTGCTTCCTGTGGCTTTTATCCCAACTTCTCCTGGTTCCAGGCAGGAAATAATCTGTTCCTGGATTTGGGGGGACCAGGAATCTTCTCTGCAGCATCCAGGTCTTGTTCTTCCTCTCCATCACCTGGTGCAGTTCAGGGAATGACACTGGAGAATTCAGGGATTGAATTGCACCAGCTCCAGGCTCCATCAGCACTCTGGGATTCCCAGAGGACAGGTTGAACATGGAATTAAGTGTCTCTAAAACATGACGTTTTCCCAAACATAATCTTCAGGGAAGGGCTGGATTTCCCAAACCACAGCTGGAACAATTATCCAAATTTTAATTTCAGCGTTTATGGAGTTCATACAGATTCAGAGACATCCTCTGCTTTAAAAAAAAAAAAAACCTTCAGGAGAATTCCTATTAAAATGTGTGTTTAAAATACAGGATTTACATTTCGTGGAGGCTGAAGTTCCTCTGTATTTGGTGTTTCCAAAGTTTACATGGAGAAAAACTGAAATTCCAATGAAGTGAATGTTTTCCTTCAACTCAGCACCTCTCTCTAAAGTGGGATTTTTTATTATACTTTAAAGAAAGCTTGAAATAAACCATTTAAAATAAATAAATAAAAATGAACATTATTTCA
>NW_005054466.1:257683-264168 GCF_000277835.1 Geospiza fortis
CAGGTTTTCCTGTATGTAAAGTTTATTTTCTTCTCTAGACCAAGTTTATTTTCCTCTTCACAAAACAACTTTTCTTGTTGCAAGTATTTGATTTAATTTGAGTTTGCTTTTTCTATCCATCTCCCAAATAAATATCAGAGCTGCAATCAGAGGGGCTGGTTTGGGATTTAAAATCTCCATTTCCATACAGGACAGAACATTTTAAGGGAACTCTGGTAGGAAAATAGCAGGAATTTCGTGGAGCACTTGCCACACTCACAGGGAAAATTGAGGGCTTTTCCTCCACCTACAATCCCTGGATTAAGTAACATAATTTGGAATATCTCATCTGACTTCCAGGAGGGCACAATCTCCCATAGAAAATAATTTTTAATGATTTTAAAAATCATGAGTCTACTTAATATCCTTAAAAATCAAATCTACTTAATACCCTTAAAAATCCCTTGGAGTGGACAGAGAGGGGCTTGAATCCTTCCAGGGTTTGGGACTTGCTGTAAAACCTGGAAAATTGCCAAAAATCTATTCAGGTTATTGTGTGCAGTAGTGTTTGGATCATCAGGAATATGATTGGGAATTCTCCATGGATCCCAAGGTTTCAGTGTGTAATGGCAGCAGGTTCGTTTTTAAAGGCATTTCTTGCTGAGGATTCATTCCCTGTCCTCCCCAGTGAAGTTCCCAACCTCTCCTCACCCCTATGGGTATTTTCCCAACATAAAGAGTAGTCCCAGCTCATGATATCCTTGTTTTTTTCTCATTTGAATTTTATTAAATGATTTTAAATGTTTTTAACCTGCTTCTAAAGCAAGGTCTCTGCAAATCCAAAGTCAGTATGAAAAGCACGAAGCTCTGGCACAACCCCAATGGAATTGTGAGGTGAGGACCCAACCATTCTGGCCCAACCTCGTCCCATCCCTATTCTGAGGTTCTCCCACAGGCTGGGTTTTCCTGAGGAATTCCCAAATCAACCCAAAGCACGGATAGACTGAAGAGATTTTAACTTTCCAAGGAATGTCTTAATTATGGTGTTGTAGAGGAGTTTATTTAAGATCTGTATCAAACCCTCCCTTTCCCACTGAATATTTATCCCTAAAATAAGAAGAAATACAGGAGGAAGAGGCATAGAAATAATGGGAGTGATGGGGTGGTGTGTTTTTTCTAGAGAAATGCAGGGAGATGCCTGACTGGGAGTTATTTATTTCAGCACAGCCTCAGATAATTTCTCCAAAGGGACACAGGAATTAGGATATGGAATGAGGGACCAAGGATCCACCTGGACATCCCAGGTGTTCTCAGAATTAAGGCTGTGCTGACAAATGAGGTTTATACAAAGTGAAGGATCAATGCAATATCTGGAATTCACCCTTTCACCACCTTAAAAAGTCGGGATATTCACTCCAGAACCTGCAGAATTTTGTTGACATGTTCATTCATGAAGGAATAGCTAAATTAGGGAAACGTCTTCCTTGATTCCCTGTGTGAATGGGAAATTCATGAAGGAAATTCATGGAGGAAATTCACCTTTCAGGCATTTTTCTCACTAGTTTAGAGTTCCCATAAATTGTTTCACAAATATGCTGGAAAGACTTTTACCAGAACTTTTCTTTTTTTTTTTTTCCTCTCCAAAACCCAATTTCCCCCAATTTACTTCTCCTTTTCTCAGCATGTTTTAGGCAGGTTTTTAACACTGCTGGCAAATTTCCAAGAGTTTAATTTGGAACATGATACCTTTCACTTAAAAATAAAAAAAAAATTAAAAAAGAGAGAGAGGAATAAAAAAAAATCCAGCTGAGAGATCAGAAAAATGGACCCTGGAGCTGCCCGTGGGAGAAATGAACTCCAGTGAACAGCTCCTGAGGGCTGGCTGGGAAAAGCAGCTTAATTCCCTCTTGTTCACCTTTTATTTTTGGGATAAAATTGCAGGCTTGGAGTGGAGAAGCCACTGAGCAGCTGGGGGACATCAGCCACGGAAACCACCTCAGGGTTTGGGGACAATGCCACTCTGCTCCCTGTGGGAAAGGGAATGAAGGAGAAGAGACACCACCCCAAAAAGAGTAAAGGGACTTCAAACCATGGAGGGCTCTTTCCTTGGAATCTGTTGACCCCTGGCAGTGACTCCCATCCTCTGAAGGGTTTCCAGTCACCAACAAAGCACTGGATTCTTCTGAATGTGGGAAAATGGACACAGAAAGAAGTTTGTGCTTTTTGATCTTCTTTCTGTGATAATTTTAAAAAAATCTTTTCCCTCAATATTTTGTCTCCCTTAGGAAAAAACCTTTAGGATCTGTTTTTTCTCTGTTGGTTTCACAGCCAGCAGGTCTAGGGAGGGAATCCTGCCCCTGTGCTCAGGTGAGGCCCCACGTGCAGAGCTGCCCCAGCCCTGGATCCAGCACAGGAAGGAGCTGGAGCTGCTGCAGAGAGCCCAGAGGAGGCTCCAGGATGATCCCAGGCATGGAGCAGCTCTGCTGGGAGAGCTGGGAATGTTCCCCTGGAGAGGAGAAGCTTTGGGGTGAGCTCAGTGTGACCTTGCAGGACCTGGAGGGGCTCCAGGAAACGTGGAGAGAGACAATTTCCAAGGGATGGAGGGGCAGGACACAGGGAATGGCTTTCCCCCCCCAGCGGGCGGGGATGGATGGGAGATTGGGAAGGAATTCCTGGCTGGGAGGGTGGGGAGGGGCTGGGGTGGCGGGGCGGCGGTGCCTGCCCCTGGATCCCTGGAACTGTCCCAGGCCAGGCTGGACAGTGCCTGGAGCAATTTGGGACAGTGGAAGGTGTCCCTGCCCATGGCACTGGATGAGCTTCAAGGTCCCTCTCAACAAAGCCATTCCATATTTCCCAAGCACCCATAAGTCACACACATTCCCCCTCCCTTTTTTGTTTTTTTTTGACAAAAGATGACCCTTCTACTCCTCAAAATTATTAGAAAAGTTTAAAATGGAAAAGGTAAAGCTCAGTATTCACAAAAAAGCAGCTGAGCATCTTCCCAACCTCAGTGACCTTCAGGCCTGGAAACCTCCTGGAAATTCATGCTGCAAACCCAAAGACTTCCCACTTTTAAAAAGGATGTTTCAGCTTCTTTTCTGTCAGTATTTGCTGCAAAAAAAAAAGGGAAAGCCAGTCTTTGGAAGGCAGGAAGGGTCCCAAATACATGGCAGGAACCGGGAGCCAAGCAGCTCAGAGCTGGAATGTTTACTCTGTGTGGAAATAGGTACTTTACTCCTTGAAGGAACTCTAAGAATTTCGTAACTTTTCTGATAATCAAAGGCTACTTGGAGTCCTACTGACCTGCCCTGGCCAGCTTCAGTAGAGAGTAAAAACAGCGTCAGTCTAATAGGAAATGGCAGTTTTGGAACCATCCATGGAGGAATCTCAGCGGGATTTCACTGGAGCAGAGAGGAGCAGAACAAAAAGAGTCACTGTCTCCTTTGCAAGCCAAGAGCTCCTTCCCCTCTGGCTCCACACCAGGTTTTTGGCAAACCACAAGGGAAGGAGCAGGATGAGCTCTGCAGACAGCCCAAAATGAGCCTTGGTGCTGTCTCCCTGTGTCCTGTGTGTGGGAATCTCTAAAATCAGAGGGTTTTGGGAAAGCTGCAAAAGGCAGCTCAGAGACAGCAGAACTGTGGTTAGAGCTAAACAGCAGCCATGAGATAATTTAGCAGAAAAATTGTGTAAGTAGAAAAGTAAAGACAAATAGAGCAATGGTCTGTATATTACTGCGTGTCTAGAATAATTCCCTAAGCTGCAGAAAAGTTTATCTAGTGAGATATTAGGAAGTTCTCAGCTTAATAATGGAGCTCTGTGCATTGTGTTTTAAGGCTCACAAGCAGGTATTGTATTTGAAATAAGCATTGTTTTAACTGAAGGGATGTGTGCTTATAGTGGTTGGATGGAAAACTACTGTCAATGTGCTTTTGCTTTGTGTGATTGGTCAAAAAACTTATAAAGTGAGTTGTGACATTAAGTTCTTGGTCTGCTACCTGGGATGTGAGCTGGTGGCATCTTCCCATTGTCATAACCATGGAATGAGACTGATGCTGGAAAATCAAACAGCTCAAGGCACGTTCCACGGCAGTCCTGTCCTGCTCATGATTTGTACACAGCCCCCAGCCGGTGATACTGAGGTGTCCTTGGAGTCACATCGTGTTCCTCCCCTCCCATCACAGAAAGGGAATTTCCCCCAGCTCCCAGCCAGGCTCTGCTCCCTCTCCCCTCCCCTCCCCTGCCACCGAGTCCCTCCCTGTCAGCCGCTATTGCTCCCAGATTAAAACAATAAATGACCCAAGGATCCCCGCTGACTATTGACACTGGCAATTACAGGGGAATTAAAGGGGCTGTGTGCTTTGGATGCACTTCAAAGCTTTGTGGGATTCCCACACATGCTCCGAGAGCTGTGGGGTCCCGTTTGAGTTTGTCTGGCCACTTCCAAGGCTGCCATTTCCTATTAGCATGAAACTATTATTACCCACTCACTAAACGCTTCCTGGTGCTCTCCAGCCAGGAAGGAGAGAGTCCAAGATAACAACAGCCCCAAGGAAAGGGGCTGGCAGATGGTTTGGTTTCCTAAGGAGCTGTGTCCAGCGGGGTTTATCCGACTTTCCGCTCCCCCAGCGCTGGGTGGGGTTCAGGGGTGATGTCATTCCTGGGCTGTTGAGCTCAGCATCAGTTCTAACAAATCCTTGAACTTTGCGCACCCAAGGAATCGCAAATGCCATGGGAAAAATTTCTCCTCATTCCCAGGCAAGTCTTAAACTTTGTCCCCCCATGCTCTTGCTTAGGGAATTCTTTTCACAGAATCCTCAGCATGATCAGGTTGGAAGAGACCTTCAAGATCATCATTGAGCCTTTTAATAAATCCCTACTTTATTACAGAATCACAGAATCACACAAGGTTGGAAGAGACCTTCAGGATCATCAAGTCCAACCCTCAGCCTGGCACCACCACCACGTTCAGCACTAAACCACATCCAGACACGTGCCACATCCACGTGATTTTAGAACACTTCCAGGGATGCTGACTCCATCACAGAATTCACAGAATTCACAGAATGACCAGGTTGGAAGAGACCTTCAAGAACATCATTGAGCCCTTTTAATAAATCCCTACTTTATTACAGAATCACACAAGGTTGGAAGAGACCTTCAAGACCATCGAGTCCAACCCAGCCCCAACAGCTCAACTCAACCCTGGCACCCAGTGCCACATCCAGGCTTTGTTAAACACACCCAGGGATGGGGACTCCGCCACCTCCCCATTCCAGAACTTTATCACATTTTCTGTAAAACACTTTTTTTTCCTAATATCCAGGTTCTGACTGTTCTGGCTTAGCCAGGCCCTGTTTGAAGAGCAGGGCCAGGAGCTGTCCCCCAGCAGGGTGAGGAATGGGGGAGTCCCAGGCTGTCCTGGACATGGACCCTGCTCAGGGCCATGAGGATTTGCAGCCCCAGGTCATTCTGTGTGTCCTCTTTGGGGTGGTCACGGTGAGAGTGAAGCTGGTTCTGAACACGCTCAGACCCCTGTGTTGGTGCTGGTGGAGGAAAACCCATTCAAGAATTGTCTTCCCAACACAGGGGTATTTTTATATAAAATCCCTCACTCCACTCTTTAATATCTCATTTTAACAGAACAAAACATGAGGAAATGGTTCTTAATTCTCATGGAAGTGCTCTTGGAGTTGAGGATGAAGATCCCAGAGAGATGATTTTTGAAGCAAAAAGCCCCTTATGTTTTAGGGTTTGGTAGAGAAAGAACAGTTGTTAGCCACTGTAGTGTCTTTTAATTAAGAGAAGGGGTTTAGATGACTCCTTTTGGAAAATCTGGATTTGCTTAAGAACATGGCAAAACTGGAAATGGGAGAAGGTTTTGAAGAGGATCCTCCTGCTTTTATTCTGCTAGGGAGGCTCATGCCTTGAGATAGAGGGAAGTAGATTATTTTAGAAAAGAAGATGAAGAAAAAAAAGAGAAAAATGAAAAACGGGAAGAGAAAAAAGGAAGGAGGATGAGGAGGAGGAGGAGAAGGAGGAGGAGGAGGAGGAGGAGAAGGGGAAGAAGAGGAAAAGGAAAAGGAAAAGGAAAAGGAAAAGGAAAAGGAAAAGGAAAAGGAAAAGGAAAAGGAAAAGGAAAAGGAAAAGGAAAAGGAAAAGGAAAAGGAAAAGTGAAAGTGAAATATTCATTGCTTTAACCCCAAAATAATTCAAGGGGAAATCATGGCAAGGAGCCATCATATCCAGGTAAAAAAAGAATCAGTTTTTAAGTTATGATAGTGGCATTTCTTTTTCCTTGTGTTCAACTTTAATTTTGTGTATTTAAACATTTTTACAGGGTTTCATTCTCTTGTGTGCACAGTAAATGATGTGAGGGTTTGTTTTCTTCCTTGGCAGGTGATTCCTGCCTTTCAGTTTGTGCTGTCTGGCGAGATATCCCAATGGATATCCAATTCCTACCTCTGTAAGAAGGAAAAATCTGAGGATGAGGGTGCTGAGCCGAATCC